>NW_027480503.1:1200000-1800000 GCF_051401765.1 Calliopsis andreniformis
TTGAGAATTGAGGATAGTGGATTGAGGATTGAAGATTGAGGATTGGGTTTTGAGGATTCAAGAATGAGGATTGAGGATTGAGGATTGAGGATTGAGTATTGAGGATTGAAGATTGAGTATTGAGGATTGAAGATTGAGGATTGAGTATTGAAAGCTGAGAATTCAGGATATTCTATTGAGTATTGAGAATTTTGGATTGATGGTTGAGTATTGAGGATTGATGGTTGAGGGTTGTGTTTTGAATATTGAGGATTGGCGGAGTGAGTATTGAAGATTGTGGACTCAGGTCTGAGGATTGCGTATTGAGGATTGAGGATTGAGTATTGAGCGTTGAGGATTTAAGGGTATTGATGAGTGAAGATTGCGGATTTGTCATTGAGGGTTGAGGTTTGAGGACGAGGACTGAGGGTTGTAGATTGAGGTTTGAGGACAGAAGATTGAGGATTGAGGATTGAGAATTGATAATTGAAGATTGAGGATTGAAAATTTAGGATTGGGTATTGAGGATTGAGGATTGGGTATTGAGGATCTAGTATTGGAGATTGATTATTTAGGATTGAAGATAGAGGGTTGAGGATTGAGGATTGAGAATTGAGAATTGAGGATGATGACTGAGGCTTGAGGATTGAGGTTTGAGGCATGAGGATTGAGGATTGAGGATTGAGGATTGAGGATTGAGGATTGAGCATTGAAGGTTGGGGATTGATGACTGAGGATTGAGGATTGAGGATTGAGGATTGAGGATTGAGGATTGAAGATTGAGTGTTGAGGATTGTTGGTTGAGGAGTGAGGATTGAGTGATGAGGATTGAGGATGAGGGCTGAGGTTTGAGGTTTGAGGTTTGAGTATTGAATCCTGAGAATTCAGGATATACTATTGAGTATTGAGAATTGAGGATTGATGGTTCAGTATTGAGGATTGAGGATTGAGGATTGAGGATTGAGTATTGTAGATTGAGGATTGATGATTGCGGATTGAGTATTGAAAATTGAGTATTGAGGATTGAATATTGAGGATTGGGGATTGAGGATTGGGGATTGAAGATTGAGGATTGAAGATTGAGGATTGAGGATTGAGAATTGAGGATTGAGGATTGAGGACTGAGTATTGAAGATTGAGAATTGAGGATTGAAGGTTGAGGATTGAGGAATGAGGTTTGAGGATTGAGGACGAGGGCTGATGGTTGAGGGTTGAGGTTTTAGGACTGAGGATTGAGGATTGAAGATTGGGGATTGGTAATTGAGGATTGAAGAATGAGGATTCAGGATTGAGGATTGATGATTGGGGATTGAAGGTTGGGTATTGAGGATTGAAGATTGTGTATTGATGATTGAAGATTGAGGATTGAGGGTTGAGGGTTGAGGGTTGCGGACGAGGACAGACGGTTGAGGATTGAGGTTTGAGGATTGAGGGTTGAGGACTGAGGACTGAGTATAGAGGATTGAGGATGGAGCATTGAGGATTGAAGATTGAGGACTGGGGATTGAGGACTGAAGATTGAGGATTAAGGATTGAGGTATGGGGATTGAGGATCTAGGACTGAATATTGATTATTGAGGATTAAAGACTGAGGATTGAGGATTGAGGATTGAGAATTGAGAATTGCGGATAAGGACTGAGGGTTGAGGATTGAGGAGTGAGGATTGAGGATTGAAGATTGAGGATTGGGTACTGAGGATTGAAGAATGAGGATTGAGGATTGAGAATTGAGGATTGGGGATTGAAGATTGAGTATTGAGGATTGAAGATTGAGTATTGAGGATTGAGAATTGAGGATTGAGGACTGAGGATTGAGGATTGAGGATTGAGTATTGAAGATTGAGGACTGAGGACTGGGGATTGAGTATTGAGGATTGAGGATTCAGTATTGAGGATTGAGGATTGAAGATTGAGTATTGATGATTGAAGATTGCGGATTGATTATTGAGGGTTGAGGATTGATGACTAGGACTGAAGGTTGAGGATTGAGGACTGAGGATTGAGAATGGAGGATTGGGCATTGAGGATTGAAGATTGAGGATTGAGGGTTGAGGATTGAGGATTGAGGATTGAGGATTGAGGATTGAGGATTGAGGATTGAGGATTGAGGATTGAGTATTGAAGATTGAGGTCTGAGGACTGGGGATTGAGTATAGAGGATTGAGGATTCAGTATTGAGGATTGAGGATTGAAGATCGAGTATTGATGATTGAAGATTGCGGATTGATTATTGAGGGTTGAGGATTGATGACGAGGTCTGAGGGTTGAGGATTGAGCACTGAGGATTGAGGATGGAGGTTTGGGCATTGAGGATTGAAGATTGAGGACTGGGGATTGAGGATTGAAGTTTGAGGATTAAGGATTGAGGATTGGGGATAGGGGATCTAGGATTGGAGATTGATTCTTGAGGATTGAAGATTGAGTGTTGAGGTTTGAGGATTGAGAATTGAGAATTGAGGATGAGGACTGAGGGTTGAGGATTGAGGTTTGAGGTACGAGGATTGAGGATTGAGGATTGAGGACTGAGGATTGACGATTGAGTATTGAAGATTGAGGATTGATGACTGAGGGTTGAGGATTGAGGATTGATGATTGCGGATTGAGTATTGAAAATTGAGTATTGAGGATTGAATATTGAGGATTGGGGATTGAGGATTGGGTATTGAAGATTGAGGATTGTAGATTGAGGATTGAGGATTGAGAATTGAGGATTGAGAATGAGGGCTGAGGGTTTAGGATTGAGGTTTAAGGACTGAGGACTGAGGATTGAGGATTGAGAATTGAGGATTGAGGATTGAGGATTGAAGATTGAGGATTGGGTATTGAGGATTGAAGAATGAGGATTGAGGATTTAGGATTGCGGATTGACGGTTGAGGATTGAGGATTGAGGATTGAGGATTGAGGATTGAAAAATGAGTATTGAGGATTGAAGATTGAGGATTGAGGATTGAGGATTGAGAATTGACGATGAGGTCTGAGGGTTGAGGATTGAGGTTTGTGGACTGAGGACTGAGGATTGAGGATTGAGAATTGAGGGTTGAGGATTGAGGACTGAGGATTGAAGATTGAGGATTGGGTATTGAGGATTGAACATTGAGGATTGAGGATTGAGAATCGAGGAATGAGGATTGAGGATTGAAGATTGAATATTGATGATTGAAGATTGATGATTGAGGATTGAGGGTTGTGGATTGAGGACGAGGACTGAGTGTTGAGTATTGATGTTTGAGGTCTGATGATTGAGGATTGAGGATTGAGAATTGAGGATTGAGGATTGAGGATTGAAGATTGAGGATTGGGTATTGAGGATTGAAGAATGAGGATTGAGGATTGAGTATTGAGGATTGAGGATTGAAGACTGAGTATTGGGGATTGAAGACTGACGATTGAGGATTGAGGATTGAGGGTTGAGGATTTAGTATTGAGTATTGAGGATTGAGGATTGAGGATTGAAGATTGAGGATTGTGTATTGAGGACTGAGGATTGAGGATTGAGTATTGAGGATTGAGGATTGAGGATTAAAGATTGAGTATTGAGGATTGAGGATTGAGGATCGAGGATTGAAGATTGAGGATTGGGGACTGAGTGTTGAGGGTTGAGTAATGAGAATTGATGTTTGTGGATGGAGATTTGAAGATTGAAGATTGAGGATTGAGTATTGAAAGCTGAGAATTCAGGATATTCTATTGAGTATTGAGAATTTTGGATTGATGGTTGAGTATTGAGGATTGATGGTTGAGGGTTGTGTTTTGAATATTGAGGATTGGCGGAGTGAGTATTGAAGATTGTGGACTCAGGTCTGAGGATTGCGTATTGAGGATTGAGGATTGAGTATTGAGGGTTGAGGATTTAAGGGTATTGATGAGTGAAGATTGCGGATTTATCATTGAGGGTTGAGGTTTGAGGACGAGGACTGAGGGTTGTGGATTGAGGTTTGAGGACAGAAGATTGAGGATTGAGGATTGAGAATTGATAATTGAAGATTGAGGATTGAAAATTTAGGATTGGGTATTGAGGATTGAGGATTGGGGATTGAGGATCTAGTATTGGAGATTGATTATTTAGGATTGAAGATAGAGGATTGAGGATTGAGGATTGAGAATTGATAATTGAGGATTGAGGATTCAGGATTGGCGACTGAGGATTGAAGATTCAGGATTGGGGATTGAGGATTGAGGATTGAGGTTTGAGGATTGAAGATTCAGTATTGAGGATTGAAGATTGAGAATTGAGGATTGAGGGTTGGGGATTGAGGACCTAGGATTGAGAATTGATTATCGAGGATTGAAGATTGAGGATTGATGATTGAGGATGGAGAATTGAGGATTGAGGATTGAGAATTGAGGATTGAGGATTGCGGATTGAAGATTGAGGATTGGGTATTGAGGATTGAAGAATGAGGACTGAGGATTTAGGATTGAGGATCGAGGATTGAAGATTGAGTATTGAGGATTGAAGATTGAGGACTGAGGATTGAGGATTGAAGATTGAGTGTTGAGGATTGTGGGTTGAGGAGTGAGGATTGAGTGATGAGGATTGAGGATAAGGGCTGAGGTTTGAGGTTTGAGGTTTGAGTATTGAATCCTGAGAATTCAGGATATTCTATTGAGTATTGAGAATTGAGGATTGATGGTTGAGTATTGAGGATTGAGGATTGAGGATTGAGGATTGAGTATTGAAGATTGAGGATTGATGATTGAGGATTGAGGATTGAGGATTGAGGATTGAGGATTGAGTATTGAAGATTGAGAATTGAGGATTGAAGGTTGAGGATTGAGGAATGAGGTTTGAGGATTGAGGACGAGGGCTGATGGTTGAGGGTTGAGGTTTTAGGACTGAGGATTGAGGAGTGAAGATTGGGGACTGGTAATTGAGGATTGAAGAATGAGGATTCAGGATTGAGGATTGATGATTGGGGATTGAAGGTTGGGTATTGAGGATTGAAGATTGTGTATTGATGATTGAAGATTGATGATTGAGGGTTGAGGGTTGAGGGTTGCGGACGAGGACAGACGGTTGAGGATTGAGGTTTGAGGACTGAGGACTGAGTATAGAGGATTGAGGATGGAGCATTGAGGATTGAAGATTGAGGACTGGGGATTGAGGACTGAAGATTGAGGATTAAGGATTGAGGTATGGGGATTGAGGATCTAGGACTGAATATTGATTATTGAGGATTAAAGATTGAGGATTGAGGATTGAGGATTGAGAATTGAGAATTGAGGATAAGGACTGAGGGTTGAGGATTGAGGAGTGAGGATTGAGGATTGAAGATTGAGGATTGGGTACTGAGGATTGAAGAATGAGGATTGAGGATTGAGAATTGAGGATTGGGGATTGAAGATTGAGTATTGAGGATTGAAGATTGAGTATTGAGGATTGAGAATTGAGGATTGAGGTCTGAGGATTGAGGATTGAGGATTGAGTATTGAAGATTGAGGACTGAGGACTGGGGATTGAGTATTGAGGATTGAGGATTCAGTATTGAGGATTGAGGATTGAAGATTGAGTATTGATGATTGAAGATTGCGGATTGATTATTGAGTGTTGAGGATTGATGACGAGGACTGAAGGTTGAGGATTGAGGACTGAGGATTGAGGATGGAGGATTGGGCATTGAGGATTGAAGATTGAGGATTGAGGGTTGAGGATTGAGGATTGAGGATTGAGGATTGAGGATTGAGGATTGAGGATTGAGGATTGAGGATTGAGTATTGAAGATTGAGGTCTGAGGACTGGGGATTGAGTATAGAGGATTGAGGATTCAGTATTGAGGATTGAGGATTGAAGATCGAGTATTGATGATTGAAGATTGCGGATTGATTATTGAGGGTTGAGGATTGATGACGAGGTCTGAGGGTTGAGGATTGAGCACTGAGGATTGAGGATGGAGGTTTGGGCATTGGGGATTGAAGATTGAGGACTGGGGATTGAGGGTTGTGGATTGAGGACGAGGACTGAGTGTTGAGTATCGATGTTTGAGGTCTGATGATTGAGGATTGAGGATTGAGAATTGAGGATTGAGGATTGAGGATTGAAGATTGAGGATTGGGTATTGAGGATTGAAGAATGAGGATTGAGGATTGAGTATTGAGGATTGAGGATTGAAGACTGAGTATTGGGGATTGAAGACTGACGATTGAGGATTGAGGATTGAGGGTTGAGGGTTGAGGATTTAGTATTGAGGATTGAGGATTGAGGATTGAAGATTGAGGATTGTGTATTGAGGACTGAGGATTGAGGATTGAGTATTGAGGATTGAGGATTGAGGATTAAAGATTGAGTATTGAGGATTGAGGATTGAGGATTGAAGTTTGTGTATTGAGGATTGAAGATTGAGGGTTGCGGATTGAGGATTGAGGATTGAGGATTGAAGATTGAGGATTGGGGACTGAGTGTTGAGGGTTGAGTAATGAGAATTGATGTTTGTGGATGGAGATTTGAAGATTGAAGATTGAGGATTGAGTATTGAAAGCTGAGAATTCAGGATATTCTATTGAGTATTGAGAGTTTTGGATTGATGGTTGAGTATTGAGGATTGATGGTTGAGGGTTGTGTTTTGAATATTGAGGATTGGCGGAGTGAGTATTGAAGATTGTGGACTCAGGTCTGAGGATTGCGTATTGAGGATTGAGGATTGAGTATTGAGGGTTGAGGATTTAAGAGTATTGATGAGTGAAGATGGCGGATTTATCATTGAGGGTTGAGGTTTGAGGACGAGGACTGGGGGTTGTTGATTGAGGTTTGAGGACAGAAGATTGAGGATTGAAGATTGAGAATTGATAATTGAAGATTGAGGTTTGAAAATTTATGATTGGGTATTGAGGATTGAGGATTGGGGATTGAGGATCCAGTATTGGAGATTGATTATTTAGGATTGAAGATAGAGGGTTGAGGATTGAGGATTGAGAATTGAGAATTGAGGATGATGACTGAGGCTTGAGGATTGAGGTTTGAGGAATGAGGATTGAGGATTGAGGATTGAGGACTGAGGATTGAGGATTGAGCATCGAAGGTTGGGGATTGATGACTGAGGATTGGGGATTGAGGATTGAGGATTGAGGATTGAGGATTGAAGATTGAGTGTTGAGGATTGTGGGTTGAGGAGTGAGGATTGAGTGATGAGGATTGAGGATGAGGGCTGAGGTTTGAGGCTTGAGGTTTGAGTATTGAATCCTGAGAATTCAGGATATTCTATTGAGTATTGAGAATTGAGGATTGATGGTTGAGTATTGAGGATTGAGGATTGAGGATTGAGGATTGAGTATTGAAGATTGAGGATTGATGATTGAGGATTGAGGATTGAGGATTGAGGATTGAGGATTGAGTATTGAAGATTGAGAATTGAGGATTGAAGGTTGAGGATTGAGGAATGAGGTTTGAGGATTGAGGACGAGGGCTGATGGTTGAGGGTTGAGGTTTTAGGACTGAGGATTGAGGATTGAAGATTGGGGATTGGTAATTGAGGATTGAAGAATGAGGATTCAGGATTGAGGATTGATGATTGGGGATTGAAGGTTGGGTATTGAGGATTGAAGATTGTGTATTGATGAATGAAGATTGAGGATTGAGGGTTGAGGGTTGAGGGTTGCGGACGAGGACAGACGGTTGAGGATTGAGGTTTGAGGATTGGGGGTTGAGGACTGAGGACTGAGTATAGAGGATTGAGGATGGAGCATTGAGGATTGAAGATTGAGGACTGGGGATTGAGGACTGAAGATTGAGGATTAAGGATTGAGGATTGGGGATTGAGGATCTAGGACTGAATATTGATTATTGAGGATTAAAGATTGAGGATTGAGGATTGAGGATTGAGAATTGAGAATTGAGGATAAGGACTGAGGGTTGAGGATTGAGGAGTGAGGATTGAGGATTGAAGATTGAGGATTGGGTACTGAGGATTGAAGAATGAGGATTGAGGATTGAGAATTGAGGATTGGGGATTGAAGATTGAGTATTGAGGATTGAAGATTGAGTATTGAGGATTGAGAATTGAGGATTGAGGACTGAGGATTGAGGATTGAGGATTGAGTGTTGAAGATTGAGGACTGAGGACTGGGGATTGAGTATTGAGGATTGAGGATTCAGTATTGAGGATTGAGGATTGAAGATTGAGTATTGATGATTGAAGATTGCGGATTGATTATTGAGGGTTGAGGATTGATGACGAGGACTGAAGATTGAGGATTGAGGACTGAGGATTGAGGATGGAGGTTTGGGCATTGAGGATTGAAGATTGAGGACTGGGGATTGAGGATTGAAGATTGAGGATTAAGGATTGAGGATTGGGGATAGGGGATCTAGGATTGGAGATTGATTCTTGAGGATTGAAGATTGAGTGTTGAGGATTGAGGATTGAGAATTGAGAATTGAGGATGAGGACTGAGGGTTGAGGATTGAGGTTTGAGGTACGAGGATTGAGGATTGAGGATTGAGGACTGAGGATTGACGATTGAGTATTGAAGATTGAGGATTGATGACTGAGGGTTGAGGATTGAGGATTGATGTGTGCGGATTGAGTATTGAAAATTGAGTATTGAGGATTGAATATTGAGGATTGGGGATTGAGGATTGGGGATTGAAGATTGAGGATTGAAGATTGAGGATTGAGGATTGAGAATTGAGGATTGAGGATGAGGGCTGAGGGTTGAGGATTGAGGTTTAAGGACTGAGGACTGAGGATTGAGGATTGAGAATTGAGGATTGAGGATTGAGGATTGAAGATTGAGGATTGGGTATTGAGGATTGAAGAATGAGGATTGAGGATTTAGGATTGCGGATTGACGGTTGAGGATTGAGGATTGAGGATTGAGGATTGAGGATTGAAAATTGAGTATTGAGGATTGAAGATTGAGGACTGAGGAATAAGGATTGAGGATTGAGGATGAGGGCTGAGGGTTGAGGATTGAGGCTTGAGGACTGAGGACTGAGGATTGAGGATTGAGGCTTGAGGACTGAGGACTGAGGATTGAGGATTGAGAATTGAGGATAGAGGATTGACGATTGAAGATTGAGGATTGGGTATTGAGGATTGAAGTATGAGGATTGAGGATTGACGGTTGAGGATTGAGGATTGAAGATTGAGTATTGAGGATTGAAGATTGAGTATTGAGGATTGAGGATTGAGGATTGAGGACTGAGGATTTAGGATTGAGGATTGAGTATTGAAGATTGAGGACTGAGGACTGGGGATTGAGTATTGAGGATTGAGGATTCAGTATTGAGGATTGAGGATTGAAGATTGAGGACTGAGGACTGGGGATTGAGTATTGAGAATTGAGGATTCAGTATTGAGGATTGAGGATTGAGAATTGAGGATTGTGGATTGAGGATTGAAGATTGAGGATTGGGTTTTGAGGATTGAAGAATGAGGATTGAGGATTGAGGATTGAGGATTGAGGATTGAGGATTGAAGATTGAGTATTGAGGATTGAAGATTGAGGATTGAGTATTGAAAGCTGAGAATTCAGGATATTCTATTGAGTATTGAGAATTTTGGATTGATGGTTGAGTATTGAGGATTGATGGTTGAGGGTTGTGTTTTGAATATTGAGGATTGGCGGAGTGAGTATTGAAGATTGTGGACTCAGGTCTGAGGATTGCGTATTGAGGATTGAGGATTGAGTATTGAGGGTTGAGGATTTAAGGGTATTGATGAGTGAAGATTGCGGATTTATCATTGAGGGTTGAGGTTTGAGGACGAGGACTGAGGGTTGTAGATTGAGGTTTGAGGACAGAAGATTGAGGATTGAGGATTGAGAATTGATAATTGAAGATTGAGGATTGAAAATTTAGGATTGGGTATTGAGGATTGAGGATTGGGGATTGAGGATCTAGTATTGGAGATTGATTATTTAGGATTGAAGATAGACGGTTGAGGATTGAGGATTGAGAATTGAGAATTGAGGATGATGACTGAGGCATGAGGATTGAGGTTTGAGGCATGAGGATTGAGGATTGAGGATTGAGGATTGAGGATTGAGGATTGAGCATTGAAGGTTGGGGATTGATGACTGAGGATTGAGGATTGAGGATTGAGGATTGAGGATTGAGAATTGAAGATTGAGTGTTGAGGATTGTTGGTTGAGGAGTGAGGATTGAGTGATGAGGATTGAGGATGAGGGCTGAGGTTTGAGGTTTGAGGTTTGAGTATTGAATCCTGAGAATTCAGGATATACTATTGAGTATTGAGAATTGAGGATTGATGGTTCAGTATTGAGGATTGAGGATTGAGGATTGAGGATTGAGTATTGAAGATTGAGGATTGATGATTGCGGATTGAGTATTGAAAATTGAGTATTGAGGATTGAATATTGAGGATTGGGGATTGAGGATTGGGGATTGAAGATTGAGGATTGAAGATTGATGATTGAGGATTGAGAATTGAGGATTGAGGATTGAGGATTGAGTATTGAAGATTGAGAATTGAGGATTGAAGGTTGAGGATTGAGGAATGAGGCTTGAGGATTGAGGACGAGGGCTGATGGTTGAGGGTTGAGGTTTTAGGACTGAGGATTGAGGATTGAAGATTGGGGATTGGTAATTGAGGATTGAAGAATGAGGATTCAGGATTGAGGATTGATGATTGGGGATTGAAGGTTGGGTATTGAGGATTGAAGATTGTGTATTGATGATTGAAGATTGAGGATTGAGGGTTGAGGGTTGAGGGTTGCGGACGAGGACAGACGGTTGAGGATTGAGGTTTGAGGATTGAGGGTTGAGGACTGAGGACTGAGTATAGAGGATTGAGGATGGAGCATTGAGGATTGAAGATTGAGGACTGGGGATTGAGGACTGAAGATTGAGGATTAAGGATTGAGGTATGGGGATTGAGGATCTAGGACTGAATATTGATTATTGAGGATTAAAGATTGAGGATTGAGGATTGAGGATTGAGAATTGAGAATTGAGGATAAGGACTGAGGGTTGAGGATTGAGGAGTGAGGATTGAGGATTGAAGATTGAGGATTGGGTACTGAGGATTGAAGAATGAGGATTGAGGATTGAGAATTGAGGATTGGGGATTGAAGATTGAGTATTGAGGATTGAAGATTGAGTATTGAGGATTGAGAATTGTGGATTGAGGACTGAGGATTGAGGATTGAGGATTGAGTATTGAAGATTGAGGACTGAGGACTGGGGATTGAGTATTGAGGATTGAGGATTCAGTATTGAGGATTGAGGATTGAAGATTGAGTATTGATGATTGAAGATTGCGGATTGATTATTGAGGGTTGAGGATTGATGACTAGGACTGAAGGTTGAGGATTGAGGACTGAGGATTGAGGATGGAGGATTGGGCATTGAGGATTGAAGATTGAGGATTGAGGGTTGAGGATTGAGGATTGAGGATTGAGGATTGAGGATTGAGGATTGAGGATTGAGGATTGAGGATTGAGTATTGAAGATTGAGGTCTGAGGACTGGGGATTGAGTATAGAGGATTGAGGATTCAGTATTGAGGATTGAGGATTGAAGATCGAGTATTGATGATTGAAGATTGCGGATTGATTATTGAGGGTTGAGGATTGATGACGAGGTCTGAGGGTTGAGGATTGAGCACTGAGGATTGAGGATGGAGGTTTGGGCATTGAGGATTGAAGATTGAGGACTGGCGATTGAGGATTGAAGATTGAGGATTAAGGATTGAGGATTGGGGATAGGGGATCTAGGATTGGAGATTGATTCTTGAGGATTGAAGATTGAGTGTTGAGGATTGAGGATTGAGTATTGAGAATTGAGGATGAGGACTGAGGGTTGAGGATTGAGGTTTGAGGTACGAGGATTGAGGATTGAGGATTGAGGACTGAGGATTGACGATTGAGTATTGAAGATTGAGGGATTGATGACTGAGGGTTGAGGATTGAGGATTGATGATTGCGGATTGAGTATTGAAAATTGAGTATTGAGGATTGAATATTGAGGATTGGGGATTGAGGATTGGGGATTGAAGATTGAGGATTGAAGATTGAGGATTGAGGATTGAGAATTGAGGATTGAGGATGAGGGCCGAGGGTTGAGGATTGAGGTTTAAGGACTGAGGACTGAGGATTGAGGATTGAGAATTGAGGATTGAGGATTGAGGATTGAAGATTGAGGATTGGGTATTGAGGATTGAAGAATGAGGATTGAGGATTTAGGATTGCGGATTGACGGTTGAGGATTGAGGATTGAGGATTGAGGATTGAAAATTGAGTATTGAGGATTGAAGATTGAGGACTGAGGAATAAGGATTGAGGATTGAGGATGAGGGCTGAGGGTTGAGGATTGAGGCTTGAGGACTGAGGACTGAGGATTGAGGATTGAGAATTGAGGACAGAGGATTGACGATTGAAGATTGAGGATTGGGTATTGAGGATTGAGGTATGAGGATTGAGGATTGAGGGTTGAGGATTGAGGATTGAAGATTGAGTATTGAGGATTGAAGATTGAGTATTGAGGATTGAGGATTTGAGGATTGAGGGACTGAGGATTGTAGTACTGAGGATTGAGGATTGAGAATTGAGGATTGAGGATTGAGGATTGAAGATTGAGGATTGGGTATTGAGGATTGAAGAATGAGGATTGAGGATTTAGGATTGCGGATTGACGGTTGAGGATTGAGGATTGAGGATTGAGGATTGAAAATTGAGTATTGAGGATTGAAGATTGAGGACTGAGGAATAAGGATTGAGGATTGAGGATGAGGGCTGAGGAGGTTGAGGACTGAGAGGCCTTGAGGACTGAGGACTTGGGATTGAGTATTGAGGATTGAGGATTCAGTATTGAGGATTGAGGATTGAGGATTGAGGATTGAAGATTGAGGATTGGGGACTCAGTGTTGAGGGTTGAGTGATGAGAATTGATGTTTGTGGAAGGAGATTTGAGGATTGAAGATTGAGGATTGAGTATTGAAAGCTGAGAATTCAGTATATTCTATCGAGTATTGAGAATTTTGGGATTGATGGTTGAGTATTGAGGATTGATGATTGAGGGTTGTGTGTTGAATATTGTGGATTGGCGGATTGAGTATTGAAGATTGAGGACTGAGGGACTGAGGATTGAGTATTGAGGATTTAGGATTGAGTATTGAGGATTGAGGATTTAAGATTGAGTATTGATGAGTGAAGATTGCGGATTGATTACTGAGGGTTGAGGTTTGAGGACGAGGACTGAGGGTTGAGGATTGAGGTCTGAGGACAGAGGATTGAGGATTGAGGATTGAGAATTGATAATTGAGGATTGAGGATTCAGGATTGGCGACTGAGGATTGAAGATTCAGGATTGGGGATTGAGGATTGAGGATTGAGGTTTGAGGATTGAAGATTCAGTATTGAGGATTGAAGATTGAGAATTGAGGATTGAGGGTTGGGGATTGAGGACCTAGGATTGAGAATTGATTATCGAGGATTGAAGATTGAGGATTGATGATTGAGGATGGAGAATTGAGAATTGAGGTTTGAGAATTGAGGATTGAGGATTGCGGATTGAAGATTGAGGATTGGGTATTGAGGATTGAAGAATGAGGACTGAGGATTTAGGATTGAGGATCGAGGATTGAAGATTGAGTATTGAGGATTGAAGATTGAGGACTGAGGATTGAGGATTCAGGATTGTGGATTGAGTATTCAAGATTGAGGATTGAGGATTGTAGATTGAGGATTGAGGATTGATGGTTAAACATTGAGTGTTGCGGACTGAAGATTGAGGATTGATGATTGGGGATTGAGGATTGAGGATTGAGGATTGAGGATTGAGTATTGAAGGCTGAGGATTGATGATTGAGGATTGAGGATTGAGGATTGAGGATTGAGTATTGTTGGACTGAGGGTTGAAGATTGAGGATTCATGATTGAGGATTAAAGATTGAGTATTGAGGATTGAAGATTGAGAATTGAGGATTGCGGATTGAACATTGAGGACTGTGTGTTGAGGGTTGAGTGATGAGAATTGATGTTTGTGGATAGAGATTTGAAAATTGCAGATTGAGTATTGTGTATTGAAAACTGTGAATTGAGGATATTCAATTGAGGATTGAGGATTGTCACCTGATTGTTGAGGACTGAGGGCTGAAGATTGAGGATTCAGGATTGAGGATTCAGAATTGAGGTTTGAGGACTGAGGATTGAGGATTGAGGATTGAAGGTTGAGTATTGAGGATTGAAGATTGAGGATTGAGGATAGAGAATTGAGGATTGAGGATGAGGGCTGAGGGTTGAGGATTGAGGTTTAAGGACTGAGGACTGAGGATTGAGGATTGAGAATTGAGGATTGAGGATTGAGGATTGAAGATTGAGTATTGAGGATTGAAGATTGACGATTGAGGATTGTGGATTGAAGATTGTGTATTGAACATTGAGGACTGAGTGTTGAGGGTTCAGCGATGAGAATTGATGATTGTGGATAGAGGTTTGAAGATTGCAGATTGAGTATTGAGTATTGAAAACTGTGAATTGAGGATATCCTATTGAGGATTGAGTATTGTCAACTGATTGTTGAGGACTGAGGGCTGACGATTGAGGATTCAGGATTGAGGATTCAGAATTGAGGTTTGAGGATTGAGGATTGAGGATTGAAGATTGATTATTGAGGATTGAGGATTGAGAATTGAGGATTGTGGATTGAGGATTGAAGATTGAGGATTGGGTTTTGAGGATTGAAAAATGAGGATTGAGGATTGAGGATTGAGGATTGAGGATTGATGATTGAGTATTGAGGATTGAAGATTGAGGATTGAGGACTGAGGATTGAAGATTGAGTATTGAGGATTGAGGATTGAGGATTAAAGATTGAGTATTGAGGATTGAAGATTGAGGATTGTGGATTGAAGATTGAGTATTGAGGATTGAAGATTGAGGATTGAGGATTGAGGATTGAGAATTGACGATGAGGTCTGAGGGTTGAGGATTGAGGTTTGTGGACTGAGGACTGAGGATTGATGATTGAGAATTGAGGGTTGAGGATTGAGGACTGAGGATTGAAGATTGAGGATTGGGTATTGAGGATTGAACATTGAGGATTGAGGATTGAGAATCGAGGAATGAGGATTGAGGATTGAAGATTGAATATTGATGATTGAAGATTGATGATTGGGGATTGAGGGTTGTGGATTGAGGACGAGGACTGAGTGTTGAGTATTGATGTTTGAGGTCTGATGATTGAGGATTGAGGATTGAGAATTGAGGATTGAGGATTGAGGATTGAAGATTGAGGATTGGGTATTGAGGATTGAGGAATGAGGATTGAGGATTGAGTATTGAGGATTGAGGATTGAAGACTGAGTATTGGGGATTGAAGACTGACGATTGAGGATTGAGGATTGAGGGTTGAGGATTTAGTATTGAGTATTGAGGATTGAGGATTGAGGATTGAAGATTGAGGATTGTGTATTGAGGACTGAGGATTGAGGATTGAGTATTGAGGATTGAGGATTGAGGATTAAAGATTGAGTATTGAGGATTGAGGATTGATGATTGAAGTTTGTGTATTGAGGATTGAAGATTGAGGATTGAGGATTGAGGATTGAGGATTGAGGATTGAAGATTGAGGATTGGGGACTGAGTGTTGAGGGTTGAGTAATGAGAATTGATGTTTGTGGATGGAGATTTGAAGATTGAAGATTGAGGATTGAGTATTGAAAGCTGAGAATTCAGGATATTCTATTGAGTATTGAGAATTTTGGATTGATGGTTGAGTATTGAGGATTGATGGTTGAGGGTTGTGTTTTGAATATTGAGGATTGGCGGAGTGAGTATTGAAGATTGTGGACTCAGGTCTGAGGATTGCGTATTGAGGATTGAGGATTGAGTATTGAGGGTTGAGGATTTAAGAGTATTGGTGAGTGAAGATTGCGGATTTATCCTTGAGGGTTGAGGTTTGAGGACGAGGACTGAGGGTTGTGGATTGAGGTTTGAGGACAGAAGATTGAGGATTGAAGATTGAGAATTGATAATTGAAGATTGAGGATTGAAAATTTATGATTGGGTATTGAGGATTGAGGATTGGGGATTGAGGATCTAGTATTGGAGATTGATTATTTAGGATTGAAGATAGAGGGTTGAGGATTGAGGATTGAGAATTGAGAATTGAGGATGATGACTGAGGCTTGAGGATTGAGGTTTGAGGAATGAGGATTGAGGATTGAGGATTGAGGACTGAGGATTGAGGATTGAGCATTGAAGGTTGGGGATTGATGACTGAGGATTGGGGATTGAGGATTGAGGATTGAGGATTGAGGATTGAAGATTGAGTGTTGAGGTTTGTGGGTTGAGGAGTGAGGATTGAGTGATGAGGATTGAGGATGAGGGCTGAGGTTTGAGGTTTGAGGTTTGAGTATTGAATCCTGAGAATTCAGGATATTCTATTGAGTATTGAGAATGGAGGATTGATGGTTGAGTATTGAGGATTGAGGATTGAGGATTGAGTATTGAAGATTGAGGATTGATGATTGAGGATTGAGGATTGAGGATTGAGGATTGAGGATTGAGTATTGAAGATTGAGAATTGAGGATTGAAGGTTGAGGATTGAGGAATGAGGTTTGAGGATTGAGGACGAGGGCTGATGGTTGAGGGTTGAGGTTTTAGGACTGAGGATTGAGGATTGAAGATTGGGGATTGGTAATTGAGGATTGAAGAATGAGGATTCAGGATTGAGGATTGATGATTGGGGATTGAAGGTTGGGTATTGAGGATTGAAGATTGTGTATTGATGAATGAAGATTGAGGATTGAGGGTTGAGAGTTGAGGGTTGCGGACGAGGACAGACGGTTGAGGATTGAGGTTTGAGGATTGAGGGTTGAGGACTGAGGACTGAGTATAGAGGATTGAGGATGGAGCATTGAGGATTGAAGATTGTGGACTGGGGATTGAGGACTGAAGATTGAGGATTGAGGATTGAGTATTGAAGATTGAGGACTGAGGACTGGGGATTGAGTATTGAGGATTGAGGATTCAGTATTGAGGATTGAGGATTGAAGATTGAGTATTGATGATTGAAGATTGCGGATTGATTATTGAGGGTTGAGGATCGATGACGAGGTCTGAGGGTTGAGGATTGAGCACTGAGGATTGAGGATGGAGGTTTGGGCATTGAGGATTGAAGATTGAGGACTGGGGATTGAGGATTGAAGATTGAGGATTAAGGATTGAGGATTGGGTATAGGGGATCTAGGATTGGAGATTGATTCTTGAGGATTGAAGATTGAGTGTTGAGGATTGAGGATTGAGAATTGAGAATTGAGGATGAGGACTGAGGGTTGAGGATTGAGGTTTGAGGTACGAGGATTGAGGATTGAGGATTGAGGACTGAGGATTGACGATTGAGTATTGAAGATTGAGGATTGATGGCTGAGGGTTGAGGATTGAGGATTGATGATTGCGGATTGAGTATTGAAAATTGAGTATTGAGGATTGAATATTGAGGATTGGGGATTGAGGATTGGGGATTGAAGATTGAGGATTGAAGATTGAGGATTGAGGATTGAGAATTGAGGATTGAGGATGAGGGCTGAGGGTTGAGGATTGAGGTTTAAGGACTGAGGACTGAGGATTGAGGATTGAGAATTGAGGATTGAGGATTGAGGATTGAAGATTGAGGATCGGGTATTGAGGATTGAAGAATGAGGATTGAGGATTTAGGATTGCGGATTGACGGTTGAGGATTGAGGATTGAGGATTGAGGATTGAGGATTGAAAATTGAGTATTGAGGATTGAAGATTGAGGACTGAGGAATAAGGATTGAGGATTGAGGATGAGGGCTGTGGGTTGAGGATTGAGGCTTGAGGACTGAGGACTGAGGATTGAGGATTGAGGCTTGAGGACTGAGGACTGAGGATTGAGGATTGAGAATTGAGGATAGAGGATTGACGATTGAAGATTGAGGATTGGGTATTGAGGATTGAAGTATGAGGATTGAGGATTGAGGGTTGAGGATTGACGATTGAAGATTGAGTATTGAGGATTGAAGATTGAGTATTGAGGATTGAGGATTGAGGATTGAGGACTGAGGATTTAGGATTGAGGATTGAGTATTGAAGATTGAGGACTGAGGACTGGGGATTGAGTATTGAGGATTGAGGATTCAGTATTGAGGATTGAGGATTGAGAATTGAGGATTGTGGATTGAGGATTGAAGATTGAGGATTGGGTTTTGAGGATTGAAGAATGAGGATTGAGGATTGAGGATTGAGGATTGAGGATTGAGGATTGAAGATTGAGTATTGAGGATTGAAGATTGAGGATTGAGGACTGAGGATTGAGGATTGAGTATTGAGGATTGAGGATTGAGGATTAAAGATTGAGTATTGAGGATTGAAGATTGAGGATTGTGGATTGAAGATTGAGTATTGAGGGTTGAAGATTGAGGATTGAGGATTGAGGATTGAGAATTGACGATGAGGTCTGAGGGTTGAGGATTGAGGTTTGTGGACTGAGGACTGAGGATTGAGGATTGAGAATTGAGGGTTGAGGATTGAGGACTGAGGATTGAAGATTGAGGATTGGGGTATTGAGGATTGAACATTGAGGATTGAGGATTGAGAATCGAGGAATGAGGATTGAGGATTGAAGATTGAATATTGATGATTGAAGATTGATGATTGAGGATTGAGGGTTGTGGATTGAGGACGAGGACTGAGTGTTGAGTATTGATGTTTGAGGTCTGATGATTGAGGATTGAGGATTGAGAATTGAGGATTGAGGATTGAGGATTGAAGATTGAGGATTGGGTATTGAGGATTGAAGAATGAGGATTGAGGATTGAGTATTGAGGATTGAGGATTGAAGACTGAGTATTGGGGATTGAAGACTGACGATTGAGAATTGAGGATTGAGGGTTGAGGATTTAGTATTGAGTATTGAGGATTGAGGATTGAGGATTGAAGATTGAGGATTGTGTATTGAGGACTGAGGATTGAGGATTGAGTATTGAGGATTGAGGATTGAGGATTAAAGATTGAGTATTGAGGATTGAGGATTGGGGATTGAGGATTGAAGATTGAGGATTGGGGACTGAGTGTTGAGGGTTGAGTAATGAGAATTGATGTTTGTGGATGGAGATTTGAAGATTGAAGATTGAGGATTGAGTATTGAAAGCTGAGAATTCAGGATATTCTATTGAGTATTGAGAATTTTGGATTGATGGTTGAGTATTGAGGATTGATGGTTGAGGGTTGTGTTTTGAATATTGAGGATTGTCGGAGTGAGTATTGAAGATTGTGGACTCAGGTCTGAGGATTGCGTATTGAGGATTGAGGATTGAGAATTGAGAACTGAGGATAAGGACTGAGGGTTGAGGATTGAGGAGTGAGGATTGAGGATTGAAGATTGAGGATTGGGTACTGAGGATTGAAGAATGAGGATTGAGGATTGAGAATTGAGGATTGGGGATTGAAGATTGAGTATTGAGGATTGAAGATTGAGTATTGAGGATTGAGGATTGAGGATTGAGGACTGAGGATTGAGGATTGAGGATTGAGTATTGAAGATTGAGGACTGAGGACTGGGGATTGAGTATTGAGGATTGAGGATTCAGTATTGAGGATTGAGGATTGAAGATTGAGTATTGATGATTGAAGATTGCGGATTGATTATTGAGGGTTGAGGATTGATGACGAGGACTGAATGTTGAGGATTGAGGACTGAGGATTGAGGATGGAGGATTGGGCATTGAGGATTGAAGATTGAGGATTGAGGGTTGAGGATTGAGGATTGAGGATTGAGGATTGAGGATTGAGGATTGAGGATTGAGAATTGAGGATTGAGTATTGAAGATTGAGGTCTGAGGACTGGGGATTGAGTATAGAGGATTGAGGATTCAGTATCGAGGATTGAGGATTGAAGATCGAGTATTGATGATTGAAGATCGCGGATTGATTATTGAGGGTTGAGGATTGATGACGAGGTCTGAGGGTTGAGGATTGAGCACTGAGGATTGAGGATGGAGGTTTGGGCATTGGGGATTGAAGATTGAGGACTGGGGATTGAGGATTGAAGATTGAGGATTAAGGATTGAGGATTGGGGATAGGGGATCTAGGATTGGAGATTGATTCTTGAGGATTGAAGATTGAGTGTTGAGGATTGAGGATTGAGAATTGAGAATTGAGGATGAGGACTGAGGGTTGAGTATTGAGGTTTGAGGTACGAGGATTGAGGATTGAGGATTGAGGACTGAGGATTGACGATTGAGTATTGAAGATTGAGGATTGATGACTGAGGGTTGAGGATTGAGGATTGATGATTGCGGATTGAGTATTGAAAATTGAGTATTGAGGATTGAATATTGAGGATTGGGGATTGAGGATTGGGGATTGAAGATTGAGGATTGAAGATTGAGGATTGAGGATTGAGAATTGAGGATTGAGGATGAGGGCTGAGGGTTGAGGATTGAGGTTTAAGGACTGAGGACTGAGGATTGAGGATTGAGAATTGAGGATTGAGGATTGAGGATTGAAGATTGAGGATTGGGTATTGAGGATTGAAGAATGAGGATTGAGGATTTAGGATTGCGGATTGTCGGTTGAGGATTGAGGATTGAGGATTGAGGATTGAAAATTGAGTATTGAGGATTGAAGATTGAGGACTGAGGAATAAGGATTGAGGATTAGAGGATGAGGGCTGAGGGTTGAGGATTGAGGCTTGAGGACTGAGGACTGAGGATTGAGCATTGAGAATTGAGGACAGAGGATTGACGATTGAAGATTGAGGATTGGGTATTGAGGATTGAAGTATGAGGATTGAGGATTGAGGGTTGAGGATTGAGGATTGAAGATTGAGTATTGAGGATTGAAGATTGAGTATTGAGGATTGAGGATTGAGGATTGAGGACTGAGGATTGAGGACTGAGGATTGAGGATTGAGAATTGAGGATCGAGGATTGAGGATTGAATATTGAGGATTGGGTATTGAGGATTGAAGAATGAGGATTGAGGATTTAGGATTGCGGATTGACGGTTGAGGATTGAGGATTGAAGATTGAGGATTGAAAATTGAGTATTGAGGATTGAAGATTGAGGACTGAGGAGTAAGGATTGAGGATTGAGGATGAGGGCTGAGGGTTGAGGATTGAGGCTTGAGGACTGAGGACTGAGGATTGAGGATTGAGAATTGAGGACAGAGGATTGAAGATTGAGTATTGAGGATTGAAGATTGACGATTGAGGATTGTGGATTGAAGATTGTGTATCGAACATTGAGGACTGAGTGTTGAGGGTTCAGCGATGAGAATTGATGTTTGTGGATAGAGGTTTGAAGATTGCAGATTCAGTATTGAGTATTGAAAACTGTGAATTGAGGATATTCTATTGAGGATTGAGTATTGTCAACTGATTGTTGAGGACTGAGGGCTGACGATTGAGGATTCAGGATTGAGGATTCAGAATTGAGGTTTGAGGACTGAGGATTGAGGATTGAAGATTGATTATTGAGGATTGAGGATTGAGAATTGAGGATTGTGGATTGAGGATTGAAGATTGAGGATTGGGTTTTGAGGATTGAAGAATGAGGATTGAGGATTGAGGATTGAGGATTGAGGATTGAAGATTGAGTATTGAGGATTGAAGATTGAGGATTGAGGACTGAGGATTGAGGATTGAGTATTGAGGATTGAGGATTGAGGATTAAAGATTGAGTATTGAGGATTGAAGATTGAGGATTGTGGATTGAAGATTGAGTATTGAGGATTGAAGATTGAGGATTGAGGATTGAGGATTGAGAATTGACGATGAGGTCTGAGGGTTGAGGATTGAGGTTTGTGGACTGAGGACTGAGGATTGATGATTGAGAATTGAGGGTTGAGGATTGAGGACTGAGGATTGAAGATTGAGGATTGGGTATTGAGGATTGAACATTGAGGATTGAGGATTGAGAATCGAGGAATGAGGATTGAGGATTGAAGATTGAATATTGATGATTGAAGATTGATGATTGGGGATTGAGGGTTGTGGATTGAGGACGAGGACTGAGTGTTGAGTATTGATGTTTGAGGTCTGATGATTGAGGATTGAGGATTGAGAATTGAGGATTGAGGATTGAGGATTGAAGATTGAGGATTGGGTATTGAGGATTGAAGAATGAGGATTGAGGATTGAGTATTGAGGATTGAGGATTGAAGACTGAGTATTGGGGATTGAAGACTGACGATTGAGGATTGAGGATTGAGGGTTGAGGATTTAGTATTGAGTATTGAGGATTGAGGATTGAGGATTGAAGATTGAGGATTGTGTATTGAGGACTGAGGATTGAGGATTGAGTATTGAGGATTGAGGATTGAGGATTAAAGATTGAGTATTGAGGATTGAGGATTGAGGATTGAAGTTTGTGTATTGAGGATTGAAGATTGAGGATTGCGGATTGAGGATTGAGGATTGAGGATTGAAGATTGAGGATTGGGGACTGAGTGTTGAGGGTTGAGTAATGAGAATTGATGTCTGTGGATGGAGATTTGAAGATTGAAGGTTGAGGATTGAGTATTGAAAGCTGAGAATTCAGGATATTCTATTGAGTATTGAGAGTTTTGGATTGATGGTTGAGTATTGAGGATTGATGGTTGAGGGTTGTGTTTTGAATATTGAGGATTGGCGGAGTGAGTATTGAAGATTGTGGACTCAGGTCTGAGGATTGCGTATTGAGGATTGAGGATTGAGTATTGAGGGTTGAGGATTTAAAAGTATTGATGAGTGAAGATGGCGGATTTATCATTGAGGGTTGAGGTTTGAGGACGAGGACTGGGGGTTGTGGATTGAGGTTTGAAGACAGAAGATTGAGGATTGAAGATTGAGAATTGATAATTGAAGATTGAGGTTTGAAAATTTATGATTGGGTATTGAGGATTGAGGATTGGGGATTGAGGATCCAGTATTGGAGATTGATTATTTAGGATTGAAGATAGAGGGTTGAGGATTGAGGATTGGGAATTGAGAATTGAGGATGATGACTGAGGCTTGAGGATTGAGGTTTGAGGAATGAGGATTGAGGATTGAGGATTGAGGACTGAGGATTGAGGATTGAGCATCGAAGGTTGGGGATTGATGACTGAGGATTGGGGATTGAGGATTGAGGATTGAGGATTGAGGATTGAAGATTGAGTGTTGAGGATTGTGGGTTGAGGAGTGAGGATTGAGTGATGAGGATTGAGGATGAGGGCTGAGGTTTGAGGTTTGAGGTTTGAGTATTGAATCCTGAGAATTCAGGATATTCTATTGAGTATTGAGAATTGAGGATTGATGGCTGAGTATTGAGGATTGAGGATTGAGGATTGAGGATTGAGTATTGAAGATTGAGGATTGATGATTGAGGATTGAGGATTGAGGATTGAGGATTGAGGATTGAGTATTGAAGATTGAGAATTGAGGATTGAAGGTTGAGGATTGAGGAATGAGGTTTGAGGATTGAGGACGAGGGCTGATGGTTGAGGGTTGAGGTTTTAGGACTGAGGATTGAGGATTGAAGATTGGGGATTGGTAATTGAGGATTGAAGAATGAGGATTCAGGATTGAGGATTGATGATTGGGGATTGAAGGTTGGGTATTGAGGATTGAAGATTGTGTATTGATGAATGAAGATTGAGGATTGAGGGTTGAGGGTTGAGGGTTGCGGACGAGGACAGACGGTTGAGGATTGAGGTTTGAGGATTGAGGGTTGAGGACTGAGGACTGAGTATAGAGGATTGAGGATGGAGCATTGAGGATTGAAGATTGAGGACTGGGGATTGAGGACTGAAGATTGAGGATTAAGGATTGAGGATTGGGGATTGAGGATCTAGGACTGAATATTGATTATTGAGGATTAAAGATTGAGGATTGAGGATTGAGGATTGAGAATTGAGAATTGAGGATAAGGACTGAGGGTTGAGGATTGAGGAGTGAGGATTGAGGATTGAAGATTGAGGATTGGGTACTGAGGATTGAAGAATGAGGATTGAGGATTGAGAATTGAGGATTGGGGATTGAAGATTGAGTATTGAGGATTGAAGATTGAGTATTGAGGATTGAGAATTGAGGATTGAGGACTGAGGATTGAGGATTGAGGATTGAGTATTGAAGATTGAGGACTGAGGACTGGGGATTGAGTATTGAGGATTGAGGATTCAGTATTGAGGATTGAGGATTGAAGATTGAGTATTGATGATTGAAGATTGCGGATTGATTATTGAGGGTTGAGGATTGATGACGAGGACTGAAGATTGAGGATTGAGGACTGAGGATTGAGGATGGAGGATTGGGCATTGAGGATTGAAGATTGAGGATTGAGGGTTGAGGATTGAGGATTGAGGATTGAGGATTGGGGATTGAGGATTGAGGATTGAGTATTGAAGATTGAGGTCTGAGGACTGGGGATTGAGTATAGAGGATTGAGGATTCAGTATTGAGGATTGAGGATTGAAGATCGAGTATTGATGATTGAAGATTGCGGATTGATTATTGAGGGTTGAGGATTGATGACGAGGTCTGAGGGTTGAGGATTGAGCACTGAGGATTGAGGATGGAGGTTTGGGCATTGAGGATTGAAGATTGAGGACTGGGGATTGAGGATTGAAGATTGAGGATTGAGGATTGAGGATTGGGGATAGGGGATCTAGGATTGGAGATTGATTCTTGAGGATTGAAGATTGAGTGTTGAGGATTGAGGATTGAGAATTGAGAATTGAGGATGAGGACTGAGGGTTGAGGATTGAGGTTTGAGGTACGAGGATTGAGGATTGAGGATTGAGGACTGAGGATTGACGATTGAGTATTGAAGATTGAGGATTGATGACTGAGGGTTGAGGATTGAGGATTGATGATTGCGGATTGAGTATTGAAAATTGAGTATTGAGGATTGAATATTGAGGATTGGGGATTGAGGATTGGGGATTGAAGATTGAGGATTGAAGATTGTGTATTGATGATTGAAGATTGAGGATTGAGGGTTGAGGGTTGAGGGTTGCGGACGAGGACAGACGGTTGAGGATTGAGGTTTGAGGATTGAGGGTTGAGGACTGAGGACTGAGTATAGAGGATTGAGGATGGAGCATTGAGGATTGAAGATTGAGGACTGGGGATTGAGGACTGAAGATTGAGGATTAAGGATTGAGGTATGGGGATTGAGGATCTAGGACTGAATATTGATTATTGAGGATTAAAGATTGAAGATTGAGGATTGAGGATTGAGAATTGAGAATTGAGGATAAGGACTGAGGGTTGAGGATTGAGGAGTGAGGATTGAGGATTGAAGATTGAGGATTGGGTACTGAGGATTGAAGAATGAGGATTGAGGATTGAGAATTGAGGATTGTGGATTGAAGATTGAGTATTGAGGATTGAAGATTGAGTATTGAGGATTGAGAATTGAGGATTGAGGACTGAGGATTGAGGATTGAGGATTGAGTATTGAAGATTGAGGACTGAGGACTGGGGATTGAGTATTGAGGATTGACGATTCAGTATTGAGGATTGAGGATTGAAGATTGAGTATTGATGATTGAAGATTGCGGATTGATTATTGAGGGTTGAGGATTGATGACGAGGACTGAAGGTTGAGGATTGAGGACTGAGGATTGAGGATGGAGGATTGGGCATTGAGGATTGAAGATTGAGGATTGAGGGTTGAGGATTGAGGATTGAGGATTGAGGATTGAGGATTGAGGATTGAGGATTGAGGATTGAGTATTGAAGATTGAGGTCTGAGGACTGGGGATTGAGTATAGAGGATTGAGGATTCAGTATTGAGGATTGAGGATTGAAGATCGAGTATTGATGATTGAAGATTGCGGATTGATTATTGAGGGTTGAGGATTGATGACGAGGTCTGAGGGTTGAGGATTGAGCACTGAGGATTGACGATGGAGGTTTGGGCATTGAGGATTGAAGATTGAGGACTGGGGATTGAGGATTGAAGATTGAGGATTAAGGATTGAGGATTGGAGATAGGGGATCTAGGATTTGAGATTGATTCTTGAGGATTGAAGATTGAGTGTTGAGGATTGAGGATTGAGAATTGAGAATTGAGGATGAGGACTGAGGGTTGAGGATTGAGGTTTGAGGTACGAGGATTGAGGATTGAGGATTGTGGATTGAAGATTGAGTATTGAGGATTGAAGATTGAGTATTGAGGATTGAGAATTGAGGATTGAGGACTGAGGATTGAGGATTGAGGATTGAGTATTGAAGATTGAGGACTGAGGACTGGGGATTGAGTATTGAGGATTGACGATTCAGTATTGAGGATTGAGGATTGAAGATTGAGTATTGATGATTGAAGATTGCGGATTGATTATTGAGGGTTGAGGATTGATGACGAGGACTGAAGGTTGAGGATTGAGGACTGAGGATTGAGGATGGAGGATTGGGCATTGAGGATTGAAGATTGAGGATTGAGGGTTGAGGATTGAGGATTGAGGATTGAGGATTGAGGATTGAGGATTGAGGATTGAGGATTGAGTATTGAAGATTGAGGTCTGAGGACTGGGGATTGAGTATAGAGGATTGAGGATTCAGTATTGAGGATTGAGGATTGAAGATCGAGTATTGATGATTGAAGATTGCGGATTGATTATTGAGGGTTGAGGATTGATGACGAGGTCTGAGGGTTGAGGATTGAGCACTGAGGATTGACGATGGAGGTTTGGGCATTGAGGATTGAAGATTGAGGACTGGGGATTGAGGATTGAAGATTGAGGATTAAGGATTGAGGATTGGAGATAGGGGATCTAGGATTTGAGATTGATTCTTGAGGATTGAAGATTGAGTGTTGAGGATTGAGGATTGAGAATTGAGAATTGAGGATGAGGACTGAGGGTTGAGGATTGAGGTTTGAGGTACGAGGATTGAGGATTGAGGATTGAGGACTGAGGATTGACGATTGAGTATTGAAGATTGAGGATTGATGACTGAGGGTTGAGGATTGAGGATTGATGATTGCGGATTGAGTATTGAAAATTGAGTATTGAGGATTGAATATTGAGGATTGGGGATTGAGGATTGGGGATTGAAGATTGAGGATTGAAGATTGAGGATTGAGGATTGATAATTGAGGATTGAGGATGAGGGCTGAGGGTTGAGGATTGAGGTTTAAGGACTGAGGACTGAGGATTGAGGATTGAGAATTGAGGATTGAGGATTGAGGATTGAAGATTGAGGATTGGGTATTGAGGATTGAAGAATGAGGATTGAGGATTTAGGATTGCGGATTGACGGTTGAGGATTGAGGATTGAGGATTGAGGATTGAAAATTGAGTATTGAGGATTGAAGATTGAGGACTGAGGAATAAGGATTGAGGATTGAGGATGAGGGCTGAGGGTTGAGGATTGAGGCTTGAGGACTGAGGACTGAGGATTGAGGATTGAGAATTGAGGACAGAGGATTGACGATTGAAGATTTAGGATTGGGTATTGAGGATTGAAGTATGAGGATTGAGGATTGAGGGTTGAGGATTGAGGATTGAAGATTGAGTATAGAGGATTGAAGATTGAGTATTGAGGATTGTGGATTGAGGATTGAGGACTGAGGATTGAGGATTGAGGATTGAGTATTGAAGATTGAGGACTGAGGACTGGGGATTGAGTATTGAGGATTGAGGATTCAGTATTGAGGATTGAGGATTGAGGATTGAGGATTGAAGATTGAGGATTGGGGACTGAGTGTTGAGGGTTGAGTGATGAGAATTGATGTTTGTGGAAGGAGATTTGAGGATTGAAGATTGAGGATTGAGTATTGAAAGCTGAGAATTCAGGATATTCTATCGAGTATTGAGAATTTTGGATTGATGGTTGAGTATTGAGGATTGATGATTGAGGGTTGTGTGTTGAATATTGAGGATTGGCGGATTGAGTATTGAAGATTGAGGACTGAGGACTGAGGATTGAGTATTGAGGATTTAGGATTGAGTATTGAGGATTGAGGATTTAAGATTGAGTATTGATGAGTGAAGATTGCGGATTGATTATTGAGGGTTGAGGTTTGAGGACGAGGACTGAGGGTTGAGGATTGAGGTCTGTGGACAGAGGATTGAGGATTGAGGATTCAGTATTGAGGATTGAGGATTGAAGATTGAGTATTGATGATTGAAGATTGCGGATTGATTATTGAGGGTTGAGGATTGATGACGAGGACTGAAGGTTGAGGATTGAGGACTGAGGATTGAGGATGGAGGATTGGGCATTGAGGATTGAAGATTGAGGATTCAGGGTTGAGGATTGAGGATTGAGGATTGAGGATTGAGGATTGAGGATTGAGGATTGAGGATTGAGGATTGAGTATTGAAGATTGAGGTCTGAGGACTGGGGATTGAGTATAGAGGATTGAGGATTCAGTATTGAGGATTGAGGATTGAAGATCGAGTATTGATGATTGAAGATTGCGGATTGATTATTGAGGGTTGAGGATTGATGACGAGGTCTGAGGGTTGAGGATTGAGCACTGAGGATTGAGGATGGAGGTTTGGGCATTGAGGATTGAAGATTGAGGACTGGGGATTGAGGATTGAAGATTGAGGATTAAGGATTGAGGATTGGGGATAGGGGATCTAGGATTGGAGATTGATTCTTGAGGATTGAAGATTGAGTGTTGAGGATTGAGGATTGAGAATTGAGAATTGAGGATGAGGACTGAGGGTTGAGGATTGAGGTTTGAGGTACGAGGATTGAGGATTGAGGATTGAGGACTGAGGATTGACGATTGAGCATTGAAGATTGAGGATTGATGACTGAGGGTTGAGGATTGAGGATTGATGATTGCGGATTGAGTATTGAAAATTGAGTATTGAGGATTGAATATTGAGGATTGGGGGTTGAGGATTGGGGATTGAAGATTGAGGATTGAAGATTGAGGATTGAGGATTGAGAATTGAGGATTGAGGATGAGGGCTGAGGGTTGAGGATTGAGGTTTAAGGACTGAGGACTGAGGATTGAGGATTGAGAATTGAGGATTGAGGATTGAGGATTGAAGATTAAGGATTGGGTATTGAGGATTGAAGAATGAGGATTGAGGATTTAGGATTGCGGATTGACGGTTGAGGATTGAGGATTGAGGATTGAGGATTGAAAATTGAGTATTGAGGATTGAAGATTGAGGACTGAGGAATAAGGATTGAGGATTGAGGATGAGGGCTGAGGGTTGAGGATTGAGGCTTGAGGACTGAGGACTGAGGATTGAGGATTGAGAATTGAGGACAGAGGATTGACGATTGAAGATTGAGGATTGGGTATTGAGGATTGAAGTATGAGGATTGAGGATTGAGGGTTGAGGATTGAGGATTGAAGATTGAGTATTGAGGATTGAAGATTGAGTATTGAGGATTGAGGATTGAGGATTGAGGACTGAGGATTGAGTACTGAGGATTGAGGATTGAGAATTGAGGATTGAGGATTGAGGATTGAAGATTGAGGATTGGGTATTGAGGATTGAAGAATGAGGATTGAGGATTTAGGATTGCGGATTGACGGTTGAGGATTGAGTATTGAGGATTGAGGTTTGAAAATTGAGTATTGAGGATTGAAGATTGAGGACTGAGGAATAAGGATTGAGGATTGAGGTTGAGGGCTGAGGGTTGAGGATTGAGGCTTGAGGACTGAGGACTGAGGATTGAGGATTGAGAATTGGGGACAGAGGATTGACGATTGAAGATTGAGGATTGGGTATTGAGGATTGAAGTATGAGGATTGAGGATTGAGGGTTGAGGATTGAGGATTGAAGATTGAGTATAGAGGATTGAAGATTGAGGACTGAGGACTGGGGATTGAGGATTGAGGATTGAGGATTGAGGATTGAGGATTGATTATTGAGGGTTGAGGATTGATGACGAGGTCTGAGGGTTGAGGATTGAGCACTGAGGATTGAGGATGGAGGTTTGGGCATTGAGGATTGAAGATTGAGGACTGGGGATTGAGGATTGAAGATTGTGGATTAAGGATTGAGGATTGGGGATAGGGGATCTAGGATTGGAGATTGATTCTTGAGGATTGAAGATTGAGTGTTGAGGATTGAGGATTGAGAATTGAGAATTGAGGATGAGGACTGAGGGTTGAGGATTGAGGTTTGAGGTACGAGGATTGAGGATTGAGGATTGAGGACTGAGGATTGACGATTGAGTATTGAAGATTGAGGATTGATGACTGAGGGTTGAGGATTGAGGATTGATGATTGCGGATTGAGTATCGAAAATTGAGTATTGAGGATTGAATATTGAGGATTGGGGATTGAGGATTGGGGATTGAAGATTGAGGATTGAAGATTGAGGATTGAGGATTGAGAATTGAGGATTGAGGATGAGGGCTGAGGGTTGAGGATTGAGGTTTAAGGACTGAGGACTGAGGATTGAGGATTGAGAATTGAGGATTGAGGATTGAGGATTGAAGATTGAGGATTGGGTATTGAGGATTGAAGAATGAGGATTGAGGATTTAGGATTGCGGATTGACGGTTGAGGATTGAGGATTGAGGATTGAGGATTGAAAATTGAGTATTGAGGATTGAAGATTGAGGACTGAGGAATAAGGATTGAGGATTGAGGATGAGGGCTGAGGGTTGAGGATTGAGGCTTGAGGACTGAGGACTGAGGATTGAGGATTGAGAATTGAGGACAGAGGATTGACGATTGAAGATTGAGGATTGGGTATTGAGGATTGAAGTATGAGGATTGAGGATTGAGGGTTGAGGATTGAGGATTGAAGATTGAGTATTGAGGATTGAAGATTGAGTATTGAGGATTGAGGATTGACGATTGAGGACTGAGGATTGAGTACTGAGGATTGAGGATTGAGAATTGAGGATTGAGGATTGAGGATTGAAGATTGAGGATTGGGTATTGAGGATTGAGGATTGAGGATTGAGGATTGAAGATTGAGGATTGGGGACTGAGTGTTGAGGGTTGAGTGATGAGAATTGATGTTTGTGGAAGGAGATTTGAGGATTGAAGATTGAGGATTGAGTATTGAAAGCTGAGAATTCAGGATATTCTATCGAGTATTGAGAATTTTGTATTGATGGTTGAGTATTGAGGATTGATGATTGAGGGTTGTGTGTTGAATATTGAGGATTGGCGGATTGAGTATTGAAGATTGACGACTGAGGACTGAGGATTGAGTATTGAGGATTTAGGATTGAGTATTGAGGATTGAGGATTTAAGATTGAGTATTGATGAGTGAAGCTTGCGGATTGATTATTGAGGGTTGAGGTTTGAGGACGAGGACTGAGGGTTGAGGATTGAGGTCTGAGGACAGAGGATTGAGGATTGAGGATTGAGAATTGATAATTGAGGATTGAGGATTCAGGATTGGCGACTGAGGATTGAAGATTCAGGATTGGGGATTGAGGATTGAGGATTGAGGTTTGAGGATTGAAGATTCAGTATTGAGGATTGAAGATTGAGAATTGAGGATTGAGGGTTGGGGATTGAGGACCTAGGATTGAGAATTGATTATCGAGGATTGAAGATTGAGGATTGATGATTGAGGATGGAGAATTGAGGATTGAGGATTGAGAATTGAGGATTGAGGATTGCGGATTGAAGATTGAGGATTGGGTATTGAGGATTGAAGAATGAGGACTGAGGATTTAGGATTGAGGATCGAGGATTGAAGATTGAGTATTGAGGATTGAAGATTGAGGACTGAGGATTGAGGATTGAGGATTGTGGATTGAGTATTCAAGATTGAGGATTGAGGATTGTAGATTGAGGATTGAGGATTGATGGTTAAACATTGAGTGTTGCGGACTGAAGATTGAGGATTGATGATTGGGGATTGAGGATTGAGGATTGAGGATTGAGGATTGAGTATTGAAGGCTGAGGATTGATGATTGAGGATTGAGGATTGAGGATTGAGGATTGAGTATTGTTGGACTGAGGGTTGAAGATTGAGGATTCATGATTGAGGATTAAAGATTGAGTATTGAGGATTGAAGATTGAGAATTGAGGATTGCGGATTGAACATTGAGGACTGTGTGTTGAGGGTTGAGTGATGAGAATTGATGTTTGTGGATAGAGATTTGAAAATTGCAGATTGAGTATTGTGTATTGAAAACTGTGAACTGAGGATATTCAATTGAGGATTGAGGATTGTCACCTGATTGTTGAGGACTGAGGGCTGAAGATTGAGGATTCAGGATTGAGGATTCAGAATTGAGGTTTGAGGACTGAGGATTGAGGATTGAGGATTGAAGGTTGAGTATTGAGGATTGAAGATTGAGGATTGAGGATTGAGAATTGAGGATTGAGGATGAGGGCTGAGGGTTGAGGATTGAGGTTTAAGGACTGAGGACTGAGGATTGAGGATTGAGAATTGAGGATTGAGGATTGAGGATTGAAGATTGAGTATTGAGGATTGAAGATTGACGATTGAGGATTGTGGATTGAAGATTGTGTATTGAACATTGAGGACTGAGTGTTGAGGGTTCAGCGATGAGAATTGATGTTTGTGGATAGAGGTTTGAAGATTGCAGATTGAGTATTGAGTATTGAAAACTGTGAATTGAGGATATTCTATTGAGGATTGAGTATTGTCAACTGATTGTTGAGGACTGAGGGCTGACGATTGAGGATTCAGGATTGAGGATTCAGAATTGAGGTTTGAGGACTGAGGATTGAGGATTGAAGATTGATTATTGAGGATTGAGGATTGAGAATTGAGGATTGTGGATTGAGGATTGAAGATTGAGGATTGGGTTTTGAGGATTGAAAAATGAGGATTGAGGATTGAGGATTGAGGATTGAGGATTGAGGATTGAAGATTGAGAATTGAGGATTGAGGGTTGGGGATTGAGGACCTAGGATTGAGAATTGATTATCGAGGATTGAAGATTGAGGATTGATGATTGAGGATGGAGAATTGAGGATTGAGGATTGAGAATTGAGGATTGAGGATTGCGGATTGAAGATTGAGGATTGGGTATTGAGGATTGAAGAATGAGGACTGAGGATTTAGGATTGAGGATCGAGGATTGAAGATTGAGTATTGAGGATTGAAGATTGAGGACTGAGGATTGAGGATTGAGGATTGTGGATTGAGTATTCAAGATTGAGGATTGAGGATTGTAGATTGAGGATTGAGGATTGATGGTTAAACATTGAGTGTTGCGGACTGAAGATTGAGGATTGATGATTGGGGATTGAGGATTGAGGATTGAGGATTGAGGATTGAGTATTGAAGGCTGAGGATTGATGATTGAGGATTGAGGATTGAGGATTGAGGATTGAGTATTGTTGGACTGAGGGTTGAAGATTGAGGATTCATGATTGAGGATTAAAGATTGAGTATTGAGGATTGAAGATTGAGAATTGAGGATTGCGGATTGAACATTGAGGACTGTGTGTTGAGGGTTGAGTGATGAGAATTGATGTTTGTGGATAGAGATTTGAAAATTGCAGATTGAGTATTGTGTATTGAAAACTGTGAACTGAGGATATTCAATTGAGGATTGAGGATTGTCACCTGATTGTTGAGGACTGAGGGCTGAAGATTGAGGATTCAGGATTGAGGATTCAGAATTGAGGTTTGAGGACTGAGGATTGAGGATTGAGGATTGAAGGTTGAGTATTGAGGATTGAAGATTGAGGATTGAGGATTGAGAATTGAGGATTGAGGATGAGGGCTGAGGGTTGAGGATTGAGGTTTAAGGACTGAGGACTGAGGATTGAGGATTGAGAATTGAGGATTGAGGATTGAGGATTGAAGATTGAGTATTGAGGATTGAAGATTGACGATTGAGGATTGTGGATTGAAGATTGTGTATTGAACATTGAGGACTGAGTGTTGAGGGTTCAGCGATGAGAATTGATGTTTGTGGATAGAGGTTTGAAGATTGCAGATTGAGTATTGAGTATTGAAAACTGTGAATTGAGGATATTCTATTGAGGATTGAGTATTGTCAACTGATTGTTGAGGACTGAGGGCTGACGATTGAGGATTCAGGATTGAGGATTCAGAATTGAGGTTTGAGGACTGAGGATTGAGGATTGAAGATTGATTATTGAGGATTGAGGATTGAGAATTGAGGATTGTGGATTGAGGATTGAAGATTGAGGATTGGGTTTTGAGGATTGAAAAATGAGGATTGAGGATTGAGGATTGAGGATTGAGGATTGAGGATTGAAGATTGAGTATTGAGGATTGAAGATTGAGGATTGAGGACTGAGGATTGAGGATTGAGTATTGAGGATTGAGGATTGAGGATTAAAGATTGAGTATTGAGGATTGAAGATTGAGGATTGTGGATTGAAGATTGAGTATTGAGGATTGAAGATTGAGGATTGAGGATTGAGGATTGAGAATTGACGATGAGGTCTGAGGGTTGAGGATTGAGGTTTGTGGACTGAGGACTGAGGATTGATGATTGAGAATTGAGGGTTGAGGATTGAGGACTGAGGATTGAAGATTGAGGATTGGGTATTGAGGATTGAACATTGAGGATTGAGGATTGAGAATCGAGGAATGAGGATTGAGGATTGAAGATTGAATATTGATGATTGAAGATTGTTGATTGGGGATTGAGGGTTGTGGATTGAGGACGAGGACGGAGTGTTGAGTATTGATGTTTGAGGTCTGATGATTGAGGATTGAGGATTGAGAATTGAGGATTGAGGATTGAGGATTGAAGATTGAGGATTGGGTATTGAGGATTGAAGAATGAGGATTGAGGATTGAGTATTGAGGATTGAGGATTGAAGACTGAGTATTGGGGATTGAAGACTGACGATTGAGGATTGAGGATTGAGGGTTGAGGATTGAGGATTGAGAATTGAGGATTGAGGATGAGGGCTGAGGGTTGAGGATTGAGGTTTAAGGACTGAGGACTGATGATTGAGGATTGAGAATTGAGGATTGAGGATTGAGGATTGAAGATTGAGTATTGAGGATTGAAGATTGACGATTGAGGATTGTGGATTGAAGATTGTGTATTGAACATTGAGGACTGAGTGTTGAGGGTTCAGCGATGAGAATTGATGTTTGTGGATAGAGGTTTGAAGATTGCAGATTGAGTATTGAGTATTGAAAACTGTGAATTGAGGATATTCTATTGAGGATTGAGTATTGTCAACTGATTGTTGAGGACTGAGGGCTGACGATTGAGGATTCAGGATTGAGGATTCAGAATTGAGGTTTGAGGACTGAGGATTGAGGATTGAAGATTGATTATTGAGGATTGAGGATTGAGAATTGAGGATTGTGGATTGAGGATTGAAGATTGAGGATTGGGTTTTGAGGATTGAAAAATGAGGATTGAGGATTGAGGATTGAGGATTGAGGATTGAGGATTGAAGATTGAGTATTGAGGATTGAAGATTGAGGATTGAGGACTGAGGATTGAGGATTGAGTATTGAGGATTGAGGATTGAGGATTAAAGATTGAGTATTGAGGATTGATGATTGAGGATTGTGGATTGAAGATTGAGTATTGAGGATTGAAGATTGAGGATTGAGGATTGAGGATTGAGAATTGACGATGAGGTCTGAGGGTTGAGGATTGAGGTTTGTGGACTGAGGACTGAGGATTGATGATTGAGAATTGAGGGTTGAGGATTGAGGACTGAGGATTGAAGATTGAGGATTGGGTATTGAGGATTGAACATTGAGGATTGAGGATTGAGAATCGAGGAATGAGGATTGAAGATTGAAGATTGAATATTGATGATTGAAGATTGATGATTGGGGATTGAGGGTTGTGGATTGAGGACGAGGACGGAGTGTTGAGTATTGATGTTTGAGGTCTGATGATTGAGGATTGAGGATTGAGAATTGAGGATTGAGGATTGAGGATTGAAGATTGAGGATTCAGTATTGAGGATTGAGGATTGAAGATTGAGTATTGATGATTGAAGATTGCGGATTGATTATTGAGGGTTGAGGATTGATGACGAGGACTGAAGATTGAGGATTGAGGACTGAGGATTGAGGATGGAGGATTGGGCATTGAGGATTGAAGATTGAGGATTGAGGGTTGAGGATTGAGGATTGAGGATTGAGGATTGAGGATTGAGGATTGAGGATTGAGTATTGAAGATTGGTGGTCTGAGGACTGGGGATTGAGTATAGAGGATTGAGGATTCAGTATTGAGGATTGAGGATTGAAGATCGAGTATTGATGATTGAAGATTGCGGATTGATTATTGAGGGTTGAGGATTGATGACGAGGTCTGAGGGTTGAGGATTGAGCACTGAGGATTGAGGATGGAGGTTTGGGCATTGAGGATTGAAGATTGAGGACTGGGGATTGAGGATTGAAGATTGAGGATTAAGGATTGAGGATTGGGTATAGGGGATCTAGGATTGGAGATTGATTCTTGAGGATTGAAGATTGAGTGTTGAGGATTGAGGATTGAGAATTGAGAATTGAGGATGAGGACTGAGGGTTGAGGATTGAGGTTTGAGGTACGAGGATTGAGGATCGAGGATTGAGGACTGAGGATTGACGATTGAGTATTGAAGATTGAGGATTGATGGCTGAGGGTTGAGGATTGAGGATTGATGATTGCGGATTGAGTATTGAAAATTGAGTATTGAGGATTGAATATTGAGGATTGGGGATTGAGGATTGGGGATTGATGATTGAGGATTGAAGATTGAGGATTGAGGATTGAGAATTGAGGATTGAGGATGAGGGCTGAGGGTTGAGGATTGAGGTTTAAGGACTGAGGACTGGGGATTGAGGATTGAGAATTGAGGATTGAGGATTGAGGATTGAAGATTGAGGATCGGGTATTGAGGATTGAAGAATGAGGATTGAGGATTTAGGATTGCGGATTGACGGTTGAGGATTGAGGATTGAGGATTGAGGATTGAGGATTGAAAATTGAGTATTGAGGATTGAAGATTGAGGACTGAGGAATAAGGATTGAGGATTGAGGATGAGGGCTGAGGGTTGAGGATTGAGGCTTGAGGACTGAGGACTGAGGATTGAGGATTGAGGCTTGAGGACTGAGGACTGAGGATTGAGGATTGAGAATTGAGGATAGAGGATTGACGATTGAAGATTGAGGATTGGGTATTGAGGATTGAAGTATGAGGATTGAGGATTGAGGGTTGAGGATTGAGGATTGAAGATTGAGTATTGAGGATTGAAGATTGAGTATTGAGGATTGAGGATTGAGGATTGAGGACTGAGGATTTAGGATTGAGGATTGAGTATTGAAGATTGAGGACTGAGGACTGGGGATTGAGTATTGAGGATTGAGGATTCAGTATTGAGGATTGAGGATTGAGAATTGAGGATTGTGAATTGAGGATTGAAGATTGAGGATTGGGTTTTGAGGATTGAAGAATGAGGATTGAGGATTGAGGATTGAGGATTGAGGATTGAGGATTGAAGATTGAGTATTGAGGATTGAAGATTGAGGATTGAGGACTGAGGATTGAGGATTGAGTATTGAGGATTGAGGATTGAGGATTAAAGATTGAGTATTGAGGATTGAAGATTGAGGATTGTGGATTGAAGATTGAGTATTGAGGATTGAAGATTGAGGATTGAGGATTGAGGATTGAGAATTGACGATGAGGTCTGAGGGTTGAGGATTGAGGTTTGTGGACTGAGGACTGAGGATTGAGGATTGAGAATTGAGGGTTGAGGATTGAGGACTGAGGATTGAAGATTGAGGATTGGGTATTGAGGATTGAACATTGAGGATTGAGGATTGAGAATCGAGGAATGAGGATTGAGGATTGAAGATTGAATATTGATGATTGAAGATTGATGATTGAGGATTGAGGGTTGTGGATTGAGGACGAGGACTGAGTGTTGAGTATTGATGTTTGAGGTCTGATGATTGAGGATTGAGGATTGAGAATTGAGGATTGAGGATTGAGGATTGAAGATTGAGGATTGGGTATTGAGGATTGAAGAATGAGGATTGAGGATTGAGTATTGAGGATTGAGGATTGAAGACTGAGTATTGGGGATTGAAGACTGACGATTGAGGATTGAGGATTGAGGGTTGAGGATTTAGTATTGAGTATTGAGGATTGAGGATTGAGGATTGAAGATTGAGGATTGTGTATTGAGGACTGAGGATTGAGGATTGAGTATTGAGGATTGAGGATTGAGGATTAAAGATTGAGTATTGAGGATTGAGGATTGAGGATTGAGGATTGAAGATTGAGGATTGGGGACTGAGTGTTGAGGGTTGAGTAATGAGAATTGATGTTTGTGGATGGAGATTTGAAGATTGAAGATTGAGGATTGAGTATTGAAAGCTGAGAATTCAGGATATTCTATTGAGTATTGAGAATTTTGGATTGATGGTTGAGTATTGAGGATTGATGGTTGAGGGTTGTGTTTTGAATATTGAGGATTGGCGGAGTGAGTATTGAAGATTGTGGACTCAGGTCTGAGGATTGCGTATTGAGGATTGAGGATTGAGTATTGAGGGTTGAGGATTTAAGGGTATTGATGAGTGAAGATTGCGGATTTATCATTGAGGGTTGAGGTTTGAGGACGAGGACTGAGGGTTGTGGATTGAGGTTTGAGGACAGAAGACTGAGGATTGAGGATTGAGAATTGATAATTGAAGATTGAGGATTGAAAATTTAGGATTGGGTATTGAGGATTGAGGATTGGGGATTGAGGATCTAGTATTGGAGATTGATTATTTAGGATTGAAGATAGAGGGTTGAGGATTGAGGATTGAGAATTGAGAATTGAGGATGATGACTGAGGCTTGAGGATTGAGGTTTGAGGAATGAGGATTGAGGATTGAGGATTGAGGATTGAGGATTGAGGATTGAGCATTGAAGGTTGGGGATTGATGACTGAGGATTGAGGATTGAGGATTGAGGATTGAGGATTGAAGATTGAGTGTTGAGGATTGTGGGTTGAGGAGTGAGGATTGAGTGATGAGGATTGAGGATAAGGGCTGAGGTTTGAGGTTTGAGGTTTGAGTATTGAATCCTGAGAATTCAGGATATTCTATTGAGTATTGAGAATTGAGGATTGATGGTTGAGTATTGAGGATTGAGGATTGAGGATTGAGGATTGAGTATTGAAGATTGAGGATTGATGATTGAGGATTGAGGATTGAGGATTGAGGATTGAGTATTGAAGATTGAGAATTGAGGATTGAAGGTTGAGGATTGAGGAATGAGGTTTGAGGATTGAGGACGAGGGCTGATGGTTGAGGGTTGAGGTTTTAGGACTGAGGATTGAGGAGTGAAGATTGGGGACTGGTAATTGAGGATTGAAGAATGAGGATTCAGGATTGAGGATTGATGATTGGGGATTGAAGGTTGGGTATTGAGGATTGAAGATTGTGTATTGATGATTGAAGATTGATGATTGAGGGTTGAGGGTTGAGGGTTGCGGACGAGGACAGACGGTTGAGGATTGAGGTTTGAGGACTGAGGACTGAGTATAGAGGATTGAGGATGGAGCATTGAGGATTGAAGATTGAGGACTGGGGATTGAGGACTGAAGATTGAGGATTAAGGATTGAGGTATGGGGATTGAGGATCTAGGACTGAATATTGATTATTGAGGATTAAAGATTGAGGATTGAGGATTGAGGATTGAGAATTGAGAATTGAGGATAAGGACTGAGGGTTGAGGATTGAGGAGTGAGGATTGAGGATTGAAGATTGAGGATTGGGTACTGAGGATTGAAGAATGAGGATTGAGGATTGAGAATTGAGGATTGGGGATTGAAGATTGAGTATTGAGGATTGAAGATTGAGTATTGAGGATTGAGAATTGAGGATTGAGGTCTGAGGATTGAGGATTGAGGATTGAGTATTGAAGATTGAGGACTGAGGACTGGGGATTGAGTATTGAGGATTGAGGATTCAGTATTGAGGATTGAGGATTGAAGATTGAGTATTGATGATTGAAGATTGCGGATTGATTATTGAGTGTTGAGGATTGATGACGAGGACTGAAGGTTGAGGATTGAGGACTGAGGATTGAGGATGGAGGATTGGGCATTGAGGATTGAAGATTGAGGATTGAGGGTTGAGGATTGAGGATTGAGGATTGAGGATTGAGGATTGAGGATTGAGGATTGAGGATTGAGGATTGAGTATTGAAGATTGAGGTCTGAGGACTGGGGATTGAGTATAGAGGATTGAGGATTCAGTATTGAGGATTGAGGATTGAAGATCGAGTATTGATGATTGAAGATTGCGGATTGATTATTGAGGGTTGAGGATTGATGACGAGGTCTGAGGGTTGAGGATTGAGCACTGAGGATTGAGGATGGAGGTTTGGGCATTGGGGATTGAAGATTGAGGACTGGGGATTGAGGGTTGTGGATTGAGGACGAGGACTGAGTGTTGAGTATCGATGTTTGAGGTCTGATGATTGAGGATTGAGGATTGAGAATTGAGGATTGAGGATTGAGGATTGAAGATTGAGGGTTGCGGATTGAGGATTGAGGATTGAGGATTGAAGATTGAGGATTGAGTATTGAAAGCTGAGAATTCAGGATATTCTATTGAGTATTGAGAGTTTTGGATTGATGGTTGAGTATTGAGGATTGATGGTTGAGGGTTGTGTTTTGAATATTGAGGATTGGCGGAGTGAGTATTGAAGATTGTGGACTCAGGTCTGAGGATTGCGTATTGAGGATTGAGGATTGAGTATTGAGGGTTGAGGATTTAAGAGTATTGATGAGTGAAGATGGCGGATTTATCATTGAGGGTTGAGGTTTGAGGACGAGGACTGGGGGTTGTGGATTGAGGTTTGAGGACAGAAGATTGAGGATTGAAGATTGAGAATTGATAATTGAAGATTGAGGTTTGAAAATTTATGATTGGGTATTGAGGATTGAGGATTGGGGATTGAGGATCCAGTATTGGAGATTGATTATTTAGGATTGAAGATAGAGGGTTGAGGATTGAGGATTGAGAATTGAGAATTGAGGATGATGACTGAGGCTTGAGGATTGAGGTTTGAGGAATGAGGATTGAGGATTGAGGATTGAGGACTGAGGATTGAGGATTGAGCATCGAAGGTTGGGGATTGATGACTGAGGATTGGGGATTGAGGATTGAGGATTGAGGATTGAGGATTGAAGATTGAGTGTTGAGGATTGTGGGTTGAGGAGTGAGGATTGAGTGATGAGGATTGAGGATGAGGGCTGAGGTTTGAGGCTTGAGGTTTGAGTATTGAATCCTGAGAATTCAGGATATTCTATTGAGTATTGAGAATTGAGGATTGATGGTTGAGTATTGAGGATTGAGGATTGAGGATTGAGGATTGAGTATTGAAGATTGAGGATTGATGATTGAGGATTGAGGATTGAGGATTGAGGATTGAGGATTGAGTATTGAAGATTGAGAATTGAGGATTGAAGGTTGAGGATTGAGGAATGAGGTTTGAGGATTGAGGACGAGGGCTGATGGTTGAGGGTTGAGGTTTTAGGACTGAGGATTGAGGATTGAAGATTGGGGATTGGTAATTGAGGATTGAAGAATGAGGATTCAGGATTGAGGATTGATGATTGGGGATTGAAGGTTGGGTATTGAGGATTGAAGATTGTGTATTGATGAATGAAGATTGAGGATTGAGGGTTGAGGGTTGAGGGTTGCGGACGAGGACAGACGGTTGAGGATTGAGGTTTGAGGATTGGGGGTTAAGGACTGAGGACTGAGTATAGAGGATTGAGGATGGAGCATTGAGGATTGAAGATTGAGGACTGGGGATTGAGGACTGAAGATTGAGGATTAAGGATTGAGGATTGGGGATTGAGGATCTAGGACTGAATATTGATTATTGAGGATTAAAGATTGAGGATTGAGGATTGAGGATTGAGAATTGAGAATTGAGGATAAGGACTGAGGGTTGAGGATTGAGGAGTGAGGATTGAGGATTGAAGATTGAGGATTGGGTACTGAGGATTGAAGAATGAGGATTGAGGATTGAGAATTGAGGATTGGGGATTGAAGATTGAGTATTGAGGATTGAAGATTGAGTATTGAGGATTGAGAATTGAGGATTGAGGACTGAGGATTGAGGATTGAGGATTGAGTGTTGAAGATTGAGGACTGAGGACTGGGGATTGAGTATTGAGGATTGAGGATTCAGTATTGAGGATTGAGGATTGAAGATTGAGTATTGATGATTGAAGATTGCGGATTGATTATTGAGGGTTGAGGATTGATGACGAGGACTGAAGATTGAGGATTGAGGACTGAGGATTGAGGATGGAGGTTTGGGCATTGAGGATTGAAGATTGAGGACTGGGGATTGAGGATTGAAGATTGAGGATTAAGGATTGAGGATTGGGGATAGGGGATCTAGGATTGGAGATTGATTCTTGAGGATTGAAGATTGAGTGTTGAGGATTGAGGATTGAGAATTGAGAATTGAGGATGAGGACTGAGGGTTGAGGATTGAGGTTTGAGGTACGAGGATTGAGGATTGAGGATTGAGGACTGAGGATTGACGATTGAGTATTGAAGATTGAGGATTGATGACTGAGGGTTGAGGATTGAGGATTGATGTGTGCGGATTGAGTATTGAAAATTGAGTATTGAGGATTGAATATTGAGGATTGGGGATTGAGGATTGGGGATTGAAGATTGAGGATTGAAGATTGAGGATTGAGGATTGAGAATTGAGGATTGAGGATGAGGGCTGAGGGTTGAGGATTGAGGTTTAAGGACTGAGGACTGAGGATTGAGGATTGAGAATTGAGGATTGAGGATTGAGGATTGAAGATTGAGGATTGGGTATTGAGGATTGAAGAATGAGGATTGAGGATTTAGGATTGCGGATTGACGGTTGAGGATTGAGGATTGAGGATTGAGGATTGAGGATTGAAAATTGAGTATTGAGGATTGAAGATTGAGGACTGAGAAATAAGGATTGAGGATTGAGGATGAGGGCTGAGGGTTGAGTATTGAGGCTTGAGGACTGAGGACTGAGGATTGAGGATTGAGGCTTGAGGACTGAGGACTGAGGATTGAGGATTGAGAATTGAGGATAGAGGATTGACGATTGAAGATTGAGGATTGGGTATTGAGGATTGAAGTATGAGGATTGAGGATTGAGGGTTGAGGATTGAGGATTGAAGATTGAGTATTGAGGATTGAAGATTGAGTATTGAGGATTGAGGATTGAGGATTGAGGACTGAGGATTTAGGATTGAGGATTGAGTATTGAAGATTGAGGACTGAGGACTGGGGATTGAGTATTGAGGTTTGAGGATTCAGTATTGAGGATTGAGGATTGAAGATTGAGGACTGAGGACTGGGGATTGAGTATTGAGAATTGAGGATTCAGTATTGAGGATTGAGGATTGAGAATTGAGGATTGTGGATTGAGGATTGAAGATTGAGGATTGGGTTTTGAGGATTGAAGAATGAGGATTGAGGATTGAGGATTGAGGATTGAGGATTGAGGATTGAAGATTGAGTATTGAGGATTGAAGATTGAGGATTGAGTATTGAAAGCTGAGAATTCAGGATATTCTATTGAGTATTGAGAATTTTGGATTGATGGTTGAGTATTGAGGATTGATGGTTGAGGGTTGTGTTTTGAATATTGAGGATTGGCGGAGTGAGTATTGAAGATTGTGGACTCAGGTCTGAGGATTGCGTATTGAGGATTGAGGATTGAGTATTGAGGGTTGAGGATTTAAGGGTATTGATGAGTGAAGATTGCGGATTTATCATTGAGGGTTGAGGTTTGAGGACGAGGACTGAGGGTTGTAGATTGAGGTTTGAGGACAGAAGATTGAGGATTGAGGATTGAGAATTGATAATTGAAGATTGAGGATTGAAAATTTAGGATTGGGTATTGAGGATTGAGGATTGGGGATTGAGGATCTAGTATTGGAGATTGATTATTTAGGATTGAAGATAGACGGTTGAGGATTGAGGATTGAGAATTGAGAATTGAGGATGATGACTGAGGCATGAGGATTGAGGTTTGAGGCATGAGGATTGAGGATTGAGGATTGAGGATTGAGGATTGAGGATTGAGCATTGAAGGTTGGGGATTGATGACTGAGGATTGAGGATTGAGGATTGAGGATTGAGGATTGAGAATTGAAGATTGAGTGTTGAGGATTGTTGGTTGAGGAGTGAGGATTGAGTGATGAGGATTGAGGATGAGGGCTGAGGTTTGAGGTTTGAGGTTTGAGTATTGAATCCTGAGAATTCAGGATATACTATTGAGTATTGAGAATTGAGGATTGATGGTTCAGTATTGAGGATTGAGGATTGAGGATTGAGGATTGAGTATTGAAGATTGAGGATTGATGATTGCGGATTGAGTATTGAAAATTGGGTATTGAGGATTGAATATTGAGGATTGGGGATTGAGGATTGGGGATTGAAGATTGAGGATTGAAGATTGATGATTGAGGATTGAGAATTGAGGATTGAGGATTGAGGATTGAGTATTGAAGATTGAGAATTGAGGATTGAAGGTTGAGGATTGAGGAATGAGGCTTGAGGATTGAGGACGAGGGCTGATGGTTGAGGGTTGAGGTTTTAGGACTGAGGATTGAGGATTGAAGATTGGGGATTGGTAATTGAGGATTGAAGAATGAGGATTCAGGATTGAGGATTGATGATTGGGGATTGAAGGTTGGGTATTGAGGATTGAAGATTGTGTATTGATGATTGAAGATTGAGGATTGAGGGTTGAGGGTTGAGGGTTGCGGACGAGGACAGACGGTTGAGGATTGAGGTTTGAGGATTGAGGGTTGAGGACTGAGGACTGAGTATAGAGGATTGAGGATGGAGCATTGAGGATTGAAGATTGAGGACTGGGGATTGAGGATTGAAGATTGAGGATTGATGATTGAGGATGGAGAATTGAGAATTGAGGTTTGAGAATTGAGGATTGAGGATTGCGGATTGAAGATTGAGGATTGGGTATTGAGGATTGAAGAATGAGGACTGAGGATTTAGGATTGAGGATCGAGGATTGAAGATTGAGTATTGAGGATTGAAGATTGAGGACTGAGGATTGAGGATTCAGGATTGTGGATTGAGTATTCAAGATTGAGGATTGAGGATTGTAGATTGAGGATTGAGGATTGATGGTTAAACATTGAGTGTTGCGGACTGAAGATTGAGGATTGATGATTGGGGATTGAGGATTGAGGATTGAGGATTGAGGATTGAGTATTGAAGGCTGAGGATTGATGATTGAGGATTGAGGATTGAGGATTGAGGATTGAGTATTGTTGGACTGAGGGTTGAAGATTGAGGATTCATGATTGAGGATTAAAGATTGAGTATTGAGGATTGAAGATTGAGAATTGAGGATTGCGGATTGAACATTGAGGACTGTGTGTTGAGGGTTGAGTGATGAGAATTGATGTTTGTGGATAGAGATTTGAAAATTGCAGATTGAGTATTGTGTATTGAAAACTGTGAATTGAGGATATTCAATTGAGGATTGAGGATTGTCACCTGATTGTTGAGGACTGAGGGCTGAAGATTGAGGATTCAGGATTGAGGATTCAGAATTGAGGTTTGAGGACTGAGGATTGAGGATTGAGGATTGAAGGTTGAGTATTGAGGATTGAAGATTGAGGATTGAGGATAGAGAATTGAGGATTGAGGATGAGGGCTGAGGGTTGAGGATTGAGGTTTAAGGACTGAGGACTGAGGATTGAGGATTGAGAATTGAGGATTGAGGATTGAGGATTGAAGATTGAGTATTGAGGATTGAAGATTGACGATTGAGGATTGTGGATTGAAGATTGTGTATTGAACATTGAGGACTGAGTGTTGAGGGTTCAGCGATGAGAATTGATGATTGTGGATAGAGGTTTGAAGATTGCAGATTGAGTATTGAGTATTGAAAACTGTGAATTGAGGATATCGTATTGAGGATTGAGTATTGTCAACTGATTGTTGAGGACTGAGGGCTGACGATTGAGGATTCAGGATTGAGGATTCAGAATTGAGGTTTGAGGATTGAGGATTGAGGATTGAAGATTGATTATTGAGGATTGAGGATTGAGAATTGAGGATTGTGGATTGAGGATTGAAGATTGAGGATTGGGTTTTGAGGATTGAAAAATGAGGATTGAGGATTGAGGATTGAGGATTGAGGATTGATGATTGAGTATTGAGGATTGAAGATTGAGGATTGAGGACTGAGGATTGAAGATTGAGTATTGAGGATTGAGGATTGAGGATTAAAGATTGAGTATTGAGGATTGAAGATTGAGGATTGTGGATTGAAGATTGAGTATTGAGGATTGAAGATTGAGGATTGAGGATTGAGGATTGAGAATTGACGATGAGGTCTGAGGGTTGAGGATTGAGGTTTGTGGACTGAGGACTGAGGATTGATGATTGAGAATTGAGGGTTGAGGATTGAGGACTGAGGATTGAAGATTGAGGATTGGGTATTGAGGATTGAACATTGAGGATTGAGGATTGAGAATCGAGGAATGAGGATTGAGGATTGAAGATTGAATATTGATGATTGAAGATTGATGATTGGGGATTGAGGGTTGTGGATTGAGGACGAGGACTGAGTGTTGAGTATTGATGTTTGAGGTCTGATGATTGAGGATTGAGGATTGAGAATTGAGGATTGAGGATTGAGGATTGAAGATTGAGGATTGGGTATTGAGGATTGAGGAATGAGGATTGAGGATTGAGTATTGAGGATTGAGGATTGAAGACTGAGTATTGGGGATTGAAGACTGACGATTGAGGATTGAGGATTGAGGGTTGAGGATTTAGTATTGAGTATTGAGGATTGAGGATTGAGGATTGAAGATTGAGGATTGTGTATTGAGGACTGAGGATTGAGGATTGAGTATTGAGGATTGAGGATTGAGGATTAAAGATTGAGTATTGAGGATTGAGGATTGATGATTGAAGTTTGTGTATTGAGGATTGAAGATTGAGGATTGAGGATTGAGGATTGAGGATTGAGGATTGAAGATTGAGGATTGGGGACTGAGTGTTGAGGGTTGAGTAATGAGAATTGATGTTTGTGGATGGAGATTTGAAGATTGAAGATTGAGGATTGAGTATTGAAAGCTGAGAATTCAGGATATTCTATTGAGTATTGAGAATTTTGGATTGATGGTTGAGTATTGAGGATTGATGGTTGAGGGTTGTGTTTTGAATATTGAGGATTGGCGGAGTGAGTATTGAAGATTGTGGACTCAGGTCTGAGGATTGCGTATTGAGGATTGAGGATTGAGTATTGAGGGTTGAGGATTTAAGAGTATTGGTGAGTGAAGATTGCGGATTTATCCTTGAGGGTTGAGGTTTGAGGACGAGGACTGTGGGTTGTGGATTGAGGTTTGAGGACAGAAGATTGAGGATTGAAGATTGAGAATTGATAATTGAAGATTGAGGATTGAAAATTTATGATTGGGTATTGAGGATTGAGGATTGGGGATTGAGGATCTAGTATTGGAGATTGATTATTTAGGATTGAAGATAGAGGGTTGAGGATTGAGGTTTGAGAATTGAGAATTGAGGATGATGACTGAGGCTTGAGGATTGAGGTTTGAGGAATGAGGATTGAGGATTGAGGATTGAGGACTGAGGATTGAGGATTGAGCATTGAAGGTTGGGGATTGATGACTGAGGATTGGGGATTGAGGATTGAGGATTGAGGATTGAGGATTGAAGATTGAGTGTTGAGGTTTGTGGGTTGAGGAGTGAGGATTGAGTGATGAGGATTGAGGATGAGGGCTGAGGTTTGAGGTTTGAGGTTTGAGTATTGAATCCTGAGAATTCAGGATATTCTATTGAGTATTGAGAATGGAGGATTGATGGTTGAGTATTGAGGATTGAGGATTGAGGATTGAGTATTGAAGATTGAGGATTGATGATTGAGGATTGAGGATTGAGGATTGAGGATTGAGGATTGAGTATTGAAGATTGAGAATTGAGGATTGAAGGTTGAGGATTGAGGAATGAGGTTTGAGGATTGAGGACGAGGGCTGATGGTTGAGGGTTGAGGTTTTAGGACTGAGGATTGAGGATTGAAGATTGGGGATTGGTAATTGAGGATTGAAGAATGAGGATTCAGGATTGAGGATTGATGATTGGGGATTGAAGGTTGGGTATTGAGGATTGAAGATTGTGTATTGATGAATGAAGATTGAGGATTGAGGGTTGAGAGTTGAGGGTTGCGGACGAGGACAGACGGTTGAGGATTGAGGTTTGAGGATTGAGGGTTGAGGACTGAGGACTGAGTATAGAGGATTGAGGATGGAGCATTGAGGATTGAAGATTGTGGACTGGGGATTGAGGACTGAAGATTGAGGATTGAGGATTGAGTATTGAAGATTGAGGACTGAGGACTGGGGATTGAGTATTGAGGATTGAGGATTCAGTATTGAGGATTGAGGATTGAAGATTGAGTATTGATGATTGAAGATTGCGGATTGATTATTGAGGGTTGAGGATCGATGACGAGGTCTGAGGGTTGAGGATTGAGCACTGAGGATTGAGGATGGAGGTTTGGGCATTGAGGATTGAAGATTGAGGACTGGGGATTGAGGATTGAAGATTGAGGATTAAGGATTGAGGATTGGGTATAGGGGATCTAGGATTGGAGATTGATTCTTGAGGATTGAAGATTGAGTGTTGAGGATTGAGGATTGAGAATTGAGAATTGAGGATGAGGACTGAGGGTTGAGGATTGAGGTTTGAGGTACGAGGATTGAGGATTGAGGATTGAGGACTGAGGATTGACGATTGAGTATTGAAGATTGAGGATTGATGGCTGAGGGTTGAGGATTGAGGATTGATGATTGCGGATTGAGTATTGAAAATTGAGTATTGAGGATTGAATATTGAGGATTGGGGATTGAGGATTGGGGATTGAAGATTGAGGATTGAAGATTGAGGATTGAGGATTGAGAATTGAGGATTGAGGATGAGGGCTGAGGGTTGAGGATTGAGGTTTAAGGACTGAGGACTGAGGATTGAGGATTGAGAATTGAGGATTGAGGATTGAGGATTGAAGATTGAGGATCGGGTATTGAGGATTGAAGAATGAGGATTGAGGATTTAGGATTGCGGATTGACGGTTGAGGATTGAGGATTGAGGATTGAGGATTGAGGATTGAAAATTGAGTATTGAGGATTGAAGATTGAGGACTGAGGAATAAGGATTGAGGATTGAGGATGAGGGCTGAGGGTTGAGGATTGAGGCTTGAGGACTGAGGACTGAGGATTGAGGATTGAGGCTTGAGGACTGAGGACTGAGGATTGAGGATTGAGAATTGAGGATAGAGGATTGACTATTGAAGATTGAGGATTGGGTATTGAGGATTGAAGTATGAGGATTGAGGATTGAGGGTTGAGGATTGAGGATTGAAGATTGAGTATTGAGGATTGAAGATTGAGTATTGAGGATTGAGGATTGAGGATTGAGGACTGAGGATTTAGGATTGAGGATTGAGTATTGAAGATTGAGGACTGAGGACTGGGGATTGAGTATTGAGGATTGAGGATTCAGTATTGAGGATTGAGGATTGAGAATTGAGGATTGTGGATTGAGGATTGAAGATTGAGGATTGGGTTTTGAGGATTGAAGAATGAGGATTGAGGATTGAGGATTGAGGATTGAGGATTGAGGATTGAAGATTGAGTATTGAGGATTGAAGATTGAGGATTGAGGACTGAGGATTGAGGATTGAGTATTGAGGATTGAGGATTGAGGATTAAAGATTGAGTATTGAGGATTGAAGATTGAGGATTGTGGATTGAAGATTGAGTATTGAGGGTTGAAGATTGAGGATTGAGGATTGAGGATTGAGAATTGACGATGAGGTCTGAGGGTTGAGGATTGAGGTTTGTGGACTGAGGACTGAGGATTGAGGATTGAGAATTGAGGGTTGAGGATTGAGGACTGAGGATTGAAGATTGAGGATTGGGTATTGAGGATTGAACATTGAGGATTGAGGATTGAGAATCGAGGAATGAGGATTGAGGATTGAAGATTGAATATTGATGATTGAAGATTGATGATTGAGGATTGAGGGTTGTGGATTGAGGACGAGGACTGAGTGTTGAGTATTGATGTTTGAGGTCTGATGATTGAGGATTGAGGATTGAGAATTGAGGATTGAGGATTGAGGATTGAAGATTGAGGATTGGGTATTGAGGATTGAAGAATGAGGATTGAGGATTGAGTATTGAGGATTGAGGATTGAAGACTGAGTATTGGGGATTGAAGACTGACGATTGAGGATTGAGGATTGAGGGTTGAGGATTTAGTATTGAGTATTGAGGATTGAGGATTGAGGATTGAAGATTGAGGATTGTGTATTGAGGACTGAGGATTGAGGATTGAGTATTGAGGATTGAGGATTGAGGATTAAAGATTGAGTATTGAGGATTGAGGATTGAGGATTGAGGATTGAAGATTGAGGATTGGGGACTGAGTGTTGAGGGTTGAGTAATGAGAATTGATGTTTGCGGATGGAGATTTGAAGATTGAAGATTGAGGATTGAGTATTGAAAGCTGAGAATTCAGGATATTCTATTGAGTATTGAGAATTTTGGATTGATGGTTGAGTATTGAGGATTGATGGTTGAGGGTTGTGTTTTGAATATTGAGGATTGTCGGAGTGAGTATTGAAGATTGTGGACTCAGGTCTGAGGATTGCGTATTGAGGATTGAGGATTGAGAATTGAGAACTGAGGATAAGGACTGAGGGTTGAGGATTGAGGAGTGAGGATTGAGGATTGAAGATTGAGGATTGGGTACTGAGGATTGAAGAATGAGGATTGAGGATTGAGAATTGAGGATTGGGGATTGAAGATTGAGTATTGAGGATTGAAGATTGAGTATTGAGGATTGAGGATTGAGGATTGAGGACTGAGGATTGAGGATTGAGGATTGAGTATTGAAGATTGAGGACTGAGGACTGGGGATTGAGTATTGAGGATTGAGGATTCAGTATTGAGGATTGAGGATTGAAGATTGAGTATTGATGATTGAAGATTGCGGATTGATTATTGAGGGTTGAGGATTGATGACGAGGACTGAATGTTGAGGATTGAGGACTGAGGATTGAGGATGGAGGATTGGGCATTGAGGATTGAAGATTGAGGATTGAGGGTTGAGGATTGAGGATTGAGGATTGAGGATTGAGGATTGAGGATTGAGGATTGAGAATTGAGGATTGAGTATTGAAGATTGAGGTCTGAGGACTGGGGATTGAGTATAGAGGATTGAGGATTCAGTATCGAGGATTGAGGATTGAAGATCGAGTATTGATGATTGAAGATCGCGGATTGATTATTGAGGGTTGAGGATTGATGACGAGGTCTGAGGGTTGAGGATTGAGCACTGAGGATTGAGGATGGAGGTTTGGGCATTGGGGATTGAAGATTGAGGACTGGGGATTGAGGATTGAAGATTGAGGATTAAGGATTGAGGATTGGGGATAGGGGATCTAGGATTGGAGATTGATTCTTGAGGATTGAAGATTGAGTGTTGAGGATTGAGGATTGAGAATTGAGAATTGAGGATGAGGACTGAGGGTTGAGTATTGAGGTTTGAGGTACGAGGATTGAGGATTGAGGATTGAGGACTGAGGATTGACGATTGAGTATTGAAGATTGAGGATTGATGACTGAGGGTTGAGGATTGAGGATTGATGATTGCGGATTGAGTATTGAAAATTGAGTATTGAGGATTGAATATTGAGGATTGGGGATTGAGGATTGGGGATTGAAGATTGAGGATTGAAGATTGAGGATTGAGGATTGAGAATTGAGGATTGAGGATGAGGGCCGAGGGTTGAGGATTGAGGTTTAAGGACTGTGGACTGAGGATTGAGGATTGAGAATTGAGGATTGAGGATTGAGGATTGAAGATTGAGGATTGGGTATTGAGGATTGAAGAATGAGGATTGAGGATTTAGGATTGCGGATTGACGGTTGAGGATTGAGGATTGAGGATTGAGGATTGAAAATTGAGTATTGAGGATTGAAGATTGAGGACTGAGGAATAAGGATTGAGGATTGAGGATGAGGGCTGAGGGTTGAGGATTGAGGCTTGAGGACTGAGGACTGAGGATTGAGGATTGAGAATTGAGGACAGAGGATTGACGATTGAAGATTGAGGATTGGGTATTGAGGATTGAGGTATGAGGATTGAGGATTGAGGGTTGAGGATTGAGGATTGAAGATTGAGTATTGAGGATTGAAGATTGAGTATTGAGGATTGAGGATTGAGGATTGAGGACTGAGGATTGAGTACTGAGGATTGAGGATTGAGAATTGAGGATTGAGGATTGAGGATTGAAGATTGAGGATTGGGTATTGAGGATTGGAGAATGAGGATTGAGGATTTAGGATTGCGGATTGACGGTTGAGGATTGAGGATTGAGGATTGAGGATTGAAAATTGAGTATTGAGGATTGAAGATTGAGGACTGAGGAATAAGGATTGAGGATTGAGGATGAGGGCTGAGGGTTGAGGATTGAGGCTTGAGGACTGAGGACTTGGGATTGAGTATTGAGGATTGAGGATTCAGTATTGAGGATTGAGGATTGAGGATTGAGGATTGAAGATTGAGGATTGGGGACTCAGTGTTGAGGGTTGAGTGATGAGAATTGATGTTTGTGGAAGGAGATTTGAGGATTGAAGATTGAGGATTGAGTATTGAAAGCTGAGAATTCAGTATATTCTATCGAGTATTGAGAATTTTGGATTGATGGTTGAGTATTGAGGATTGATGATTGAGGGTTGTGTGTTGAATATTGTGGATTGGCGGATTGAGTATTGAAGATTGAGGACTGAGGACTGAGGATTGAGTATTGAGGATTTAGGATTGAGTATTGAGGATTGAGGATTTAAGATTGAGTATTGATGAGTGAAGATTGCGGATTGATTACTGAGGGTTGAGGTTTGAGGACGAGGACTGAGGGTTGAGGATTGAGGTCTGAGGACAGAGGATTGAGGATTGAGGATTGAGAATTGATAATTGAGGATTGAGGATTCAGGATTGGCGACTGAGGATTGAAGATTCAGGATTGGGGATTGAGGATTGAGGATTGAGGTTTGAGGATTGAAGATTCAGTATTGAGGATTGAAGATTGAGAATTGAGGATTGAGGGTTGGGGATTGAGGACCTAGGATTGAGAATTGATTATCGAGGATTGAAGATTGAGGATTGATGATTGAGGATGGAGAATTGAGAATTGAGGTTTGAGAATTGAGGATTGAGGATTGCGGATTGAAGATTGAGGATTGGGTATTGAGGATTGAAGAATGAGGACTGAGGATTTAGGATTGAGGATCGAGGATTGAAGATTGAGTATTGAGGATTGAAGATTGAGGACTGAGGATTGAGGATTCAGGATTGTGGATTGAGTATTCAAGATTGAGGATTGAGGATTGTAGATTGAGGATTGAGGATTGATGGTTAAACATTGAGTGTTGCGGACTGAAGATTGAGGATTGATGATTGGGGATTGAGGATTGAGGATTGAGGATTGAGGATTGAGTATTGAAGGCTGAGGATTGATGATTGAGGATTGAGGATTGAGGATTGAGGATTGAGTATTGTTGGACTGAGGGTTGAAGATTGAGGATTCATGATTGAGGATTAAAGATTGAGTATTGAGGATTGAAGATTGAGAATTGAGGATTGCGGATTGAACATTGAGGACTGTGTGTTGAGGGTTGAGTGATGAGAATTGATGTTTGTGGATAGAGATTTGAAAATTGCAGATTGAGTATTGTGTATTGAAAACTGTGAATTGAGGATATTCAATTGAGGATTGAGGATTGTCACCTGATTGTTGAGGACTGAGGGCTGAAGATTGAGGATTCAGGATTGAGGATTCAGAATTGAGGTTTGAGGACTGAGGATTGAGGATTGAGGATTGAAGGTTGAGTATTGAGGATTGAAGATTGAGGATTGAGGATAGAGAATTGAGGATTGAGGATGAGGGCTGAGGGTTGAGGATTGAGGTTTAAGGACTGAGGACTGAGGATTGAGGATTGAGAATTGAGGATTGAGGATTGAGGATTGAAGATTGAGTATTGAGGATTGAAGATTGACGATTGAGGATTGTGGATTGAAGATTGTGTATTGAACATTGAGGACTGAGTGTTGAGGGTTCAGCGATGAGAATTGATGATTGTGGATAGAGGTTTGAAGATTGCAGATTGAGTATTGAGTATTGAAAACTGTGAATTGAGGATATCCTATTGAGGATTGAGTATTGTCAACTGATTGTTGAGGACTGAGGGCTGACGATTGAGGATTCAGGATTGAGGATTCAGAATTGAGGTTTGAGGATTGAGGATTGAGGATTGAAGATTGATTATTGAGGATTGAGGATTGAGAATTGAGGATTGTGGATTGAGGATTGAAGATTGAGGATTGGGTTTTGAGGATTGAAAAATGAGGATTGAGGATTGAGGATTGAGGATTGAGGATTGATGATTGAGTATTGAGGATTGAAGATTGAGGATTGAGGACTGAGGATTGAAGATTGAGTATTGAGGATTGAGGATTGAGGATTAAAGATTGAGTATTGAGGATTGAAGATTGAGGATTGTGGATTGAAGATTGAGTATTGAGGATTGAAGATTGAGGATTGAGGATTGAGGATTGAGAATTGACGATGAGGTCTGAGGGTTGAGGATTGAGGTTTGTGGACTGAGGACTGAGGATTGATGATTGAGAATTGAGGGTTGAGGATTGAGGACTGAGGATTGAAGATTGAGGATTGGGTATTGAGGATTGAACATTGAGGATTGAGGATTGAGAATCGAGGAATGAGGATTGAGGATTGAAGATTGAATATTGATGATTGAAGATTGATGATTGGGGATTGAGGGTTGTGGATTGAGGACGAGGACTGAGTGTTGAGTATTGATGTTTGAGGTCTGATGGTTGAGGATTGAGGATTGAGAATTGAGGATTGAGGATTGAGGATTGAAGATTGAGGATTGGGTATTGAGGATTGAGGAATGAGGATTGAGGATTGAGTATTGAGGATTGAGGATTGAAGACTGAGTATTGGGGATTGAAGACTGACGATTGAGGATTGAGGATTGAGGGTTGAGGATTTAGTATTGAGTATTGAGGATTGAGGATTGAGGATTGAAGATTGAGGATTGTGTATTGAGGACTGAGGATTGAGGATTGAGTATTGAGGATTGAGGATTGAGGATTAAAGATTGAGTATTGAGGATTGAGGATTGATGATTGAAGTTTGTGTATTGAGGATTGAAGATTGAGGATTGAGGATTGAGGATTGAGGATTGAGGATTGAAGATTGAGGATTGGGGACTGAGTGTTGAGGGTTGAGTAATGAGAATTGATGTTTGTGGATGGAGATTTGAAGATTGAAGATTGAGGATTGAGTATTGAAAGCTGAGAATTCAGGATATTCTATTGAGTATTGAGAATTTTGGATTGATGGTTGAGTATTGAGGATTGATGGTTGAGGGTTGTGTTTTGAATATTGAGGATTGGCGGAGTGAGTATTGAAGATTGTGGACTCAGGTCTGAGGATTGCGTATTGAGGATTGAGGATTGAGTATTGAGGGTTGAGGATTTAAGAGTATTGGTGAGTGAAGATTGCGGATTTATCCTTGAGGGTTGAGGTTTGAGGACGAGGACTGAGGGTTGTGGATTGAGGTTTGAGGACAGAAGATTGAGGATTGAAGATTGAGAATTGATAATTGAAGATTGAGGATTGAAAATTTATGATTGGGTATTGAGGATTGAGGATTGGGGATTGAGGATCTAGTATTGGAGATTGATTATTTAGGATTGAAGATAGAGGGTTGAGGATTGAGGATTGAGAATTGAGAATTGAGGATGATGACTGAGGCTTGAGGATTGAGGTTTGAGGAATGAGGATTGAGGATTGAGGATTGAGGACTGAGGATTGAGGATTGAGCATTGAAGGTTGGGGATTGATGACTGAGGATTGGGGATTGAGGATTGAGGATTGAGGATTGAGGATTGAAGATTGAGTGTTGAGGTTTGTGGGTTGAGGAGTGAGGATTGAGTGATGAGGATTGAGGATGAGGGCTGAGGTTTGAGGTTTGAGGTTTGAGTATTGAATCCTGAGAATTCAGGATATTCTATTGAGTATTGAGAATGGAGGATTGATGGTTGAGTATTGAGGATTGAGGATTGAGGATTGAGTATTGAAGATTGAGGATTGATGATTGAGGATTGAGGATTGAGGATTGAGGATTGAGGATTGAGTATTGAAGATTGAGAATTGAGGATTGAAGGTTGAGGATTGAGGAATGAGGTTTGAGGATTGAGGACGAGGGCTGATGGTTGAGGGTTGAGGTTTTAGGACTGAGGATTGAGGATTGAAGATTGGGGATTGGTAATTGAGGATTGAAGAATGAGGATTCAGGATTGAGGATTGATGATTGGGGATTGAAGGTTGGGTATTGAGGATTGAAGATTGTGTATTGATGAATGAAGATTGAGGATTGAGGGTTGAGAGTTGAGGGTTGCGGACGAGGACAGACGGTTGAGGATTGAGGTTTGAGGATTGAGGGTTGAGGACTGAGGACTGAGTATAGAGGATTGAGGATGGAGCATTGAGGATTGAAGATTGTGGACTGGGGATTGAGGACTGAAGATTGAGGATTGAGGATTGAGTATTGAAGATTGAGGACTGAGGACTGGGGATTGAGTATTGAGGATTGAGGATTCAGTATTGAGGATTGAGGATTGAAGATTGAGTATTGATGATTGAAGATTGCGGATTGATTATTGAGGGTTGAGGATCGATGACGAGGTCTGAGGGTTGAGGATTGAGCTCTGAGGATTGAGGATGGAGGTTTGGGCATTGAGGATTGAAGATTGAGGACTGGGGATTGAGGATTGAAGATTGAGGATTAAGGATTGAGGATTGGGTATAGGGGATCTAGGATTGGAGATTGATTCTTGAGGATTGAAGATTGAGTGTTGAGGATTGAGGATTGAGAATTGAGAATTGAGGATGAGGACTGAGGGTTGAGGATTGAGGTTTGAGGTACGAGGATTGAGGATTGAGGATTGAGGACTGAGGATTGACGATTGAGTATTGAAGATTGAGGATTGATGGCTGAGTGTTGAGGATTGAGGATTGATGATTGCGGATTGAGTATTGAAAATTGAGTATTGAGGATTGAATATTGAGGATTGGGGATTGAGGATTGGGGATTGAAGATTGAGGATTGAAGATTGAGGATTGAGGATTGAGAATTGAGGATTGAGGATGAGGGCTGAGGGTTGAGGATTGAGGTTTAAGGACTGAGGACTGAGGATTGAGGATTGAGAATTGAGGATTGAGGATTGAGGATTGAAGATTGAGGATCGGGTATTGAGGATTGAAGAATGAGGATTGAGGATTTAGGATTGCGGATTGACGGTTGAGGATTGAGGATTGAGGATTGAGGATTGAGGATTGAAAATTGAGTATTGAGGATTGAAGATTGAGGACTGAGGAATAAGGATTGAGGATTGAGGATGAGGGCTGAGGGTTGAGGATTGAGGCTTGAGGACTGAGGACTGAGGATTGAGGATTGAGGCTTGAGGACTGAGGACTGAGGATTGAGGATTGAGAATTGAGGATAGAGGATTGACGATTGAAGATTGAGGATTGGGTATTGAGGATTGAAGTATGAGGATTGAGGATTGAGGGTTGAGGATTGAGGATTGAAGATTGAGTATTGAGGATTGAAGATTGAGTATTGAGGATTGAGGATTGAGGATTGAGGACTGAGGATTTAGGATTGAGGATTGAGTATTGAAGATTGAGGACTGAGGACTGGGGATTGAGTATTGAGGATTGAGGATTCAGTATTGAGGATTGAGGATTGAGAATTGAGGATTGTGGATTGAGGATTGAAGATTGAGGATTGGGTTTTGAGGATTGAAGAATGAGGATTGAGGATTGAGGATTGAGGATTGAGGATTGAGGATTGAAGATTGAGTATTGAGGATTGAAGATTGAGGATTGAGGACTGAGGATTGAGGATTGAGTATTGAGGATTGAGGATTGAGGATTAAAGATTGAGTATTGAGGATTGAAGATTGAGGATTGTGGATTGAAGATTGAGTATTGAGGGTTGAAGATTGAGGATTGAGGATTGAGGATTGAGAATTGACGATGAGGTCTGAGGGTTGAGGATTGAGGTTTGTGGACTGAGGACTGAGGATTGAGGATTGAGAATTGAGGGTTGAGGATTGAGGACTGAGGATTGAAGATTGAGGATTGGGTATTGAGGATTGAACATTGAGGATTGAGGATTGAGAATCGAGGAATGAGGATTGAGGATTGAAGATTGAATATTGATGATTGAAGATTGATGATTGAGGATTGAGGGTTGTGGATTGAGGACGAGGACTGAGTGTTGAGTATTGATGTTTGAGGTCTGATGATTGAGGATTGAGGATTGAGAATTGAGGATTGAGGATTGAGGATTGAAGATTGAGGATTGGGTATTGAGGATTGAAGAATGAGGATTGAGGATTGAGTATTGAGGATTGAGGATTGAAGACTGAGTATTGGGGATTGAAGACTGACGATTGAGGATTGAGGATTGAGGGTTGAGGATTTAGTATTGAGTATTGAGGATTGAGGATTGAGGATTGAAGATTGAGGATTGTGTATTGAGGACTGAGGATTGAGGATTGAGTATTGAGGATTGAGGATTGAGGATTAAAGATTGAGTATTGAGGATTGAGGATTGAGGATTGAGGATTGAAGATTGAGGATTGGGGACTGAGTGTTGAGGGTTGAGTAATGAGAATTGATGTTTGTGGATGGAGATTTGAAGATTGAAGATTGAGGATTGAGTATTGAAAGCTGAGAATTCAGGATATTCTATTGAGTATTGAGAATTTTGGATTGATGGTTGAGTATTGAGGATTGATGGTTGAGGGTTGTGTTTTGAATATTGAGGATTGTCGGAGTGAGTATTGAAGATTGTGGACTCAGGTCTGAGGATTGCGTATTGAGGATTGAGGATTGAGGATTGAGAACTGAGGATAAGGACTGAGGGTTGAGGATTGAGGAGTGAGGATTGAGGATTGAAGATTGAGGATTGGGTACTGAGGATTGAAGAATGAGGATTGAGGATTGAGAATTGAGGATTGGGGATTGAAGATTGAGTATTGAGGATTGAAGATTGAGTATTGAGGATTGAGGATTGAGGATTGAGGACTGAGGATTGAGGATTGAGGATTGAGTATTGAAGATTGAGGACTGAGGACTGGGGATTGAGTATTGAGGATTGAGGATTCAGTATTGAGGATTGAGGATTGAAGATTGAGTATTGATGATTGAAGATTGCGGATTGATTATTGAGGGTTGAGGATTGATGACGAGGACTGAATGTTGAGGATTGAGGACTGAGGATTGAGGATGGAGGATTGGGCATTGAGGATTGAAGATTGAGGATTGAGGGTTGAGGATTGAGGATTGAGGATTGAGGATTGAGGATTGAGGATTGAGGATTGAGAATTGAGGATTGAGTATTGAAGATTGAGGTCTGAGGACTGGGGATTGAGTATAGAGGATTGAGGATTCAGTATCGAGGATTGAGGATTGAAGATCGAGTATTGATGATTGAAGATCGCGGATTGATTATTGAGGGTTGAGGATTGATGACGAGGTCTGAGGGTTGAGGATTGAGCACTGAGGATTGAGGATGGAGGTTTGGGCATTGGGGATTGAAGATTGAGGACTGGGGATTGAGGATTGAAGATTGAGGATTAAGGATTGAGGATTGGGGATAGGGGATCTAGGATTGGAGATTGATTCTTGAGGATTGAAGATTGAGTGTTGAGGATTGAGGATTGAGAATTGAGAATTGAGGATGAGGACTGAGGGTTGAGTATTGAGGTTTGAGGTACGAGGATTGAGGATTGAGGATTGAGGACTGAGGATTGACGATTGAGTATTGAAGATTGAGGATTGATGACTGAGGGTTGAGGATTGAGGATTGATGATTGCGGATTGAGTATTGAAAATTGAGTATTGAGGATTGAATATTGAGGATTGGGGATTGAGGATTGGGGATTGAAGATTGAGGATTGAAGATTGAGGATTGAGGATTGAGAATTGAGGATTGAGGATGAGGGCTGAGGGTTGAGGATTGAGGTTTAAGGACTGAGGACTGAGGATTGAGGATTGAGAATTGAGGATTGAGGATTGAGGATTGAAGATTGAGGATTGGGTATTGAGGATTGAAGAATGAGGATTGAGGATTTAGGATTGCGGATTGTCGGTTGAGGATTGAGGATTGAGGATTGAGGATTGAAAATTGAGTATTGAGGATTGAAGATTGAGGACTGAGGAATAAGGATTGAGGATTAGAGGATGAGGGCTGAGGGTTGAGGATTGAGGCTTGAGGACTGAGGACTGAGGATTGAGGATTGAGAATTGAGGACAGAGGATTGACGATTGAAGATTGAGGATTGGGTATTGAGGATTGAAGTATGAGGATTGAGGATTGAGGGTTGAGGATTGAGGATTGAAGATTGAGTATTGAGGATTGAAGATTGAGTATTGAGGATTGAGGATTGAGGATTGAGGACTGAGGATTGAGGACTGAGGATTGAGGATTGAGAATTGAGGATTGAGGATTGAGGATTGAATATTGAGGATTGGGTATTGAGGATTGAAGAATGAGGATTGAGGATTTAGGATTGCGGATTGACGGTTGAGGATTGAGGATTGAAGATTGAGGATTGAAAATTGAGTATTGAGGATTGAAGATTGAGGACTGAGGAGTAAGGATTGAGGATTGAGGATGAGGGCTGAGGGTTGAGGATTGAGGCTTGAGGACTGAGGACTGAGGATTGAGGATTGAGAATTGAGGACAGAGGATTGAAGATTGAGTATTGAGGATTGAAGATTGACGATTGAGGATTGTGGATTGAAGATTGTGTATCGAACATTGAGGACTGAGTGTTGAGGGTTCAGCGATGAGAATTGATGTTTGTGGATAGAGGTTTGAAGATTGCAGATTGAGTATTGAGTATTGAAAACTGTGAATTGAGGATATTCTATTGAGGATTGAGTATTGTCAACTGATTGTTGAGGACTGAGGGCTGACGATTGAGGATTCAGGATTGAGGATTCAGAATTGAGGTTTGAGGACTGAGGATTGTGGATTGAAGATTGATTATTGAGGATTGAGGATTGAGAATTGAGGATTGTGGATTGAGGATTGAAGATTGAGGATTGGGTTTTGAGGATTGAAGAATGAGGATTGAGGATTGAGGATTGAGGATTGAGGATTGAAGATTGAGTATTGAGGATTGAAGATTGAGGATTGAGGACTGAGGATTGAGGATTGAGTATTGAGGATTGAGGATTGAGGATTAAAGATTGAGTATTGAGGATTGAAGATTGAGGATTGTGGATTGAAGATTGAGTATTGAGGATTGAAGATTGAGGATTGAGGATTGAGGATTGAGAATTGACGATGAGGTCTGAGGGTTGAGGATTGAGGTTTGTGGACTGAGGACTGAGGATTGATGATTGAGAATTGAGGGTTGAGGATTGAGGACTGAGGATTGAAGATTGAGGATTGGGTATTGAGGATTGAACATTGAGGATTGAGGATTGAGAATCGAGGAATGAGGATTGAGGATTGAAGATTGAATATTGATGATTGAAGATTGATGATTGGGGATTGAGGGTTGTGGATTGAGGACGAGGACTGAGTGTTGAGTATTGATGTTTGAGGTCTGATGATTGAGGATTGAGGATTGAGAATTGAGGATTGAGGATTGAGGATTGAAGATTGAGGATTGGGTATTGAGGATTGAAGAATGAGGATTGAGGATTGAGTATTGAGGATTGAGGATTGAAGACTGAGTATTGGGGATTGAAGACTGACGATTGAGGATTGAGGATTGAGGGTTGAGGATTTAGTATTGAGTATTGAGGATTGAGGATTGAGGATTGAAGATTGAGGATTGTGTATTGAGGACTGAGGATTGAGGATTGAGTATTGAGGATTGAGGATTGAGGATTAAAGATTGAGTATTGAGGATTGAGGATTGAGGATTGAAGTTTGTGTATTGAGGATTGAAGATTGAGGATTGCGGATTGAGGATTGAGGATTGAGGATTGAAGATTGAGGATTGGGGACTGAGTGTTGAGGGTTGAGTAATGAGAATTGATGTCTGTGGATGGAGATTTGAAGATTGAAGGTTGAGGATTGAGTATTGAAAGCTGAGAATTCAGGATATTCTATTGAGTATTGAGAGTTTTGGATTGATGGTTGAGTATTAAGGATTGATGGTTGAGGGTTGTGTTTTGAATATTGAGGATTGGCGGAGTGAGTATTGAAGATTGTGGACTCAGGTCTGAGGATTGCGTATTGAGGATTGAGGATTGAGTATTGAGGGTTGAGGATTTAAAAGTATTGATGAGTGAAGATGGCGGATTTATCATTGAGGGTTGAGGTTTGAGGACGAGGACTGGGGGTTGTGGATTGAGGTTTGAAGACAGAAGATTGAGGATTGAAGATTGAGAATTGATAATTGAAGATTGAGGTTTGAAAATTTATGATTGGGTATTGAGGATTGAGGATTGGGGATTGAGGATCCAGTATTGGAGATTGATTATTTAGGATTGAAGATAGAGGGTTGAGGATTGAGGATTGAGAATTGAGAATTGAGGATGATGACTGAGGCTTGAGGATTGAGGTTTGAGGAATGAGGATTGAGGATTGAGGATTGAGGACTGAGGATTGAGGATTGAGCATCGAAGGTTGGGGATTGATGACTGAGGATTGGGGATTGAGGATTGAGGATTGAGGATTGAGGATTGAAGATTGAGTGTTGAGGATTGTGGGTTGAGGAGTGAGGAAAGTGATGAGGATTGAGGATGAGGGCTGAGGTTTGAGGTTTGAGGTTTGAGTATTGAATCCTGAGAATTCAGGATATTCTATTGAGTATTGAGAATTGAGGATTGATGGCTGAGTATTGAGGATTGAGGATTGAGGATTGAGGATTGAGTATTGAAGATTGAGGATTGATGATTGAGGATTGAGGATTGAGGATTGAGGATTGAGGATTGAGTATTGAAGATTGAGAATTGAGGATTGAAGGTTGAGGATTGAGGAATGAGGTTTGAGGATTGAGGACGAGGGCTGATGGTTGAGGGTTGAGGTTTTAGGACTGAGGATTGAGGATTGAAGATTGGGGATTGGTAATTGAGGATTGAAGAATGAGGATTCAGGATTGAGGATTGATGATTGGGGATTGAAGGTTGGGTATTGAGGATTGAAGATTGTGTATTGATGAATGAAGATTGAGGATTGAGGGTTGAGGGTTGAGGGTTGCGGACGAGGACAGACGGATGAGGATTGAGGTTTGAGGATTGAGGGTTGAGGACTGAGGACTGAGTATAGAGGATTGAGGATGGAGCATTGAGGATTGAAGATTGAGGACTGGGGATTGAGGACTGAAGATTGAGGATTAAGGATTGAGGATTGGGGATTGAGGATCTAGGACTGAATATTGATTATTGAGGATTAAAGATTGAGGATTGAGGATTGAGGATTGAGAATTGAGAATTGAGGATAAGGACTGAGGGTTGAGGATTGAGGAGTGAGGATTGAGGATTGAAGATTGAGGATTGGGTACTGAGGATTGAAGAATGAGGATTGAGGATTGAGAATTGAGGATTGGGGATTGAAGATTGAGTATTGAGGATTGAAGATTGAGTATTGAGGATTGAGAATTGAGGATTGAGGACTGAGGATTGAGGATTGAGGATTGAGTATTGAAGATTGAGGACTGAGGACTGGGGATTGAGTATTGAGGATTGAGGATTCAGTATTGAGGATTGAGGATTGAAGATTGAGTATTGATGATTGAAGATTGCGGATTGATTATTGAGGGTTGAGGATTGATGACGAGGACTGAAGATTGAGGATTGAGGACTGAGGATTGAGGATGGAGGATTGGGCATTGAGGATTGAAGATTGAGGATTGAGGGTTGAGGATTGAGGATTGAGGATTGAGGATTGGGGATTGAGGATTGAGGATTGAGTATTGAAGATTGAGGTCTGAGGACTGGGGATTGAGTATAGAGGATTGAGGATTCAGTATTGAGGATTGAGGATTGAAGATCGAGTATTGATGATTGAAGATTGCGGATTGATTATTGAGGGTTGAGGATTGATGACGAGGTCTGAGGGTTGAGGATTGAGCACTGAGGATTGAGGATGGAGGTTTGGGCATTGAGGATTGAAGATTGAGGACTGGGGATTGAGGATTGAAGATTGAGGATTGAGGATTGAGGATTGGGGATAGGGGATCTAGGATTGGAGATTGATTCTTGAGGATTGAAGATTGAGTGTTGAGGATTGAGGATTGAGAATTGAGAATTGAGGATGAGGACTGAGGGTTGAGGATTGAGGTTTGAGGTACGAGGATTGAGGATTGAGGATTGAGGACTGAGGATTGACCATTGAGTATTGAAGATTGAGGATTGATGACTGAGGGTTGAGGATTGAGGATTGATGATTGCGGATTGAGTATTGAAAATTGAGTATTGAGGATTGAATATTGAGGATTGGGGATTGAGTATTGGGGATTGAAGATTGAGGATTGAAGATTGAGGATTGAGGATTGAGAATTGAGGATTGAGGATGAGGGCTGAGGGTTGAGGATTGAGGTTTAAGGACTGAGGACTGAGGATTGAGGATTGAGAATTGAGGATTGAGGATTGAGGATTGAAGATTGAGGATTGGGTATTGAGGATTGAAGAATGAGGATTGAGGATTTAGGATTGCGGATTGACGGTTGAGGATTGAGGATTGAGGATTGAGGACTGAGGATTGAAAATTGAGTATTGAGGATTGAAGATTGAGGACTGAGGAATAAGGATTGAGGATTGAGGATGAGGGCTGAGGGTTGAGGATTGAGGCTTGAGGACTGAGGACTGAGGATTGAGGATTGAGGCTTGAGGACTGAGGACTGAGGATTGAGGATTGAGAATTGAGGATAGAGGATTGACGATTGAAGATTGAGGATTGGGTATTGAGGATTGAAGTATGAGGATTGAGGATTGAGGGTTGAGGATTGAGGATTGAAGATTGAGTATTGAGGATTGAAGATTGAGTATTGAGGATTGAGGATTGAGGATTGAGGACTGAGGATTTAGGATTGAGGATTGAGTATTGAAGATTGAGGACTGAGGACTGGGGATTGAGTATTGAGGATTGAGGATTCAGTATTGAGGATTGAGGATTGAGAATTGAGGATTGTGGATTGAGGATTGAAGATTGAGGATTGGGTTTTGAGGATTGAAGAATGAGGATTGAGGATTGAGGATTGAGGATTGAGGATTGAGGATTGAAGATTGAGTATTGAGGATTGAAGATTGAGGATTGAGTATTGAAAGCTGAGAATTCAGGATATTCTATTGAGTATTGAGAATTTTGGATTGATGGTTGAGTATTGAGGATTGATGGTTGAGGGTTGTGTTTTGAATATTGAGGATTGGCGGAGTGAGTATTGAAGATTGTGGACTCAGGTCTGAGGATTGCGTATTGAGGATTGAGGATTGAGTATTGAGGGTTGAGGATTTAAGGGTATTGATGAGTGAAGATTGCGGATTTATCATTGAGGGTTGAGGTTTGAGGACGAGGACTGAGGGTTGTAGATTGAGGTTTGAGGACAGAAGATTGAGGATTGAGGATTCAGAATTGATAATTGAAGATTGAGGATTGAAAATTTAGGATTGGGTATTGAGGATTGAGGATTGGGGATTGAGGATCTAGTATTGGAGGTTGATTATTTAGGATTGAAGATAGAGGGTTGAGGATTGAGGATTGAGAATTGAGAATTGAGGATGATGACTGAGGCTTGAGGATTGAGGTTTGAGGCATGAGGATTGAGGATTGAGGATTGAGGATTGAGGATTGAGGATTGAGCATTGAAGGTTGGGGATTGATGACTGAGGATTGAGGATTGAGGATTGAGGATTGAGGATTGAGGATTGAGAATTGAAGATTGAGTGTTGAGGATTGTTGGTTGAGGAGTGAGGATTGAGTGATGAGGATTGAGGATGAGGGCTGAGGTTTGAGGTTTGAGGTTTGAGTATTGAATCCTGAGAATTCAGGATATACTATTGAGTATTGAGAATTGAGGATTGATGGTTGAGTATTGAGGATTGAGGATTGAGGATTGAGGATTGAGTATTGAAGATTGAGGATTGATGATTGAGGATTGAGGATTGAGGATTGAGGATTGAGGATTGAGTATTGAAGATTGAGAATTGAGGATTGAAGGTTGAGGATTGAGGAATGAGGTTTGAGGATTGAGGACGAGGGCTGATGGTTGAGGGTTGAGGTTTTAGGACTGAGGATTGAGGATTGAAGATTGGGGATTGGTAATTGAGGATTGAAGAATGAGGATTCAGGATTGAGGATTGATGATTGGGGATTGAGGGTTGTGGATTGAGGACGAGGACTGAGTGTTGAGTATTGATGTTTGAGGTCTGATGATTGAGGATTGAGGATTGAGAATTGAGGATTGAGGATTGAGGATTGAAGATTGAGGATTGGGTATTGAGGATTGAAGAATGAGGATTGAGGATTGAGTATTGAGGATTGAGGATTGAAGACTGAGTATTGGGGATTGAAGACTGACGATTGAGGATTGAGGATTGAGGGTTGAGGATTTAGTATTGAGTATTGAGGATTGAGGATTGAGGATTGAAGATTGAGGATTGTGTATTGAGGACTGAGGATTGAGGATTGAGTATTGAGGATTGAGGATTGAGGATTAAAGATTGAGTATTGAGGATTGGGTATTGAGAATTGAAGAATGAGGATTGAGGATTGAGTATTGAGGATTGAGGATTGAAGACTGAGTATTGGGGATTGAAGACTGACGATTGAGGATTGAGGATTGAGGGTTGAGGATTTAGAATTGAGTATTGAGGATTGAGGATTGAGGATTGAAGATTGAGGATTGTGTATTGAGGACTGAGGATTGAGGATTGAGTATTGAGGATTGAGGATTGAGGATTAAAGACTGAGTATTGAGGATTGAGGATTGAGGATTGAGGATTGAAGATTGAGGATTGGGGACTGAGTGTTGAGGGTTGAGTAATGAGAATTGATGTTAGTGGATGGAGATTTGAAGATTGAAGATTGAGGATTGAGTATTGAAAGCTGAGAATTCAGGATATTCTATTGAGTATTGAGAATTTTGGATTGATGGTTGAGTATTGAGGATTGATGGTTGAGGGTTGTGTTTTGAATATTGAGGATTGTCGGAGTGAGTATTGAAGATTGTGGACTCAGGTCTGAGGATTGCGTATTGAGGATTGAGGATTGAGTATTGAGGGTTGAGGATTTAAGGGTATTGATGAGTGAAGATTGCGGATTTATCATTGAGGGTTGAGGTTTGAGGACGAGGACTGAGGGTTGTGGATTGAGGTTTGAGGACAGAAGATTGAGGATTGAGGATTGAGAATTGATAATTGAAGATTGAGGATTGAAAATTTAGGATTGGGTATTGAGGATTGAGGATTGGGGATTGAGGATCTAGTATTGGAGATTGATTATTTAGGATTGAAAATAGAGGGTTGAGGATTGAGGATTGAGAATTGAGAATTGAGGATGATGACTGAGGCTTGAGGATTGAGGTTTGAGGAATGAGGATTGAGGATTGAGGATTGAGGATTGAGGATTGAGGATTGAGCATTGAAGGTTGGGGATTGATGACTGAGGATTGAGGATTGAGGATTGAGGATTGAGGATTGAGGATTGAGGATTGAAGATTGAGTGTTGAGGATTGTGGGTTGAGGAGTGAGGATTGAGTGATGAGGATTGAGGATAAGGGCTGAGGTTTGAGGTTTGAGGTTTGAGTATTGAATCCTGAGAATTCAGGATATACTATTGAGTATTGAGAATTGAGGATTGATGGTTGAGTATTGAGGATTGAGGATTGAGGATTGAGGGTTGAGGATTTAGTATTGAGTATTGAGGATTGAGGATTGAGGATTGAAGATTGAGGATTGTGTATTGAGGACTGAGGATTGAGGATTGAGTATTGAGGATTGAGGATTGAGGATTAAAGATTGAGTATTGAGGATTGGGTATTGAGAATTGAAGAATGAGGATTGAGGATTGAGTATTGAGGATTGAGGATTGAAGACTGAGTATTGGGGATTGAAGACTGACGATTGAGGATTGAGGATTGAGGGTTGAGGATTTAGAATTGAGTATTGAGGATTGAGGATTGAGGATTGAAGATTGAGGATTGTGTATTGAGGACTGAGGATTGAGGATTGAGTATTGAGGATTGAGGATTGAGGATTAAAGACTGAGTATTGAGGATTGAGGATTGAGGATTGAGGATTGAAGATTGAGGATTGGGGACTGAGTGTTGAGGGTTGAGTAATGAGAATTGATGTTTGTGGATGGAGATTTGAAGATTGAAGATTGAGGATTGAGTATTGAAAGCTGAGAATTCAGGATATTCTATTGAGTATTGAGAATTTTGGATTGATGGTTGAGTATTGAGGATTGATGGTTGAGGGTTGTGTTTTGAATATTGAGGATTGTCGGAGTGAGTATTGAAGATTGTGGACTCAGGTCTGAGGATTGCGTATTGAGGATTGAGGATTGAGTATTGAGGGTTGAGGATTTAAGGGTATTGATGAGTGAAGATTGCGGATTTATCATTGAGGGTTGAGGTTTGAGGACGAGGACTGAGGGTTGTGGATTGAGGTTTGAGGACAGAAGATTGAGGATTGAGGATTGAGAATTGATAATTGAAGATTGAGGATTGAAAATTTAGGATTGGGTATTGAGGATTGAGGATTGGGGATTGAGGATCTAGTATTGGAGATTGATTATTTAGGATTGAAAATAGAGGGTTGAGGATTGAGGATTGAGAATTGAGAATTGAGGATGATGACTGAGGCTTGAGGATTGAGGTTTGAGGAATGAGGATTGAGGATTGAGGATTGAGGATTGAGGATTGAGGATTGAGCATTGAAGGTTGGGGATTGATGACTGAGGATTGAGGATTGAGGATTGAGGATTGAGGATTGAGGATTGAGGATTGAAGATTGAGTGTTGAGGATTGTGGGTTGAGGAGTGAGGATTGAGTGATGAGGATTGAGGATAAGGGCTGAGGTTTGAGGTTTGAGGTTTGAGTATTGAATCCTGAGAATTCAGGATATACTATTGAGTATTGAGAATTGAGGATTGATGGTTGAGTATTGAGGATTGAGGATTGAGGATTGAGGATTGAGTATTGAAGATTGAGGATTGATGATTGAGGATTGAGGATTGAGGATTGAGGATTGAGGATTGAGGATTGAGTATTGAAGATTGAGAATTGAGGATTGAAGGTTGAGGATTGAGGAATGAGGTTTGAGGATTGAGGACGAGGGCTGATGGTTGAGGGTTGAGGTTTTAGGACTGAGGATTGAGGATTGAAGATTGGGGATTGGTAATTGAGGATTGAAGAATGAGGATTCAGGATTGAGGATTGATGATTGGGGATTGAGGGTTGTGGATTGAGGATTGAAGATTGTGTATTGATGAATGAAGATTGAGGATTGAGGGTTGAGGGTTGAGGGTTGCGGACGAGGACAGACGGTTGAGGATTGAGGTTTGAGGATTGAGGGTTGAGGACTGAGGACTGAGTATAGAGGATTGAGGATGGAGCATTGAGGATTGAAGATTGAGGACTGGGGATTGAGTACTGAAGATTGAGGATTAAGGATTGAGGATTGGGGATTGAGGATCTAGGACTGAATATTGATTATTGAGGATTAAAGATTGAAGATTGAGGATTGAGGATTGAGAATTGAGAATTGAGGATAAGGACTGAGGGTTGAGGATTGAGGAGTGAGGATTGAGGATTGAAGATTGAGGATTGGGTACTGAGGATTGAAGAATGAGGATTGAGGATTGAGAATTGAGGATTGGGGATTGAAGATTGAGTATTGAGGATTGAAGATTGAGTATTGAGGATTGAGAATTGAGGATTGAGGACTGAGGATTGAGGATTGAGGATTGAGTATTGAAGATTGAGGACTGAGGACTGGGGATTGAGTATTGAGGATTGAGGATTCAGTATTGAGGATTGAGGATTGAAGATTGAGTATTGATGATTGAAGATTGCGGATTGATTATTGAGGGTTGAGGATTGATGACGAGGACTGAAGATTGAGGATTGAGGACTGAGGATTGAGGATGGAGGATTGGGCATTGAGGATTGAAGATTGAGGATTGAGGGTTGAGGATTGAGGATTGAGGATTGAGGATTGGGGATTGAGGATTGAGGATTGAGTATTGAAGATTGAGGTCTGAGGACTGGGGATTGAGTATAGAGGATTGAGGATTCAGTATTGAGGATTGAGGATTGAAGATCGAGTATTGATGATTGAAGATTGCGGATTGATTATTGAGGGTTGAGGATTGATGACGAGGTCTGAGGGTTGAGGATTGAGCACTGAGGATTGAGGATGGAGGTTTGGGCATTGAGGATTGAAGATTGAGGACTGGGGATTGAGGATTGAAGATTGAGGATTAAGGATTGAGGATTGGGGATAGGGGATCTAGGATTGGAGATTGATTCTTGAGGGTTGAAGATTGAGTGTTGAGGATTGAGGATTGAGAATTGAGAATTGAGGATGAGGACTGAGGGTTGAGGATTGAGGTTTGAGGTACGAGGATTGAGGATTGAGGATTGAGGACTGAGGATTGACGGTTGAGTATTGAAGGTTGAGGATTGATGACTGAGGGTTGAGGATTGAGGATTGATGATTGCGGATTGAGTATTGAAAATTGAGTATTGAGGATTGAATATTGAGGATTGGGGATTGAGTATTGGGGATTGAAGATTGAGGATTGAAGATTGAGGATTGAGGATTGAGAATTGAGGATTGAGGATGAGGGCTGAGGGTTGAGGATTGAGGTTTAAGGACTGAGGACTGAGGATTGAGGATTGAGAATTGAGGATTGAGGATTGAGGATTGAAGATTGAGGATTGGGTATTGAGGATTGAAGAATGAGGATTGAGGATTTAGGATTGCGGATTGACGGTTGAGGATTGAGGATTGAGGATTGAGGACTGAGGATTGAAAATTGAGTATTGAGGATTGAAGATTGAGGACTGAGGAATAAGGATTGAGGATTGAGGATGAGGGCTGAGGGTTGAGGATTGAGGCTTGAGGACTGAGGACTGAGGATTGAGGATTGAGGCTTGAGGACTGAGGACTGAGAATTGAGGATTGAGAATTGAGGATAGAGGATTGACGATTGAAGATTGAGGATTGGGTATTGAGGATTGAAGTATGAGGATTGAGGATTGAGGGTTGAGGATTGAGGATTGAAGATTGAGTATTGAGGATTGAAGATTGAGTATTGAGGATTGAGGATTGAGGATTGAGGACTGAGGATTTAGGATTGAGGATTGAGTATTGAAGATTGAGGACTGAGGACTGGGGATTGAGTATTGAGGATTGAGGATTCAGTATTGAGGATTGAGGATTGAGAATTGAGGATTGTGGATTGAGGATTGAAGATTGAGGATTGGGTTTTGAGGATTGAAGAATGAGGATTGAGGATTGAGGATTGAGGATTGAGGATTGAGGATTGAAGATTGAGTATTGAGGATTGAAGATTGAGGATTGAGTATTGAAAGCTGAGAATTCAGGATATTCTATTGAGTATTGAGAATTTTGGATTGATGGTTGAGTATTGAGGATTGATGGTTGAGGGTTGTGTTTTGAATATTGAGCATTGGCGGAGTGAGTATTGAAGATTGTGGACTCAGGTCTGAGGATTGCGTATTGAGGATTGAGGATTGAGTATTGAGGGTTGAGGATTTAAGGGTATTGATGAGTGAAGATTGCGGATTTATCATTGAGGGTTGAGGTTTGAGGACGAGGACTGAGGGTTGTAGATTGAGGTTTGAGGACAGAAGATTGAGGATTGAGGATTGAGAATTGATAATTGAAGATTGAGGATTGAAAATTTAGGATTGGGTATTGAGGATTGAGGATTGGGGATTGAGGATCTAGTATTGGAGATTGATTATTTAGGATTGAAGATAGAGGGTTGAGGATTGAGGATTTAGAATTGAGAATTGAGGATGATGACTGAGGCTTGAGGATTGAGGTTTGAGGCATGAGGATTGAGGATTGAGGATTGAGGATTGAGGATTGAGGATTGAGCATCGAAGGTTGGGGATTGATGACTGAGGATTGGGGATTGAGGATTGAGGATTGAGGATTGAGGATTGAAGATTGAGTGTTGAGGATTGTGGGTTGAGGAGTGAGGATTGAGTGATGAGGATTGAGGATGAGGGCTGAGGTTTGAGGTTTGAGGTTTGAGTATTGAATCCTGAGAATTCAGGATATTCTATTGAGTATGGAGAATTGAGGATTGATGGTTGAGTATTGAGGATTGAGGATTGAGGATTGAGGATTGAGTATTGAAGATTGAGGATTGATGATTGAGGATTGAGGATTGAGGATTGAGGATTGAGGATTGAGTATTGAAGATTGAGAATTGAGGATTGAGAATTGAGGATTGAAGGTTGAGGATTGAGGAATGAGGTTTGAGGACTGAGGACTGGGGATTGAGTATTGAGGATTGAGGATTCAGTATTGAGGATTGAGGATTGAGAATTGAGGATTGTGGATTGAGGATTGAAGATTGAGGATTGGGTTTTGAGGATTGAAGAATGAGGATTGAGGATTGAGGATTGAGGATTGAGGATTGAGGATTGAAGATTGAGTATTGAGGATTGAAGATTGAGGATTGAGTATTGAAAGCTGAGAATTCAGGATATTCTATTGAGTATTGAGAATTTTGGATTGATGGTTGAGTATTGAGGATTGATGGTTGAGGGTAGTGTTTTGAATATTGAGGATTGGCGGAGTGAGTATTGAAGATTGTGGACTCAGGTCTGAGGATTGCGTATTGAGGATTGAGGATTGAGTATTGAGGGTTGAGGATTTAAGGGTATTGATGAGTGAAGATTGCGGATTTATCATTGAGGGTTGAGGTTTGAGGACGAGGACTGAGGGTTGTAGATTGAGGTTTGAGGACAGAAGATTGAGGATTGAGGATTGAGAATTGATAATTGAAGATTGAGGATTGAAAATTTAGGATTGGGTATTGAGGATTGAGGATTGGGGATTGAGGATCTAGTATTGGAGATTGATTATTTAGGATTGAAGATAGAGGGTTGAGGATTGAGGATTGAGAATTGAGAATTGAGGATGATGACTGAGGCTTGAGGATTGAGGTTTGAGGCATGAGGATTGAGGATTGAGGATTGAGGATTGAGGATTGAGGATTGAGCATTGAAGGTTGGGGATTGATGACTGAGGATTGAGGATTGAGGATTGAGGATTGAGGATTGAGAATTGAAGATTGAGTGTTGAGGATTGTTGGTTGAGGAGTGAGGATTGAGTGATGAGGATTGAGGATGAGGGCTGAGGTTTGAGGTTTGAGGTTTGAGTATTGAATACTGAGAATTCAGGATATACTATTGAGTATTGAGAATTGAGGATTGATGGTTGAGTATTGAGGATTGAGGATTGAGGATTGAGGATTGAGTATTGAAGATTGAGGATTGATGATTGAGGATTGAGGATTGAGGATTGAGGATTGAGGATTGAGTATTGAAGATTGAGAATTGAGGATTGAAGGTTGAGGATTGAGGAATGAGGTTTGAGGATTGAGGACGAGGGCTGATGGTTGAGGGTTGAGGTTTTAGGACTGAGGATTGAGGATTGAAGATTGGGGATTGGTAATTGAGGATTGAAGAATGAGGATTCAGGATTGAGGATTGATGATTGGGGATTGAGGGTTGTGGATTGAGGACGAGGACTGAGTGTTGAGTATTGATGTTTGAGGTCTGATGATTGAGGATTGAGGATTGAGAATTGAGGATTGAGGATTGAGGATTGAAGATTGAGGATTGGGTATTGAGGATTGAAGAATGAGGATTGAGGATTGAGGATTGAGCATCGAAGGTTGGGGATTGATGACTGAGGATTGGGGATTGAGGATTGAGGATTGAGAATTGAGGATTGATGGTTGAGTATTGAGGATTGAGGATTGAGGATTGAGGATTGAGTATTGAAGATTGAGGATTGATGATTGAGGATTGAGGATTGAGGATTGAGGATTGAGGATTGAGTATTGAAGATTGAGAATTGAGGATTGAAGGTTGAGGATTGAGGAATGAGGTTTGAGGATTGAGGACGAGGGCTGATGGTTGAGGGTTGAGGTTTTAGGACTGAGGATTGAGAATTGAAGATTGGGGATTGGTAATTGAGGATTGAAGAATGAGGATTCAGGATTGAGGATTGATGATTGGGGATTGAAGGTTGGGTATTGAGGATTGAAGATTGTGTATTGATGAATGAAGATTGAGGATTGAGGGTTGAGGGTTGAGGGTTGCGGACGAGGACAGACGGTTGAGGATTGAGGTTTGAGGATTGAGGCTTGAGGACTGAGGACTGAGTATAGAGGATTGAGGATGGAGCATTGAGGATTGAAGATTGAGGACTGGGGATTGAGGACTGAAGATTGAGGATTAAGGATTGAGGATTGGGGATTGAGGATCTAGGACTGAATATTGATTATTGAGGATTAAAGATTGAGGATTGAGGATTGAGGATTGAGAATTGAGAATTGAGGATAAGGACTGAGGGTTGAGGATTGAGGAGTGAGGATTGAGGATTGAAGATTGAGGATTGGGTACTGAGGATTGAAGAATGAGGATTGAGGATTGAGAATTGAGGATTGGGGATTGAAGATTGAGTATTGAGGATTGAAGATTGAGTATTGAGGATTGAGAATTGAGGATTGAGGACTGAGGATTGAGGATTGAGGATTGAGTATTGAAGATTGAGGACTGAGGACTGGGGATTGAGTATTGAGGATTGAGGATTCAGTATTGAGGATTGAGGATTGAAGATTGAGTATTGATGATTGAAGATTGCGGATTGATTATTGAGGGTTGAGGATTGATGACGAGGACTGAAGATTGAGGATTGAGGACTGAGGATTGAGGATGGAGGATTGGGCATTGAGGATTGAAGATTGAGGATTGAGGGTTGAGGATTGAGGATTGAGGATTGAGGACTGAGGACTGAGGATTGAGGATTGAGAATTGAGGATTGAGGATTGAGGATTGAAGATTGAGGATTGGGTATTGAGGATTGAAGAATGAGGATTGAGGATTTAGGATTGCGGATTGACGGTTGAGGATTGAGGATTGAGGATTGAGGACTGAGGATTGAAAATTGAGTATTGAGGATTGAAGATTGAGGACTGAGGAATAAGGATTGAGGATTGAGGATGAGGGCTGAGGGTTGAGGATTGAGGCTTGAGGACTGAGGACTGAGGATTGAGGATTGAGGCTTGAGGACTGAGGACTGAGGATTGAGGATTGAGAATTGAGGATAGAGGATTGACGATTGAAGATTGAGGATTGGGTATTGAGGATTGAAGTATGAGGATTGAGGATTGAGGGTTGAGGATTGAGGATTGAAGATTGAGTATTGAGGATTGAAGATTGAGTATTGAGGATTGAGGATTGAGGATTGAGGACTGAGGATTTAGGATTGAGGATTGAGTATTGAAGATTGAGGACTGAGGACTGGGGATTGAGTATTGAGGATTGAGGATTCAGTATTGAGGATTGAGGATTGAGAATTGAGGATTGTGGATTGAGGATTGAAGATTGAGGATTGGGTTTTGAGGATTGAAGAATGAGGATTGAGGATTGAGGATTGAGGATTGAGGATTGAGGATTGAAGATTGAGTATTGAGGATTGAAGATTGAGGATTGAGTATTGAAAGCTGAGAATTCAGGATATTCTATTGAGTATTGAGAATTTTGGATTGATGGTTGAGTATTGAGGATTGTTGGTTGAGGGTTGTGTTTTGAATATTGAGGATTGGCGGAGTGAGTATTGAAGATTGTGGACTCAGGTCTGAGGATTGCGTATTGAGGATTGAGGATTGAGTATTGAGGGTTGAGGATTTAAGGGTATTGATGAGTGAAGATTGCGGATTTACCATTGAGGGTTGAGGTTTGAGGACGAGGACTGAGGGTTGTAGATTGAGGTTTGAGGACAGAAGATTGAGGATTGAGGATTGAGAATTGATAATTGAAGATTGAGGATTGAAAATTTAGGATTGGGTATTGAGGATTGAGGATTGGGGATTGAGGATCTAGTATTGGAGATTGATTATTTAGGATTGAAGATAGAGGGTTGAGGATTGAGGATTGAGAATTGAGAATTGAGGATGATGACTGAGGCTTGAGGATTGAGGTTTGAGGCATGAGGATTGAGGATTGAGGATTGAGGATTGAGGATTGAGGATTGAGCATTGAAGGTTGGGGATTGATGACTGAGGATTGAGGATTGATGATTGAGGATTGAGGATTGAGAATTGAAGATTGAGTGTTGAGGATTGTTGGTTGAGGAGTGAGGATTGAGTGATGAGGATTGAGGATGAGGGCTGAGGTTTGAGGTTTGAGGTTTGAGTATTGAATCCTGAGAATTCAGGATATACTATTGAGTATTGAGAATTGAGGATTGATGGTTCAGTATTGAGGATTGAGGATTGAGGATTGAGGATTGAGTATTGAAGATTGAGGATTAAAGATTGAGGATTGAGGATTGAGGATTGAGAATTGAGAATTGAGGATAAGGACTGAGGGTTGAGGATTGAGGAGTGAGGATTGAGGATTGAAGATTGAGGATTGGGTACTGAGGATTGAAGAATGAGGATTGAGGATTGAGAATTGAGGATTGGGGATTGAAGATTGAGTATTGAGGATTGAAGATTGAGTATTGAGGATTGAGAATTGAGGATTGAGGACTGAGGATTGAGGATTGAGGATTGAGTATTGAAGATTGAGGACTGAGGACTGGGGATTGAGTATTGAGGATTGAGGATTCAGTATTGAGGATTGAGGATTGAAGATAGAGTATTGATGATTGAAGATTGCGGATTGATTATTGAGGGTTGAGGATTGATGACTAGGACTGAAGGTTGAGGATTGAGGACTGAGGATTGAGGATGCAGGATTGGGCATTGAGGATTGAAGATTGAGGATTGAGGGTTGAGGATTGAGGATTGAGGATTGAGGATTGAGGATTGAGGATTGAGGATTGAGGATTGAGGATTGAGTATTGAAGATTGAGGTCTGAGGACTGGGGATTGAGTATAGAGGATTGAGGATTCAGTATTGAGGATTGAGGATTGAAGATCGAGTATTGATGATTGAAGATTGCGGATTGATTATTGAGGGTTGAGGATTGATGACGAGGTCTGAGGGTTGAGGATTGAGCACTGAGGATTGAGGATGGAGGTTTGGGCATTGAGGATTGAAGATTGAGGACTGGGGATTGAGGATTGAAGATTGAGGATTAAGGATTGAGGATTGGGGATAGGGGATCTAGGATTGGAGATTGATTCTTGAGGATTGAAGATTGAGTGTTGAGGATTGAGGATTGAGTATTGAGAATTGAGGATGAGGACTGAGGGTTGAGGATTGAGGTTTGAGGTACGAGGATTGAGGATTGAGGATTGAGGACTGAGGATTGACGATTGAGTATTGAAGATTGAGGATTGATGACTGAGGGTTGAGGATTGAGGATTGATGATTGCGGATTGAGTATTGAAAATTGAGTATTGAGGATTGAATATTGAGGATTGGGGATTGAGGATTGGGGATTGAAGATTGAGGATTGAAGATTGAGGATTGAGGATTGAGAATTGAGGATTGAGGATGAGGGCCGAGGGTTGAGGATTGAGGTTTAAGGACTGAGGACTGAGGATTGAGGATTGAGAATTGAGGATTGAGGATTGAGGATTGAAGATTGAGGATTGGGTATTGAGGATTGAAGAATGAGGATTGAGGATTTAGGATTGCGGATTGACGGTTGAGGATTGAGGATTGAGGATTGAGGATTGAAAATTGAGTATTGAGGATTGAAGATTGAGGACTGAGGAATAAGGATTGAGGATTGAGGATGAGGGCTGAGGGTTGAGGATTGAGGCTTGAGGACTGAGGACTGAGGATTGAGGATTGAGAATTGAGGACAGAGGATTGACGATTGAAGATTGAGGATTGGGTATTGAGGATTGAAGTATGAGGATTGAGGATTGAGGGTTGAGGATTGAGGATTGAAGATTGAGTATTGAGGATTGAAGATTGAGTATTGAGGATTGAGGATTGAGGATTGAGGACTGAGGATTGAGTACTGAGGATTGAGGATTGAGAATTGAGGATTGAGGATTGAGGATTGAAGATTGAGGATTGGGTATTGAGGATTGAAGAATGAGGATTGAGGATTTAGGATTGCGGATTGACGGTTGAGGATTGAGTATTGAGGATTGAGGATTGAAAATTGAGTATTGAGGATTGAAGATTGAGGACTGAGGAATAAGGATTGAGGATTGAGGATGAGGGCTGAGGGTTGAGGATTGAGGCTTGAGGACTGAGGACTGAGGATTGAGGATTGAGAATTGAGGACAGAGGATTGACGATTGAAGATTGAGGATTGGGTATTGAGGATTGAAGTATGAGGTATGAGGATTGAGGATTGAGGGTTGAGGATTGAGGATTGAACATTGAGTATTGAGGATTGAAGATTGAGTATTGAGGATTGAGGATTGAGGATTGAGGACTGAGGATTGAGTACTGAGGATTGAGGATTGAGAATTGAGGATTGAGGATTGAGGATTGAAGATTGAGGATTGGGTATTGAGGATTGAGGATTGAGGATTGAGGATTGAAGATTGAGGATTGGGGACTGAGTGTTGAGGGTTGAGTGATGAGAATTGATGTTTGTGGAAGGAGATTTGAGGATTGAAGATTGAGGATTGAGTATTGAAAGCTGAGAATTCAGGATATTCTATCGAGTATTGAGAATTTTGTATTGATGGTTGAGTATTGAGGATTGATGATTGAGGGTTGTGTGTTGAATATTGAGGATTGGCGGGTTGAGTATTGAAGATTGACGACTGAGGACTGAGGATTGAGTATTGAGGATTTAGGATTGAGTATTGAGGATTGAGGATTTAAGATTGAGTATTGATGAGTGAAGATTGCGGATTGATTATTGAGGGTTGAGGTTTGAGGACGAGGACTGAGGGTTGAGGATTGAGGTCTGAGGACAGAGGATTGAGGATTGAGGATTGAGAATTGATAATTGAGGATTGAGGATTCAGGATTGGCGACTGAGGATTGAAGATTCAGGATTGGGGATTGAGGATTGAGGATTGAGGTTTGAGGATTGAAGATTCAGTATTGAGGATTGAAGATTGAGAATTGAGGATTGAGGGTTGGGGATTGAGGACCTAGGATTGAGAATTGATTATCGAGGATTGAAGATTGAGGATTGATGATTGAGGATGGAGAATTGAGGATTGAGGATTGAGAATTGAGGATTGAGGATTGCGGATTGAAGATTGAGGATTGGGTATTGAGGATTGAAGAATGAGGACTGAGGATTTAGGATTGAGGATCGAGGATTGAAGATTTAGTATTGAGGATTGAAGATTGAGGACTGAGGATTGAGGATTGAGGATTGTGGATTGAGTATTCAAGATTGAGGATTGAGGATTGTAGATTGAGGATTGAGGATTGATGGTTAAACATTGAGTGTTGCGGACTGAAGATTGAGGATTGATGATTGGGGATTGAGGATTGAGGATTGAGGATTGAGGATTGAGTATTGAAGGCTGAGGATTGATGATTGAGGATTGAGGATTGAGGATTGAGGATTGAGTATTGTTGGACTGAGGGTTGAAGATTGAGGATTCATGATTGAGGATTAAAGATTGAGTATTGAGGATTGAAGATTGAGAATTGAGGATTGCGGATTGAACATTGAGGACTGTGTGTTGAGGGTTGAGTGATGAGAATTGATGTTTGTGGATAGAGATTTGAAAATTGCAGATTGAGTATTGTGTATTGAAAACTGTGAATTGAGGATATTCAATTGAGGATTGAGGATTGTCACCTGATTGTTGAGGACTGAGGGCTGAAGATTGAGGATTCAGGATTGAGGATTCAGAATTGAGGTTTGAGGACTGAGGATTGAGGATTGAGGATTGAAGGTTGAGTATTGAGGATTGAAGATTGAGGATTGAGGATTGAGAATTGAGGATTGAGGAAGAGGGCTGAGGGTTGAGGATTGAGGTTTAAGGACTGAGGACTGAGGATTGAGGATTGAGAATTGAGGATTGAGGATTGAGGATTGAAGATTGAGTATTGAGGATTGAAGATTGACGATTGAGGATTGTGGACTGAAGATTGTGTATTGAACATTGAGGACTGAGTGTTGAGGGTTCAGCGATGAGAATTGATGTTTGTGGATAGAGGTTTGAAGATTGCAGATTGAGTATTGAGTATTGAAAACTGTGAATTGAGGATATTCTATTGAGGATTGAGTATTGTCAACTGATTGTTGAGGACTGAGGGCTGACGATTGAGGATTCAGGATTGAGGATTCAGAATTGAGGTTTGAGGACTGAGGATTGAGGATTGAAGATTGATCATTGAGGATTGAGGATTGAGAATTGAGGATTGTGGATTGAGGATTGAAGATTGAGGATTGGGTTTTGAGGATTGAAAAATGAGGATTGAGGATTGAGGATTGAGGATTGAGGATTGAGGATTGAAGATTGAGTATTGAGGATTGAAGATTGAGGATTGAGGACTGAGGATTGAGGATTGAGTATTGAGGATTGAGGATTGAGGATTAAAGATTGAGTATTGAGGATTGAAGATTGAGGATTGTGGATTGAAGATTGAGTATTGAGGATTGAAGATTGAGGATTGAGGATTGAGGATTGAGAATTGACGATGAGGTCTGAGGGTTGAGGATTGAGGTTTGTGGACTGAGGACTGAGGATTGATGATTGAGAATTGAGGGTTGAGGATTGAGGACTGAGGATTGAAGATTGAGGATTGGGTATTGAGGATTGAACATTGAGGATTGAGGATTGAGAATCGAGGAATGAGGATTGAGGATTGAAGATTGAATATTGATGATTGAAGATTGTTGATTGGGGATTGAGGGTTGTGGATTGAGGACGAGGACGGAGTGTTGAGTATTGATGTTTGAGGTCTGATGATTGAGGATTGAGGATTGAGAATTGAGGATTGAGGATTGAGGATTGAAGATTGAGGATTGGGTATTGAGGATTGAAGAATGAGGATTGAGGATTGAGTATTGAGGATTGAGGATTGAAGACTGAGTATTGGGGATTGAAGACTGACGATTGAGGATTGAGGATTGAGGGTTGAGGATTGAGGATTGAGAATTGAGGATTGAGGATGAGGGCTGAGGGTTGAGGATTGAGGTTTAAGGACTGAGGACTGAGGATTGAGGATTGAGAATTGAGGATTGAGGATTGAGGATTGAAGATTGAGTATTGAGGATTGAAGATTGACGATTGAGGATTGTGGATTGAAGATTGTGTATTGAACATTGAGGACTGAGTGTTGAGGGTTCAGCGATGAGAATTGATGTTTGTGGATAGAGGTTTGAAGATTGCAGATTGAGTATTGAGTATTGAAAACTGTGAATTGAGGATATTCTATTGAGGATTGAGTATTGTCAACTGTTTGTTGAGGACTGAGGGCTGACGATTGAGGATTCAGGATTGAGGATTCAGAATTGAGGTTTGAGGACTGAGGATTGAGGATTGAAGATTGATTATTGAGGATTGAGGATTGAGAATTGAGGATTGTGGATTGAGGATTGAAGATTGAGGATTGGGTTTTGAGGATTGAAAAATGAGGATTGAGGATTGAGGATTGAGGATTGAGGATTGAGGATTGAAGATTGAGCATTGAGGATTGAAGATTGAGGATTGAGGACTGAGGATTGAGGATTGAGTATTGAGGATTGAGGATTGAGGATTAAAGATTGAGTATTGAGGATTGAAGATTGAGGATTGTGGATTGAAGATTGAGTATTGAGGATTGAAGATTGAGGATTGAGGATTGAGGATTGAGAATTGACGATGAGGTCTGAGGGTTGAGGATTGAGGTTTGTGGACTGAGGACTGAGGATTGATGATTGCGAATTGAGGGTTGAGGATTGAGGACTGAGGATTGAAGATTGAGGATTGGGTATTGAGGATTGAACATTGAGGATTGAGGATTGAGAATCGAGGAATGAGGATTGAGGATTGAAGATTGAATATTGATGATTGAAGATTGATGATTGGGGATTGAGGGTTGTGGATTGAGGACGAGGACGGAGTGTTGAGTATTGATGTTTGAGGTCTGATGATTGAGGATTGAGGATTGAGAATTGAGGATTGAGGATTGAGGATTGAAGATTGAGGATTGGGTATTGAGGATTGAAGAATGAGGATTGAGGATTGAGTATTGAGGATTGAGGATTGAAGACTGAGTATTGGGGATTGAAGACTGACGATTGAGGATTGAGGATTGAGGGTTGAGGATTTAGTATTGAGTATTGAGGATTGAGGATTGAGGATTGAAGATTGAGGATTGTGTATTGAGGACTGAGGATTGAGGATTGAGTATTGAGGATTGAGGATTGAGGATTAAAGATTGAGTATTGAGGATTGAGGATTGATGATTGAAGTTTGTGTATTGAGGATTGAAGATTGAGGATTGAGGATTGAGGATTGAGGATTGAGGATTGAAGATTGAGGATTGGGGACTGAGTGTTGAGGGTTGAGTAATGAGAATTGATGTTTGTGGATGGAGATTTGAAGATTGAAGATTGAGGATTGAGTATTGAAAGCTGACAATTCAGGATATTCTATTGAGTATTGAGAATTTTGGATTGATGGTTGAGTATTGAGGATTGATGGTTGAGGGTTGTGTTTTGAATATTGAGGATTGGCGGAGTGAGTATTGAAGATTGTGGACTCAGGTCTGAGGATTGCGTATTGAGGATTGAGGATTGAGTATTGAGGGTTGAGGATTTAAGAGTATTGATGAGTGAAGATTGCGGATTTATCCTTGAGGGTTGAGGTTTGAGGACGAGGACTGAGGGTTGTGGATTGAGGTTTGAGGACAGAAGATTGAGGATTGAAGATTGAGAATTGATAATTGAAGATTGAGGATTGAAAATTTATGATTGGGTATTGAGGATTGAGGATTGGGGATTGAGGATCTAGTATTGGAGATTGATTATTTAGGATTGAAGATAGAGGGTTGAGGATTGAGGATTGAGAATTGAGAATTGAGGATGATGACTGAGGCTTGAGGATTGAGGTTTGAGGAATGAGGATTGAGGATTGAGGATTGAGGACTGAGGATTGAGGATTGAGCATTGAAGGTTGGGGATTGATGACTGAGGATTGGGGATTGAGGATTGAGGATTGAGGATTGAGGATTGAAGATTGAGTGTTGAGGTTTGTGGGTTGAGGAGTGAGGATTGAGTGATGAGGATTGAGGATGAGGGCTGAGGTTTGAGGTTTGAGGTTTGAGTATTGAATCCTGAGAATTCAGGATATTCTATTGAGTATTGAGAATTGAGGATTGATGGTTGAGTATTGAGGATTGAGGATTGAGGATTGAGGATTGAGTATTGAAGATTGAGGATTGATGATTGAGGATTGAGGATTGAGGATTGAGGATTGAGGATTGAGTATGGAAGATTGAGAATTGAGGATTGAAGGTTGAGGATTGAGGAATGAGGTTTGAGGATTGAGGACGAGGGCTGATGGTTGAGGGTTGAGGTTTTAGGACTGAGGATTGAGGATTGAAGATTGGGGATTGGTAATTGAGGATTGAAGAATGAGGATTCAGGATTGAGGATTGATGATTGTGGATTGAAGGTTGGGTATTGAGGATTGAAGATTGTGTATTGATGAATGAAGATTGAGGATTGAGGGTTGAGAGTTGAGGGTTGCGGACGAGGACAGACGGTTGAGGATTGAGGTTTGAGGATTGAGGGTTGAGGACTGAGGACTGAGTATAGAGGATTGAGGATGGAGCATTGAGGATTGAAGATTGAGGACTGGGGATTGAGGACTGAAGATTGAGGATTAAGGATTGAGGATTGGGGATTGAGGATCTAGGACTGAATATTGATTATTGAGGATTAAAGATTGAGGATTGAGGATTGAGGATTGAGAATTGAGAATTGAGGATAAGGACTGAGGGTTGAGGATTGAGGAGTGAGGATTGAGGATTGAAGATTGAGGATTGGGTACTGAGGATTGAAGAATGAGGATTGAGGATTGAGAATTGAGGATTGGGGATTGAAGATTGAGTATTGAGGATTGAAGATTGAGTATTGAGGATTGAGAATTGAGGATTGAGGACTGAGGATTGAGGATTGAGGATTGAGTATTGAAGATTGAGGACTGAGGACTGGGGATTGAGTATTGAGGATTGAGGATTCAGTATTGAGGATTGAGGATTGAAGATTGAGTATTGATGATTGAAGATTGCGGATTGATTATTGAGGGTTGAGGATTGATGACGAGGACTGAAGATTGAGGATTGAGGACTGAGGATTGAGGATGGAGGATTGGGCATTGAGGATTGAAGATTGAGGATTGAGGGTTGAGGATTGAGGATTGAGGATTGAGGATTGAGGATTGAGGATTGAGGATTGAGTATTGAAGATTGGTGGTCTGAGGACTGGGGATTGAGTATAGAGGATTGAGGATTCAGTATTGAGGATTGAGGATTGAAGATCGAGTATTGATGATTGAAGATTGCGGATTGATTATTGAGGGTTGAGGATTGATGACGAGGTCTGACGGTTGAGGATTGAGCACTGAGGATTGAGGATGGAGGTTTGGGCATTGAGGATTGAAGATTGAGGACTGGGGATTGAGGATTGAAGATTGAGGATTAAGGATTGAGGATTGGGTATAGGGGATCTAGGATTGGAGATTGATTCTTGAGGATTGAAGATTGAGTGTTGAGGATTGAGGATTGAGAATTGAGAATTGAGGATGAGGACTGAGGGTTGAGGATTGAGGTTTGAGGTACGAGGATTGAGGATTGAGGATTGAGGACTGAGGATCGACGATTGAGTATTGAAGATTGAGGATTGATGGCTGAGGGTTGAGGATTGAGGATTGATGATTGCGGATTGAGTATTGAAAATTGAGTATTGAGGATTGAATATTGAGGATTGGGGATTGAGGATTGGGGATTGATGATTGAGGATTGAAGATTGAGGATTGAGGATTGAGAATTGAGGATTGAGGATGAGGGCTGAGGGTTGAGGATTGAGGTTTAAGGACTGAGGACTGAGGATTGAGGATTGAGAATTGAGGATTGAGGATTGAGGATTGAAGATTGAGGATCGGGTATTGAGGATTGAAGAATGAGGATTGAGGATTTAGGATTGCGGATTGACGGTTGAGGATTGAGGATTGAGGATTGAGGATTGAGGATTGAAAATTGAGTATTGAGGATTGAAGATTGAGGACTGAGGAATAAGGATTGAGGATTGAGGATGAGGGCTGAGGGTTGAGGATTGAGGCTTGAGGACTGAGGACTGAGGATTGAGGATTGAGGCTTGAGGACTGAGGACTGAGGATTAAGGATTGAGAATTGAGGATAGAGGATTGACGATTGAAGATTGAGGATTGGGTATTGAGGATTGAAGTATGAGGATTGAGGATTGAGGGTTGAGGATTGAGGATTGAAGATTGAGTATTGAGGATTGAAGATTGAGTATTGAGGATTGAGGATTGAGGATTGAGGACTGAGGATTTAGGATTGAGGATTGAGTATTGAAGATTGAGGACTGAGGACTGGGGATTGAGTATTGAGGATTGAGGATTCAGTATTGAGGATTGAGGATTGAGAATTGAGGATTGTGAATTGAGGATTGAAGATTGAGGATTGGGTTTTGAGGATTGAAGAATGAGGATTGAGGATTGAGGATTGAGGATTGAGGATTGAGGATTGAAGATTGAGTATTGAGGATTGAAGATTGAGGATTGAGGACTGAGGATTGAGGATTGGGTATTGAGGATTGAGGATTGAGGATTAAAGATTGAGTATTGAGGATTGAAGATTGAGGATTGTGGATTGAAGATTGAGTATTGAGGATTGAAGATTGAGGATTGAGGATTGAGGATTGAGAATTGACGATGAGGTCTGAGGGTTGAGGATTGAGGTTTGTGGACTGAGGACTGAGGATTGAGGATTGAGAATTGAGGGTTGAGGATTGAGGACTGAGGATTGAAGATTGAGGATTGGGTATTGAGGATTGAACATTGAGGATTGAGGATTGAGAATCGAGGAATGAGGATTGAGGATTGAAGATTGAATATTGATGATTGAAGATTGATGATTGAGGATTGAGGGTTGTGGATTGAGGACGAGGACTGAGTGTTGAGTATTGATGTTTGAGGTCTGATGATTGAGGATTGAGGATTGAGAATTGAGGATTGAGGATTGAGGATTGAAGATTGAGGATTGGGTATTGAGGATTGAAGAATGAGGATTGAGGATTGAGTATTGAGGATTGAGGATTGAAGACTGAGTATTGGGGATTGAAGACTGACGATTGAGGATTGAGGATTGAGGGTTGAGGATTTAGTATTGAGTATTGAGGATTGAGGATTGAGGATTGAAGATTGAGGATTGTGTATTGAGGACTGAGGATTGAGGATTGAGTATTGAGGATTGAGGATTGAGGATTAAAGATTGAGTATTGAGGATTGAGGATTGAGGATTGAGGATTGAAGATTGAGGATTGGGGACTGAGTGTTGAGGGTTGAGTAATGAGAATTGATGTTTGTGGATGGAGATTTGAAGATTGAAGATTGAGGATTGAGTATTGAAAGCTGAGAATTCAGGATATTCTATTGAGTATTGAGAATTTTGGATTGATGGTTGAGTATTGAGGATTGATGGTTGAGGGTTGTGTTTTGAATATTGAGGATTGGCGGAGTGAGTATTGAAGATTGTGGACTCAGGTCTGAGGATTGCGTATTGAGGATTGAGGATTGAGTATTGAGGGTTGAGGATTTAAGGGTATTGATGAGTGAAGATTGCGGATTTATCATTGAGGGTTGAGGTTTGAGGACGAGGACTGAGGGTTGTGGATTGAGGTTTGAGGACAGAAGATTGAGGATTGAGGATTGAGAATTGATAATTGAAGATTGAGGATTGAAAATTTAGGATTGGGTATTGAGGATTGAGGATTGGGGATTGAGGATCTAGTATTGGAGATTGATTATTTAGGATTGAAGATAGAGGGTTGAGGATTGAGGATTGAGAATTGAGAATTGAGGATGATGACTGAGGCTTGAGGATTGAGGTTTGAGGAATGAGGATTGAGGATTGAGGATTGAGGATTGAGGATTGAGCATTGAAGGTTGGGGATTGATGACTGAGGATTGAGGATTGAGGATTGAGGATTGAGGATTGAAGATTGAGTGTTGAGGATTGTGGGTTGAGGAGTGAGGATTGAGTGATGAGGATTGAGGATAAGGGCTGAGGTTTGAGGTTTGAGGTTTGAGTATTGAATCCTGAGAATTCAGGATATTCTATTGAGTATTGAGAATTGAGGATTGATGGTTGAGTATTGAGGATTGAGGATTGAGGATTGAGGATTGAGTATTGAAGATTGAGGATTGATGATTGAGGATTGAGGATTGAGGATTGAGGATTGAGGATTGAGTATTGAAGATTGAGAATTGAGGATTGAAGGTTGAGGATTGAGGAATGAGGTTTGAGGATTGAGGACGAGGGCTGATGGTTGAGGGTTGAGGTTTTAGGACTGAGGATTGAGGAGTGAAGATTGGGGACTGGTAATTGAGGATTGAAGAATGAGGATTCAGGATTGAGGATTGATGATTGGGGATTGAAGGTTGGGTATTGAGGATTGAAGATTGTGTATTGATGATTGAAGATTGAGGATTGAGGGTTGAGGGTTGAGGGTTGCGGGCGAGGACAGACGGTTGAGGATTGAGGTTTGAGGATTGAGGTTTGAGGACTGAGGACTGAGTATAGAGGATTGAGGATGGAGCATTGAGGATTGAAGATTGAGGACTGGGGATTGAGGACTGAAGATTGAGGATTAAGGATTGAGGTATGGGGATTGAGGATCTAGGACTGAATATTGATTATTGAGGATTAAAGATTGAGGATTGAGGATTGAGGATTGAGAATTGAGAATTGAGGATAAGGACTGAGGGTTGAGGATTGAGGAGTGAGGATTGAGGATTGAAGATTGAGGATTGGGTACTGAGGATTGAAGAATGAGGATTGAGGATTGAGAATTGAGGATTGGGGATTGAAGATTGAGTATTGAGGATTGAAGATTGAGTATTGAGGATTGAGAATTGAGGACTGAGGTCTGAGGATTGAGGATTGAGGATTGAGTATTGAAGATTGAGGACTGAGGACTGGGGATTGAGTATTGAGGATTGAGGATTCAGTATTGAGGATTGAGGATTGAAGATTGAGTATTGATGATTGAAGATTGCGGATTGATTATTGAGTGTTGAGGATTGATGACGAGGACTGAAGGTTGAGGATTGAGGACTGAGGATTGAGGATGGAGGATTGGGCATTGAGGATTGAAGATTGAGGATTGAGGGTTGAGGATTGAGGATTGAGGATTGAGGATTGAGGATTGAGGATTGAGGATTGAGGATTGAGGATTGAGTATTGAAGATTGAGGTCTGAGGACTGGGGATTGAGTATAGAGGATTGAGGATTCAGTATTGAGGATTGAGGATTGAAGATCGAGTATTGATGATTGAAGATTGCGGATTGATTATTGAGGGTTGAGGATTGATGACGAGGTCTGAGGGTTGAGGATTGAGCACTGAGGATTGAGGATGGAGGTTTGGGCATTGGGGATTGAAGATTGAGGACTGGGGATTGAGGATTGAAGATTGAGGATTAAGGATTGAGGATTGGGGATAGGGGATCTAGGATTGGAGATTGATTCTTGAGGATTGAAGATTGAGTGTTGAGGATTGAGGATTGAGAATTGAGAATTGAGGATGAGGACTGAGGGTTGAGTATTGAGGTTTGAGGTACGAGGATTGAGGATTGAGGATTGAGAATTGAGGATTGAGGATTGAGGATTGAAGATTGAGTATTGAGGATTGAAGATTGACGATTGAGGATTGTGGATTGAAGATTGTGTATCGAACATTGAGGACTGAGTGTTGAGGGTTCAGCGATGAGAATTGATGTTTGTGGATAGAGGTTTGAAGATTGCAGATTGAGTATTGAGTATTGAAAACTGTGAATTGAGGATATTCTATTGAGGATTGAGTATTGTCAACTGATTGTTGAGGACTGAGGGCTGACGATTGAGGATTCAGGATTGAGGATTCAGAATTGAGGTTTGAGGACTGAGGATTGAGTATTGAAGATTGATTATTGAGGATTGAGGATTGAGAATTGAGGATTGTGGATTGAGGATTGAAGATTGAGGATTGGGTTTTGAGGATTGAAGAATGCAGATTGAGGATTGAGGATTGAGGATTGAGGATTGAAGATTGAGTATTGAGGATTGAAGATTGAGGATTGAGGACTGAGGATTGAGGATTGAGTATTGAGGATTGAGGATTGAGGATTAAAGATTGAGTATTGAGGATTGAAGATTGAGGATTGTGGATTGAAGATTGAGTATTGAGGATTGAAGATTGAGGATTGAGGATTGAGGATTGAGAATTGACGATGAGGTCTGAGGGTTGAGGATTGAGGTTTGTGGACTGAGGACTGAGGATTGATGATTGAGAATTGAGGGTTGAGGATTGAGGACTGAGGATTGAAGATTGAGGATTGGGTATTGAGGATTGAACATTGAGGATTGAGGATTGAGAATCGAGGAATGAGGATTGAGGATTGAAGATTGAATATTGATGATTGAAGATTGATGATTGGGGATTGAGGGTTGTGGATTGAGGACGAGGACTGAGTGTTGAGTATTGATGTTTGAGGTCTGATGATTGAGGATTGAGGATTGAGAATTGAGGATTGAGGATTGAGGATTGAAGATTGAGGATTGGGTATTGAGGATTGAAGAATGAGGATTGAGGATTGAGTATTGAGGATTGAGGATTGAAGACTGAGTATTGCGGATTGAAGACTGACGATTGAGGATTGAGGATTGAGGGTTGAGGATTTAGTATTGAGTATTGAGGATTGAGGATTGAGGATTGAAGATTGAGGATTGTGTATTGAGGACTGAGGATTGAGGATTGAGTATTGAGGATTGAGGATTGAGGATTAAAGATTGAGTATTGAGGATTGAGGATTGAGGATTGAAGTTTGTGTATTGAGGATTGAAGATTGAGGGTTGCGGATTGAGGATTGAGGATTGAGGATTGAAGATTGAGGATTGGGGACTGAGTGTTGAGGGTTGAGTAATGAGAATTGATGTTTGTGGATGGAGATTTGAAGATTGAAGATTGAGGATTGAGTATTGAAAGCTGAGAATTCAGGATATTCTATTGAGTATTGAGAGTTTTGGATTGATGGTTGAGTATTGAGGATTGATGGTTGAGGGTTGTGTTTTGAATATTGAGGATTGGCGGAGTGAGTATTGAAGATTGTGGACTCAGGTCTGAGGATTGCGTATTGAGGATTGAGGATTGAGTATTGAGGGTTGAGGATTTAAGAGTATTGATGAGTGAAGATGGCGGATTTATCATTGAGGGTTGAGGTTTGAGGACGAGGACTGGGGGTTGTGGATTGAGGTTTGAGGACAGAAGATTGAGGATTGAAGATTGAGAATTGATAATTGAAGATTGAGGTTTGAAAATTTATGATTGGGTATTGAGGATTGAGGATTGGGGATTGAGGATCCAGTATTGGAGATTGATTATTTAGGATTGAAGATAGAGGGTTGAGGATTGAGGATTGAGAATTGAGAATTGAGGATGATGACTGAGGCTTGAGGATTGAGGTTTGAGGAATGAGGATTGAGGATTGAGGATTGAGGACTGAGGATTGAGGATTGAGCATCGAAGGTTGGGGATTGATGACTGAGGATTGGGGATTGAGGATTGAGGATTGAGGATTGAGGATTGAAGATTGAGTGTTGAGGATTGTGGGTTGAGGAGTGAGGATTGAGTGATGAGGATTGAGGATGAGGGCTGAGGTTTGAGGTTTGAGGTTTGAGTATTGAATCCTGAGAATTCAGGATATTCTATTGAGTATTGAGAATTGAGGATTGATGGTTGAGTATTGAGGATTGAGGATTGAGGATTGAGGATTGAGTATTGAAGATTGAGGATTGATGATTGAGGATTGAGGATTGAGGATTGAGGATTGAGGATTGAGTATTGAAGATTGAGAATTGAGGATTGAAGGTTGAGGATTGAGGAATGAGGTTTGAGGATTGAGGACGAGGGCTGATGGTTGAGGGTTGAGGTTTTAGGACTGAGGATTGAGGATTGAAGATTGGGGATTGGTAATTGAGGATTGAAGAATGAGGATTCAGGATTGAGGATTGATGATTGGGGATTGAAGGTTGGGTATTGAGGATTGAAGATTGTGTATTGATGAATGAAGATTGAGGATTGAGGGTTGAGGGTTGAGGGTTGCGGACGAGGACAGACGGTTGAGGATTGAGGTTTGAGGATTGAGGGTTGAGGACTGAGGACTGAGTATAGAGGATTGAGGATGGAGCATTGAGGATTGAAGATTGAGGACTGGGGATTGAGGACTGAAGATTGAGGATTAAGGATTGAGGATTGGGGATGGAGGATCTAGGACTGAATATTGATTATTGAGGATTAAAGATTGAGGATTGAGGATTGAGGATTGAGAATTGAGAATTGAGGATAAGGACTGAGGGTTGAGGATTGAGGAGTGAGGATTGAGGATTGAAGATTGAGGATTGGGTACTGAGGATTGAAGAATGAGGATTGAGGATTGAGAATTGAGGATTGGGGATTGAAGATTGAGTATTGAGGATTGAAGATTGAGTATTGAGGATTGAGAATTGAGGATTGAGGACTGAGGATTGAGGATTGAGGATTGAGTATTGAAGATTGAGGACTGAGGACTGGGGATTGAGTATTGAGGATTGAGGATTCAGTATTGAGGATTGAGGATTGAAGATTGAGTATTGATGATTGAAGATTGCGGATTGATTATTGAGGGTTGAGGATTGATGACGAGGACTGAAGATTGAGGATTGAGGACTGAGGATTGAGGATGGAGGTTTGGGCATTGAGGATTGAAGATTGAGGACTGGGGATTGAGGATTGAAGATTGAGGATTAAGGATTGAGGATTGGGGATAGGGGATCTAGGATTGGAGATTGATTCTTGAGGATTGAAGATTGAGTGTTGAGGATTGAGGATTGAGAATTGAGAATTGAGGATGAGGACTGAGGGTTGAGGATTGAGGTTTGAGGTACGAGGATTGAGGATTGAGGATTGAGGACTGAGGATTGACGATTGAGTATTGAAGATTGAGGATTGATGACTGAGGGTTGAGGATTGAGGATTGATGTGTGCGGATTGAGTATTGAAAATTGAGTATTGAGGATTGAATATTGAGGATTGGGGATTGAGGATTGGGGATTGAAGATTGAGGATTGAAGATTGAGGATTGAGGATTGAGAATTGAGGATTGAGGATGAGGGCTGAGGGTTGAGGATTGAGGTTTAAGGACTGAGGACTGAGGATTGAGGATTGAGAATTGAGGATTGAGGATTGAGGATTGAAGATTGAGGATTGGGTATTGAGGATTGAAGAATGAGGATTGAGGATTTAGGATTGCGGATTGACGGTTGAGGATTGAGGATTGAGGATTGAGGATTGAGGATTGAAAATTGAGTATTGAGGATTGAGGATTGAGGATTGAGGACTGAGGATTTAGGATTGAGGATTGAGTATTGAAGATTGAGGACTGAGGACTGGGGATTGAGTATTGAGGATTGAGGATTCAGTATTGAGGATTGAGGATTGAAGATTGAGGACTGAGGACTGGGGATTGAGTATTGAGGATTGAGGATTCAGTATTGAGGATTGAGGATTGAGAATTGAGGATTGTGGATTGAGGATTGAAGATTGAGGATTGGGTTTTGAGGATTGAAGAATGAGGATTGAGGATTGAGGATTGAGGATTGAGGATTGAGGATTGAAGATTGAGTATTGAGGATTGAAGATTGAGGATTGAGTATTGAAAGCTGAGAATTCAGGATATTCTATTGAGTATTGAGAATTTTGGATTGATGGTTGAGTATTGAGGATTGATGGTTGAGGGTTGTGTTTTGAATATTGAGGATTGGCGGAGTGAGTATTGAAGATTGTGGACTCAGGTCTGAGGATTGCGTATTGAGGATTGAGGATTGAGTATTGAGGGTTGAGGATTTAAGGGTATTGATGAGTGAAGATTGCGGATTTATCATTGAGGGTTGAGGTTTGAGGACGAGGACTGAGGGTTGTAGATTGAGGTTTGAGGACAGAAGATTGAGGATTGAGGATTGAGAATTGATAATTGAAGATTGAGGATTGAAAATTTAGGATTGGGTATTGAGGATTGAGGATTGGGGATTGAGGATCTAGTATTGGAGATTGATTATTTAGGATTGAAGATAGACGGTTGAGGATTGAGGATTGAGAATTGAGAATTGAGGATGATGACTGAGGCATGAGGATTGAGGTTTGAGGCATGAGGATTGAGGATTGAGGATTGAGGATTGAGGATTGAGGATTGAGCATTGAAGGTTGGGGATTGATGACTGAGGATTGAGGATTGAGGATTGAGGATTGAGGATTGAGGATTGAAGATTGAGTGTTGAGGATTGTGGGTTGAGGAGTGAGGATTGTGTGATGAGGATTGAGGATGAGGGCTGAGGTTTGACGTTTGAGGTTTGAGTACTGAATCCTGAGAATTCAGGATATTCTATTGAGTATTGAGAATTGAGGATTGATGGTTGAGTATTGAGGATTGAGGATTGAGGATTGAGGATTGAGTATTGAAGATTGAGGATTGATGATTGAGGATTGAGGATTGAGGATTGAGGATTGAGGATTGAGTATTGAAGATTGAGAATTGAGGATTGAAGGTTGAGGATTGAGGAATGAGGTTTGAGGATTGAGGACGAGGGCTGATGGTTGAGGGTTGAGGTTTTAGGACTGAGGATTGAGGATTGAAGATTGGGGATTGGTAATTGAGGATTGAAGAATGAGGATTCAGGATTGAGGATTGATGATTGGGGATTGAAGGTTGGGTATTGAGGATTGAAGATTGAGGATTGAGGGTTGAGGGTTGAGGGTTGCGGACGAGGACAGACGGTTGAGGATTGAGGTTTGAGGATTGAGGGTTGAGGACTGAGGACTGAGTATAGAGGATTGAGGATGGAGCATTGAGGATTGAAGATTGAGGACTGGGGATTGAGGACTGAAGATTGAGGATTAAGGATTGAGGTATGGGGATTGAGGATCTAGGACTGAATATTGATTATTGAGGATTAAAGATTGAGGATTGAGGATTGAGGATTGAGAATTGAGAATTGAGGATAAGGACTGAGGGTTGAGGATTGAGGAGTGAGGATTGAGGATTGAAGATTGAGGATTGGGTACTGAGGATTGAAGAATGAGGATTGAGGATTGAGAATTGAGGATTGGGGATTGAAGATTGAGTATTGAGGATTGAAGATTGAGTATTGAGGATTGAGAATTGAGGATTGAGGACTGAGGATTGAGGATTGAGGATTGAGTATTGAAGATTGAGGACTGAGGACTGGGGATTGAGTATTGAGGATTGAGGATTCAGTATTGAGGATTGAGGATTGAAGATTGAGTATTGATGATTGAAGATTGCGGATTGATTATTGAGGGTTGAGGATTGATGACTAGGACTGAAGGTTGAGGATTGAGGACTGAGGATTGAGGATGGAGGATTGGGCATTGAGGATTGAAGATTGAGGATTGAGGGTTGAGGATCGAGGATTGAGGATTGAGGATTGAGGATTGAGGATTGAGGATTGAGGATTGAGGATTGAGTATTGAAGATTGAGGTCTGAGGACTGGGGATTGAGTATAGAGGATTGAGGATTCAGTATTGAGGATTGAGGATTGAAGATCGAGTATTGATGATTGAAGATTGCGGATTGATTATTGAGGGTTGAGGATTGATGACGAGGTCTGAGGGTTGAGGATTGAGCACTGAGGATTGAGGATGGAGGTTTGGGCATTGAGGATTGAAGATTGAGGACTGGCGATTGAGGATTGAAGATTGAGGATTAAGGATTGAGGATTGGGGATAGGGGATCTAGGATTGGAGATTGATTCTTGAGGATTGAAGATTGAGTGTTGAGGATTGAGGATTGAGTATTGAGAATTGAGGATGAGGACTGAGGGTTGAGGATTGAGGTTTGAGGTACGAGGATTGAGGATTGAGGATTGAGGACTGAGGATTGACGATTGAGTATTGAAGATTGAGGATTGATGACTGAGGGTTGAGGATTGAGGATTGATGATTGCGGATTGAGTATTGAAAATTGAGTATTGAGGATTGAATATTGAGGATTGGGGATTGAGGATTGGGGATTGAAGATTGAGGATTGAAGATTGAGGATTGAGGATTGAGGATTGAAAATTGAGTATTGAGGATTGAAGATTGAGGACTGAGGAATAAGGATTGAGGATTGAGGATGAGGGCTGAGGGTTGAGGATTGAGGCTTGAGGACTGAGGACTGAGGATTGAGGATTGAGAATTGAGGACAGAGGATTGACGATTGAAGATTGAGGATTGGGTATTGAGGATTGAAGTATGAGGATTGAGAATTGAGGGTTGAGGATTGAGGATTGAAGATTGAGTATAGAGGATTGAAGATTGAGTATTGAGGATTGAGGATTGAGGATTGAGGACTGAGGATTGAGGATTGAGGATTGAGTATTGAAGATTGAGGACTGAGGACTGGGGATTGAGTATTGAGGATTGAGGATTCAGTATTGAGGATTGAGGATTGAGGATTGAGGATTGAAGATTGAGGATTGGGGACTCAGTGTTGAGGGTTGAGTGATGAGAATTGATGTTTGTGGAAGGAGATTTGAGGATTGAAGATTGAGGATTGAGTATTGAAAGCTGAGAATTCAGTATATTCTATCGAGTATTGAGAATTTTGGATTGATGGTTGAGTATTGAGGATTGATGATTGAGGGTTGTGTGTTGAATATTGTGGATTGGCGGATTGAGTATTGAAGATTGAGGACTGAGGACTGAGGATTGAGTATTGAGGATTTAGGATTGAGTATTGAGGATTGAGGATTTAAGATTGAGTATTGATGAGTGAAGATTGCGGATTGATTACTGAGGGTTGAGGTTTGAGGACGAGGACTGAGGGTTGAGGATTGAGGTCTGAGGACAGAGGATTGAGGATTGAGGATTGAGAATTGATAATTGAGGATTGAGGATTCAGGATTGGCGACTGAGGATTGAAGATTCAGGATTGGGGATTGAGGATTGAGGATTGAGGTTTGAGGATTGAAGATTCAGTATTGAGGATTGAAGATTGAGAATTGAGGATTGAGGGTTGGGGATTGAGGACCTAGGATTGAGAATTGATTATCGAGGATTGAAGATTGAGGATTGATGATTGAGGATGGAGAATTGAGAATTGAGGTTTGAGAATTGAGGATTGAGGATTGCGGATTGAAGATTGAGGATTGGGTATTGAGGATTGAAGAATGAGGACTGAGGATTTAGGATTGAGGATCGAGGATTGAAGATTGAGTATTGAGGATTGAAGATTGAGGACTGAGGATTGAGGATTCAGGATTGTGGATTGAGTATTCAAGATTGAGGATTGAGGATTGTAGATTGAGGATTGAGGATTGATGGTTAAACATTGAGTGTTGCGGACTGAAGATTGAGGATTGATGATTGGGGATTGAGGATTGAGGATTGAGGATTGAGGATTGAGTATTGAAGGCTGAGGATTGATGATTGAGGATTGAGGATTGAGGATTGAGGATTGAGTATTGTTGGACTGAGGGTTGAAGATTGAGGATTCATGATTGAGGATTAAAGATTGAGTATTGAGGATTGAAGATTGAGAATTGAGGATTGCGGATTGAACATTGAGGACTGTGTGTTGAGGGTTGAGTGATGAGAATTGATGTTTGTGGATAGAGATATGAAAATTGCAGATTGAGTATTGTGTATTGAAAACTGTGAATTGAGGATATTCAATTGAGGATTGAGGATTGTCACCTGATTGTTGAGGACTGAGGGCTGAAGATTGAGGATTCAGGATTGAGGATTCAGAATTGAGGTTTGAGGACTGAGGATTGAGGATTGAGGATTGAAGGTTGAGTATTGAGGATTGAAGATTGAGGATTGAGGATAGAGAATTGAGGATTGAGGATGAGGGCTGAGGGTTGAGGATTGAGGTTTAAGGACTGAGGACTGAGGATTGAGGATTGAGAATTGAGGATTGAGGATTGAGGATTGAAGATTGAGTATTGAGGATTGAAGATTGACGATTGAGGATTGTGGATTGAAGATTGTGTATTGAACATTGAGGACTGAGTGTTGAGGGTTCAGCGATGAGAATTGATGTTTGTGGATAGAGGTTTGAAGATTGCAGATTGAGTATTGAGTATTGAAAACTGTGAATTGAGGATATCCTATTGAGGATTGAGTATTGTCAACTGATTGTTGAGGACTGAGGGCTGACGATTGAGGATTCAGGATTGAGAATTCAGAATTGAGGTTTGAGGACTGAGGATTGAGGATTGAAGATTGATTATTGAGGATTGAGGATTGAGAATTGAGGATTGTGGATTGAGGATTGAAGATTGAGGATTGGGTTTTGAGGATTGAAAAATGAGGATTGAGTATTGAGGATTGAGGATTGAGGATTGAAGATTGAGTATTGAGGATTGAAGATTGAGGATTGAGGACTGAGGATTGAAGATTGAGTATTGAGGATTGAGGATTGAGGATTAAAGATTGAGTATTGAGGATTGAAGATTGAGGATTGTGGATTGAAGATTGAGTATTGAGGATTGAAGATTGAGGATTGAGGATTGAGGATTGAGAATTGACGATGAGGTCTGAGGGTTGAGGATTGAGGTTTGTGGACTGAGGACTGAGGATTGATGATTGAGAATTGAGGGTTGAGGATTGAGGACTGAGGATTGAAGATTGAGGATTGGGTATTGAGGATTGAACATTGAGGATTGAGGATTGAGAATCGAGGAATGAGGATTGAGGATTGAAGATTGAATATTGATGATTGAAGATTGATGATTGGGGATTGAGGGTTGTGGATTGAGGACGAGGACTGAGTGTTGAGTATTGATGTTTGAGGTCTGATGATTGAGGATTGAGAATTGAGGATTGAAGATTGAGGATTGGGTATTGAGGATTGAGGAATGAGGATTGAGGATTGAGTATTGAGGATTGAGGATTGAAGATTGAGTATTGGGGATTGAAGACTGACGATTGAGGATTGAGGATTGAGGGTTGAGGATTTCGTATTGAGTATTGAGGATTGAGGATTGAGGATTGAAGATTGAGGATTGTGTATTGAGGACTGAGGATTGAGGATTGAGTATTGAGGATTGAGGATTGAGGATTAAAGATTGAGTATTGAGGATTGAGCATTGATGATTGAAGTTTGTGTATTGAGGATTGAAGATTGAGGATTGAGGATTGAGGATTGAGGATTGAGGATTGAAGATTGAGGATTGGGGACTGAGTGTTGAGGGTTGAGTAATGAGAATTGATGTTTGTGGATGGAGATTTGAAGATTGAAGATTGAGGATTGAGTATTGAAAGCTGAGAATTCAGGATATTCTATTGAGTATTGAGAATTTTGGATTGATGGTTGAGTATTGAGGATTGATGGTTGAGGGTTGTGTTTTGAATATTGAGGATTGGCGGAGTGAGTATTGAAGATTGTGGACTCAGGTCTGAGGATTGCGTATTGAGGATTGAGTATTGAGGGTTGAGGATTTAAGAGTATTGGTGAGTGAAGATTGCGGATTTATCCTTGAGGGTTGAGGTTTGAGGACGAGGACTGAGGGTTGTGGATTGAGGTTTGAGGACAGAAGATTGAGGATTGAAGATTGAGAATTGATAATTGAAGATTGAGGTTTGAAAATTTATGATTGGGTATTGAGGATTGAGGATTGGGGATTGAGGATCTAGTATTGGAGATTGATTATTTAGGATTGAAGATAGAGGGTTGAGGATTGAGGATTGAGGATTGAGGATTGAAGATTGAGTGTTGAGGTTTGTTGGTTGAGGAGTGAGGATTGAGTGATGAGGATTGAGGATGAGGGCTGAGGTTTGAGGTTTGAGGTTTGAGTATTGAATCCTGAGAATTCAGGATATTCTATTGAGTATTGAGAATTGAGGATTGATGGTTGAGTATTGAGGATTGAGGATTGAGGATTGAGGATTGAGTATTGAAGATTGAGGATTGATGATTGAGGATTGAGGATTGAGGATTGAGGATTGAGGATTGAGTATTGAAGATTGAGAATTGAGGATTGAAGGTTGAGGATTGAGGAATGAGGTTTGAGGATTGAGGACGAGGGCTGATGGTTGAGGGTTGAGGTTTTAGGACTGAGGATTGAGGATTGAAGATTGGGGACTGGTAATTGAGGATTGAAGAATGGGGATTCAGGATTGAGGATTGATGATTGGGGATTGAAGGTTGGGTATTGAGGATTGAAGATTGTGTATTAATGATTGAAGATTGAGGATTGAGGGTTGAGGGTTGAGGGTTGCGGACGAGGACAGACGGTTGAGGATGGAGGTTTGAGGATTGAGGTTTGAGGACTGAGGACTGAGTATAGAGGATTGAGGATGGAGCATTGAGGATTGAAGATTGAGGACTGGGGATTGAGGACTGAAGATTGAGGATTAAGGATTGAGGTATGGGGATTGAGGATCTAGGACTGAATATTGATTATTGAGGATTAAAGATTGAGGATTGAGGATTGAGGATTGAGAATTGAGAATTGAGGATAAGGACTGAGGGTTGAGGATTGAGGAGTGAGGATTGAGGATTGAAGATTGAGGATTGGGTACTGAGGATTGAAGAATGAGGATTGAGGATTGAGAATTGAGGATTGGGGATTGAAGATTGAGTATTGAGGATTGAAGATTGAGTATTGAGGATTGAGAATTGAGGATTGAGGACTGAGGATTGAGGATTGAGGATTGAGTATTGAAGATTGAGGACTGAGGACTGGGGATTGAGTATTGAGGATTGAGGATTCAGTATTGAGGATTGAGGATTGAAGATTGAGTATTGATGATTGAAGATTGCGGATTGATTATTGAGGGTTGAGGATTGATGACGAGGACTGAATGTTGAGGATTGAGGACTGAGGATTGAGGATGGAGGATTGGGCATTGAGGATTGAAGATTGAGGATTGAGGGTTGAGGATTGAGGATTGAGGATTGAGGATTGAGGATTGAGGATTGAGGATTGAGAATTGAGGATTGAGTATTGAAGATTGAGGTCTGAGGACTGGGGATTGAGTATAGAGGATTGAGGATTCAGTATCGAGGATTGAGGATTGAAGATCGAGTATTGATGATTGAAGATCGCGGATTGATTATTGAGGGTTGAGGATTGATGACGAGGTCTGAGGGTTGAGGATTGAGCACTGAGGATTGAGGATGGAGGTTTGGGCATTGGGGATTGAAGATTGAGGACTGGGGATTGAGGATTGAAGATTGAGGATTAAGGATTGAGGATTGGGGATAGGGGATCTAGGATTGGAGATTGATTCTTGAGGATTGAAGATTGAGTGTTGAGGATTGAGGATTGAGAATTGAGAATTGAGGATGAGGACTGAGGGTTGAGTATTGAGGTTTGAGGTACGAGGATTGAGGATTGAGGATTGAGGACTGAGGATTGACGATTGAGTATTGAAGATTGAGGATTGATGACTGAGGGTTGAGGATTGAGGATTGATGATTGCGGATTGAGTATTGAAAATTGAGTATTGAGGATTGAATATTGAGGATTGGGGATTGAGGATTGGGGATTGAAGATTGAGGATTGAAGATTGAGGATTGAGGATTGAGAATTGAGGATTGAGGATGAGGGCTGAGGGTTGAGGATTGAGGTTTAAGGACTGAGGACTGAGGATTGAGGATTGAGAATTGAGGATTGAGGATTGAGGATTGAAGATTGAGGATTGGGTATTGAGGATTGAAGAATGAGGATTGAGGATTTAGGATTGCGGATTGTCGGTTGAGGATTGAGGATTGAGGATTGAGGATTGAAAATTGAGTATTGAGGATTGAAGATTGAGGACTGAGGAATAAGGATTGAGGATTAGAGGATGAGGGCTGAGGGTTGAGGATTGAGGCTTGAGGACTGAGGACTGAGGATTGAGGATTGAGAATTGAGGACAGAGGATTGACGATTGAAGATTGAGGATTGGGTATTGAGGATTGAAGTATGAGGATTGAGGATTGAGGGTTGAGGACTGAGGATTGAGGACTGAGGATTGAGGATTGAGAATTGAGGATTGAGGATTGAGGATTGAATATTGAGGATTGGGTATTGAGGATTGAAGAATGAGGATTGAGGATTTAGGATTGCGGATTGACGGTTGAGGATTGAGGATTGAAGATTGAGGATTGAAAATTGAGTATTGAGGATTGAAGATTGAGGACTGAGGAGTAAGGATTGAGGATTGAGGATGAGGGCTGAGGGTTGAGGATTGAGGCTTGAGGACTGAGGACTGAGGATTGAGGATTGAGAATTGAGGACAGAGGATTGAAGATTGAGTATTGAGGATTGAAGATTGACGATTGAGGATTGTGGATTGAAGATTGTGTATCGAACATTGAGGACTGAGTGTTGAGGGTTCAGCGATGAGAATTGATGTTTGTGGATAGAGGTTTGAAGATTGCAGATTGAGTATTGAGTATTGAAAACTGTGAATTGAGGATATTCTATTGAGGATTGAGTATTGTCAACTGATTGTTGAGGACTGAGGGCTGACGATTGAGGATTCAGGATTGAGGATTCAGAATTGAGGTTTGAGGACTGAGGATTGAGGATTGAAGATTGATTATTGAGGATTGAGGATTGAGAATTGAGGATTGTGGATTGAGGATTGAAGATTGAGGATTGGGTTTTGAGGATTGAAGAATGAGGATTGAGGATTCAGGATTGAGGATTGAGGATTGAAGATTGAGTATTGAGGATTGAAGATTGAGGATTGAGGACTGAGGATTGAGGATTGAGTATTGAGGATTGAGGATTGAGGATTAAAGATTGAGTATTGAGGATTGAAGATTGAGGATTGTGGATTGAAGATTGAGTATTGAGGATTGAAGATTGAGGATTGAGGAATGAGGTTTGAGGATTGAGGACGAGGGCTGATGGTTGAGGGTTGAGGTTTTAGGACTGAGGATTGAGGATTGAAGATTGGGGATTGGTAATTGAGGATTGAAGAATGAGGATTCAGGATTGAGGATTGATGATTGGGGATTGAGGGCTGTGGATTGAGGACGAGGACTGAGTGTTGAGTATTGATGTTTGAGGTCTGATGATTGAGGATTGAGGATTGAGAATTGAGGATTGAGGATTGAGGATTGAAGATTGAGGATTGGGTATTGAGGATTGAAGAATGAGGATTGAGGATTGAGTATTGAGGATTGAGGATTGAAGACTGAGTATTGGGGATTGAAGACTGACGATTGAGGATTGAGGATTGAGGGTTGAGGATTTAGTATTGAGTATTGAGGATTGAGGATTGAGGATTGAAGATTGAGGATTGTGTATTGAGGACTGAGGATTGAGGATTGAGTATTGAGGATTGAGGATTGAGGATTAATGATTGAGTATTGAGGATTGAGGATTGAGGATTGAAGTTTGTGTATTGAGGATTGAAGATTGAGGATTGCGGATTGAGGATTGAGGATTGAGGATTGAAGATTGAGGATTGGGGACTGAGTGTTGAGGGTTGAGTAATGAGAATTGATGTCTGTGGATGGAGATTTGAAGATTGAAGGTTGAGGATTGAGTATTGAAAGCTGAGAATTCAGGATATTCTATTGAGTATTGAGAGTTTTGGATTGATGGTTGAGTATTGAGGATTGATGGTTGAGGGTTGTGTTTTGAATATTGAGGATTGGCGGAGTGAGTATTGAAGATTGTGGACTCAGGTCTGAGGATTGCGTATTGAGGATTGAGGATTGAGTATTGAGGGTTGAGGATTTAAGAGTATTGATGAGTGAAGATGGCGGATTTATCATTGAGGGTTGAGGTTTGAGGACGAGGACTGGGGGTTGTGGATTGAGGTTTGAGGACAGAAGATTGAGGATTGAAGATTGAGAATTGATAATTGAAGATTGAGGTTTGAAAATTTATGATTGGGTATTGAGGATTGAGGATTGGGGATTGAGGATCCAGTATTGGAGATTGATTATTTAGGATTGAAGATAGAGGGTTGAGGATTGAGGATTGAGAATTGAGAATTGAGGATGATGACTGAGGCTTGAGGATTGAGGTTTGAGGAATGAGGATTGAGGATTGAGGATTGAGGACTGAGGATTGAGGATTGAGCATCGAAGGTTGGGGATTGATGACTGAGGATTGGGGATTGAGGATTGAGGATTGAGGATTGAGGATTGAAGATTGAGTGTTGAGGATTGTGGGTTGAGGAGTGAGGATTGAGTGATGAGGATTGAGGATGAGGGCTGAGGTTTGAGGTTTGAGGTTTGAGTATTGAATCCTGAGAATTCAGGATATTCTATTGAGTATTGAGAATTGAGGATTGATGGTTGAGTATTGAGGATTGAGGATTGAGGATTGAGGATTGAGTATTGAAGATTGAGGATTGATGATTGAGGATTGAGGATTGAGGATTGAGGATTGAGGATTGAGTATTGAAGATTGAGAATTGAGGATTGAAGGTTGAGGATTGAGGAATGAGGTTTGAGGGTTGAGGACGAGGGCTGATGGTTGAGGGTTGAGGTTTTAGGACTGAGGATTGAGGATTGAAGATTGGGGATTGGTAATTGAGGATTGAAGAATGAGGATTCAGGATTGAGGATTGATGATTGGGGATTGAAGGTTGGGTATTGAGGATTGAAGATTGTGTATTGATGAATGAAGATTGAGGATTGAGGGTTGAGGGTTGAGGGTTGCGGACGAGGACAGACGGTTGAGGATTGAGGTTTGAGGATTGAGGCTTGAGGACTGAGGACTGAGTATAGAGGATTGAGGATGGAGCATTGAGGATTGAAGATTGAGGACTGGGGATTGAGGACTGAAGATTGAGGATTAAGGATTGAGGATTGGGGATTGAGGATCTAGGACTGAATATTGATTATTGAGGATTAAAGATTGAGGATTGAGGATTGAGGATTGAGAATTGAGAATTGAGGATAAGGACTGAGGGTTGAGGATTGAGGAGTGAGGATTGAGGATTGAAGATTGAGGATTGGGTACTGAGGATTGAAGAATGAGGATTGAGGATTGAGAATTGAGGATTGGGGATTGAAGATTGAGTATTGAGGATTGAAGATTGAGTATTGAGGATTGTGAATTGAGGATTGAGGACTGAGGATTGAGGATTGAGGATTGAGTATTGAAGATTGAGGACTGAGGACTGGGGATTGAGTATTGAGGATTGAGGATTCAGTATTGAGGATTGAGGATTGAAGATTGAGTATTGATGATTGAAGATTGCGGATTGATTATTGAGGGTTGAGGATTGATGACGAGGACTGAAGATTGAGGATTGAGGACTGAGGATTGAGGATGGAGGATTGGGCATTGAGGATTGAAGATTGAGGATTGAGGGTTGAGGATTGAGGATTGAGGATTGAGGATTGGGGATTGAGGATTGAGGATTGAGTATTGAAGATTGAGGTCTGAGGACTGGGGATTGAGTATAGAGGATTGAGGATTCAGTATTGAGGATTGAGGATTGAAGATCGAGTATTGATGATTGAAGATTGCGGATTTATCATTGAGGGTTGAGGTTTGAGGACGAGGACTGAGGGTTGTAGATTGAGGTTTGAGGACAGAAGATTGAGGATTGAGGATTGAGAATTGATAATTGAAGATTGAGGATTGAAAATTTAGGATTGGGTATTGAGGATTGAGGATTGGGGATTGAGGATCTAGTATCTAGTATTGGAGATTGATTATTTAGGATTGAAGATAGAGGGTTGAGGATTGAGGATTGAGAATTGAGAATTGAGGATGATGACTGAGGCTTGAGGATTGAGGTTTGAGGAATGAGGATTGAGGATTGAGGATTGAGGACTGAGGATTGAGGATTGAGCATCGAAGGTTGGGGATTGATGACTGAGGATTGGGGATTGAGGATTGAGGATTGAGGATTGAGGATTGAAGATTGAGTGTTGAGGATTGTGGGTTGAGGAGTGAGGATTGAGTGATGAGGATTGAGGATGAGGGCTGAGGTTTGAGGTTTGAGGTTTGAGTATTGAATCCTGAGAATTCAGGATATTCTATTGAGTATTGAGAATTGACGATTGATGGTTGAGTATTGAGGATTGAGGATTGAGGATTGAGGATTGAGTATTGAAGATTGAGGATTGATGATTGAGGATTGAGGATTGAGGATTGAGGATTGAGGATTGAGTATTGAAGATTGAGAATTGAGGATTGAGAATTGAGGATTGAAGGTTGAGGATTGAGGAATGAGGTTTGAGGACTGAGGACTGGGGATTGAGTATTGAGGATTGAGGATTCAGTATTGAGGATTGAGGATTGAGAATTGAGGATTGTGGATTGAGGATTGCAGATTGAGGATTGGGTTTTGAGGATTGAAGAATGAGAATTGAGGATTGAGGATTGAGGATTGAGGATTGAGGATTGAAGATTGAGTATTGAGGATTGAAGATTGAGGATTGAGTATTGAAAGCTGAGAATTCAGGATATTCTATTGAGTATTGAGAATTTTGGATTGATGGTTGAGTATTGAGGATTGATGGTTGAGGGTAGTGTTTTGAATATTGAGGATTGGCGGAGTGAGTATTGAAGATTGTGGACTCAGGTCTGAGGATTGCGTATTGAGGATTGAGGATTGAGTATTGAGGGTTGAGGATTTAAGGGTATTGATGAGTGAAGATTGCGGATTTATCATTGAGGGTTGAGGTTTGAGGACGAGGACTGAGGGTTGTAGATTGAGGTTTGAGGACAGAAGATTGAGGATTGAGGATTGAGAATTGATAATTGAAGATTGAGGATTGAAAATTTAGGATTGGGTATTGAGGATTGAGGATTGGGGATTGAGGATCTAGTATTGGAGATTGATTATTTAGGATTGAAGATAGAGGGTTGAGGATTGAGGATTGAGAATTGAGAATTGAGGATGATGACTGAGGCTTGAGGATTGAGGTTTGAGGCATGAGGATTGAGGATTGAGGATTGAGGATTGAGGATTGAGGATTGAGCATTGAAGGTTGGGGATTGATGACTGAGGATTGAGGATTGAGGATTGAGGATTGAGGATTGAGAATTGAAGATTGAGTGTTGAGGATTGTTGGTTGAGGAGTGAGGATTGAGTGATGAGGATTGAGGATGAGGGCTGAGGTTTGAGGTTTGAGGTTTGAGTATTGAATCCTGAGAATTCAGGATATACTATTGAGTATTGAGAATTGAGGATTGATGGTTGAGTATTGAGGATTGAGGATTGAGGATTGAGTATTGAGTATTGAAGATTGAGGATTGATGATTGAGGATTGAGGACTGAGGATTGAGGATTGAGGATTGTGTATTGAAGATTGAGAATTGAGGATTGAAGGTTGAGGATTGAGGAATGAGGTTTGAGGATTGAGGACGAGGGCTGATGGTTGAGGGTTGAGGTTTTAGGACTGAGGATTGAGGATTGAAGATTGGGGATTGGTAATTGAGGATTGAAGAATGAGGATTCAGGAGTGAGGGTTGATGATTGAGGATTGAGGTTTGAGGATTGCGGATTGAGGATTGAGGATTGATGATTGAGGACTGAGGATTGAGGAATGAGGATTGATGGCTGCAGGTTGATGATTGAAGGTAGAGAATTGAGGATTGAGTATTGAGGATTGAGGATTGAGGATCGAGAATTGAATATTGAGGATTGAGGATTGGGGATAGGATATTGTGGATTGAGTATTGAGGATTGAGGATTGGGGACTGAGGGCTGTGGATTGAGGACGAGGACTGAGTGTTGAGTATTGATGTTTGAGGTCTGATGATTGAGGATTGAGGATTGAGAATTGAGGATTGAGGATTGAGGATTGAAGATTGAGGATTGGGTATTGAGGATTGAAGAATGAGGATTGAGGATTGAGTATTGAGGATTGAGGATTGAAGACTGAGTATTGGGGATTGAAGACTGACGATTGAGGATTGAGGATTGAGGGTTGAGGATTTAGTATTGAGTATTGAGGATTGAGGATTGAGGATTGAAGATTGAGGATTGTGTATTGAGGACTGAGGATTGAGGATTGAGTATTGAGGATTGAGGATTGAGGATTAAAGATTGAGTATTGAGGATTGAGGATTGAGGATTGAAGTTTGTGTATTGAGGATTGAAGATTGAGGATTGCGGATTGAGGATTGAGGATTGAGGATTGAAGATTGAGGATTGGGGACTGAGTGTTGAGGGTTGAGTAATGAGAATTGATGTCTGTGGATGGAGATTTGAAGATTGAAGGTTGAGGATTGAGTATTGAAAGCTGAGAATTCAGGATATTCTATTGAGTATTGAGAGTTTTGGATTGATGGTTGAGTATTGAGGATTGATGGTTGAGGGTTGTGTTTTGAGTATTGAGGATTGGCGGAGTGAGTATTGAAGATTGTGGACTCAGGTCTGAGGATTGCGTATTGAGGATTGAGGATTGAGTATTGAGGGTTGAGGATTTAAGAGTATTGATGAGTGAAGATGGCGGATTTATCATTGAGGGTTGAGGTTTGAGGACGAGGACTGGGGGTTGTGGATTGAGGTTTGAGGACAGAAGATTGAGGATTGAAGATTGAGAATTGATAATTGAAGATTGAGGTTTGAAAATTTATGATTGGGTATTGAGGATTGAGGATTGGGGATTGAGGATCCAGTATTGGAGATTGATTATTTAGGATTGAAGATAGAGGGTTGAGGATTGAGGATTGAGAATTGAGAATTGAGGATGATGACTGAGGCTTGAGGATTGAGGTTTGAGGAATGAGGATTGAGGATTGAGGATTGAGGACTGAGGATTGAGGATTGAGCATCGAAGGTTGGGGATTGATGACTGAGGATTGGGGATTGAGGATTGAGGATTGAGGATTGAGGATTGAAGATTGAGTGTTGAGGATTGTGGGTTGAGGAGTGAGGATTGAGTGATGAGGATTGAGGATGAGGGCTGAGGTTTGAGGTTTGAGGTTTGAGTATTGAATCCTGAGAATTCAGGATATTCTATTGAGTATTGAGAATTGAGGATTGATGGTTGAGTATTGAGGATTGAGGATTGAGGATTGAGGATTGAGTATTGAAGATTGAGGATTGATGATTGAGGATTGAGGATTGAGGATTGAGGATTGAGGATTGAGTATTGAAGATTGAGAATTGAGGATTGAAGGTTGAGGATTGAGGAATGAGGTTTGAGGATTGAGGACGAGGGCTGATGGTTGAGGGTTGAGGTTTTAGGACTGAGGATTGAGGATTGAAGATTGGGGATTGGTAATTGAGGATTGAAGAATGAGGATTCAGGATTGAGGATTGATGATTGGGGATTGAAGGTTGGGTATTGAGGATTGAAGATTGTGTATTGATGAATGAAGATTGAGGATTGAGGGTTGAGGGTTGAGGGTTGCGGACGAGGACAGACGGTTGAGGATTGAGGTTTGAGGATTGAGGCTTGAGGACTGAGGACTGAGTATAGAGGATTGAGGATGGAGCATTGAGGATTGAGGATTGAGGACTGAGGATTGACGATTGAGTATTGAAGATTGAGGATTGATGACTGAGGGTTGAGGATTGAGGATTGATGATTGCGGATTGAGTATTGAAAATTGAGTATTGAGGATTGAATATTGAGGATTGGGGATTGAGTATTGGGGATTGAAGATTGAGGATTGAAGATTGAGGATTGAGGATTGAGAATTGAGGATTGAGGATGAGGGCTGAGGGTTGAGGATTGAGGTTTAAGGACTGAGGACTGAGGATTGAGGATTGAGAATTGAGGATTGAGGATTGAGGATTGAAGATTGAGGATTGGGTATTGAGGATTGAAGAATGAGGATTGAGGATTTAGGATTGCGGATTGACGGTTGAGGATTGAGGATTGAGGATTGAGGACTGAGGATTGAAAATTGAGTATTGAGGATTGAAGATTGAGGACTGAGGAATAAGGATTGAGGATTGAGGATGAGGGCTGAGGGTTGAGGATTGAGGCTTGAGGACTGAGGACTGAGGATTGAGGATTGAGGCTTGAGGACTGAGGACTGAGGATTGAGGATTGAGAATTGAGGATAGAGGATTGACGATTGAAGATTGAGGATTGGGTATTGAGGATTGAAGTATGAGGATTGAGGATTGAGGGTTGAGGATTGAGGATTGAAGATTGAGTATTGAGGATTGAAGATTGAGTATTGAGGATTGAGGATTGAGGATTGAGGACTGAGGATTTAGGATTGAGGATTGAGTATTGAAGATTGAGGACTGAGGACTGGGGATTGAGTATTGAGGATTGAGGATTCAGTATTGAGGATTGAGGATTGAGAATTGAGGATTGTGGATTGAGGATTGAAGATTGAGGATTGGGTTTTGAGGATTGAAGAATGAGGATTGAGGATTGAGGATTGAGGATTGAGGATTGAGGATTGAAGATTGAGTATTGAGGATTGAAGATTGAGGATTGAGTATTGAAAGCTGAGAATTCAGGATATTCTATTGAGTATTGAGAATTTTGGATTGATGGTTGAGTATTGAGGATTGATGGTTGAGGGTTGTGTTTTGAATATTGAGGATTGGCGGAGTGAGTATTGAAGATTGTGGACTCAGGTCTGAGGATTGCGTATTGAGGATTGAGGATTGAGTATTGAGGGTTGAGGATTTAAGGGTATTGATGAGTGAAGATTGCGGATTTATCATTGAGGGTTGAGGTTTGAGGACGAGGACTGAGGGTTGTAGATTGAGGTTTGAGGACAGAAGATTGAGGATTGAGGATTGAGAATTGATAATTGAAGATTGAGGATTGAAAATTTAGGATTGGGTATTGAGGATTGAGGATTGGGGATTGAGGATCTAGTATTGGAGATTGATTATTTAGGATTGAAGATAGAGGGTTGAGGATTGAGGATTGAGAATTGAGAATTGAGGATGATGACTGAGGCTTGAGGATTGAGGTTTGAGGCATGAGGATTGAGGATTGAGGATTGAGGATTGAGGATTGAGGATTGAGCATTGAAGGTTGGGGATTGATGACTGAGGATTGAGGATTGATGATTGAGGATTGAGGATTGAGAATTGAAGATTGAGTGTTGAGGATTGTTGGTTGAGGAGTGAGGATTGAGTGATGAGGATTGAGGATGAGGGCTGAGGTTTGAGGTTTGAGGTTTGAGTATTGAATCCTGAGAATTCAGGATATACTATTGAGTATTGAGAATTGAGGATTGATGGTTCAGTATTGAGGATTGAGGATTGAGGATTGAGGATTGAGTATTGAAGATTGAGGATTGATGATTGCGGATTGAGTATTGAAAACTGAGTATTGAGGATTGAATATTGAGGATTGGGGATTGAGGATTGGGGATTGAAGATTGAGGATTGAAGATTGAGGATTGAGGATTGAGAATTGAGGATTGAGGATTGAGGATTGAGTATTGAAGATTGAGAATTGAGGATTGAAGGTTGAGGATTGAGGAATGAGGTTTGAGGATTGAGGACGAGGGCTGATGGTTGAGGGTTGAGGTTTTAGGACTGAGGATTGAGGATTGAAGATTGGGGATTGGTAATTGAGGATTGAAGAATGAGGATTCAGGATTGAGGGTTGATGATTGGGGATTGAAGGTTGGGTATTGAGGATTGAAGATTGTGTATTGATGAATGAAGATTGAGGATTGAGGGTTGAGAGTTGAGGGTTGCGGACGAGGACAGACGGTTGAGGATTGAGGTTTGAGGATTGAGGGTTGAGGACTGAGGACTGAGTATAGAGGATTGAGGATGGAGCATTGAGGATTGAAGATTGAGGACTGGGGATTGAGGACTGAAGATTGAGGATTAAGGATTGAGGATTGGGGATTGAGGATCTAGGACTGAATATTGATTATTGAGGATTAAAGATTGAGGATTGAGGATTGAGGATTGAGAATTGAGAATTGAGGATAAGGACTGAGGGTTGAGGATTGAGGAGTGAGGATTGAGGATTGAAGATTGAGGATTGGGTACAGAGGATTGAAGAATGAGGATTGAGGATTGAGAATTGAGGATTGGGGATTGAAGATTGAGTATTGAGGATTGAAGATTGAGTATTGAGGATTGAGAATTGAGGATTGAGGACTGAGGATTGAGGATTGAGGATTGAGTATTGAAGATTGAGGACTGAGGACTGGGGATTGAGTATTGAGGATTGAGGATTCAGTATTGAGGATTGAGGATTGAAGATTGAGTATTGATGATTGAAGATTGCGGATTGATTATTGAGGGTTGAGGATTGATGACGAGGACTGAAGATTGAGGATTGAGGACTGAGGATTGAGGATGGAGGATTGGGCATTGAGGATTGAAGATTGAGGATTGAGGGTTGAGGATTGAGGATTGAGGATTGAGGATTGAGGATTGAGGATTGAGGATTGAGTATTGAAGATTGGTGGTCTGAGGACTGGGGATTGAGTATAGAGGATTGAGGATTCAGTATTGAGGATTGAGGATTGAAGATCGAGTATTGATGATTGAAGATTGCGGATTGATTATTGAGGGTTGAGGATTGATGACGAGGTCTGAGGGTTGAGGATTGAGCACTGAGGATTGAGGATGGAGGTTTGGGCATTGAGGATTGAAGATTGAGGACTGGGGATTGAGGATTGAAGATTGAGGATTAAGGATTGAGGATTGGGTATAAGGGATCTAGGATTGGAGATTGATTCTTGAGGATTGAAGATTGAGTGTTGAGGATTGAGGATTGAGAATTGAGAATTGAGGATGAGGACTGAGGGTTGAGGATTGAGGTTTGAGGTACGAGGATTGAGGATTGAGGATTGAGGACTGAGGATTGACGATTGAGTATTGAAGATTGAGGATTGATGGCTGAGGGTTGAGGATTGAGGATTGATGATTGCGGATTGAGTATTGAAAATTGAGTATTGAGGATTGAATATTGAGGATTGGGGATTGAGGATTGGGGATTGAAGATTGAGGATTGAAGATTGAGGATTGAGGATTGAGAATTGAGGATTGAGGATGAGGGCTGAGGGTTGAGGATTGAGGTTTAAGGACTGAGGACTGAGGATTGAGGATTGAGAATTGAGGATTGAGGATTGAGGATTGAAGATTGAGGATCGGGTATTGAGGATTGAAGAATGAGGATTGAGGATTTAGGATTGCGGTGTGACGGTTGAGGATTGAGGATTGAGGATTGAGGATTGAGGATTGAAAATTGAGTATTGAGGATTGAAGATTGAGGACTGAGGAATAAGGATTGAGGATTGAGGATGAGGGCTGAGGGTTGAGGATTGAGGCTTGAGGACTGAGGACTGAGGATTGAGGATTGAGGCTTGAGGACTGAGGACTGAGGATTGAGGATTGAGAATTGAGGATAGAGGATTGACGATTGAAGATTGAGGATTGGGTATTGAGGATTGAAGTATGAGGATTGAGGATTGAGGGTTGAGGATTGAGGATTGAGGATTGAGAATTGAGGATTGTGGATTGAGGATTGAAGATTGAGGATTGGGTTTTGAGGATTGAAGAATGAGGATTGAGGATTCAGGATTGAGGATTGAGGATTGAAGATTGAGTATTGAGGATTGAAGATTGAGGATTGAGGACTGAGGATTGAGGATTGAGTATTGAGGATTGAGGATTGAGGATTAAAGATTGAGTATTGAGGATTGAAGATTGAGGATTGTGGATTGAAGATTGAGTATTGAGGATTGAAGATTGAGGATTGAGGAATGAGGTTTGAGGATTGAGGACGAGGGCTGATGGTTGAGGGTTGAGGTTTTAGGACTGAGGATTGAGGATTGAAGATTGGGGATTGGTAATTGAGGATTGAAGAATGAGGATTCAGGATTGAGGATTGATGATTGGGGATTGAGGGCTGTGGATTGAGGACGAGGACTGAGTGTTGAGTATTGATGTTTGAGGTCTGATGATTGAGGATTGAGGATTGAGAATTGAGGATTGAGGATTGAGGATTGAAGATTGAGGATTGGGTATTGAGGATTGAAGAATGAGGATTGAGGATTGAGTATTGAGGATTGAGGATTGAAGACTGAGTATTGGGGATTGAAGACTGACGATTGAGGATTGAGGATTGAGGGTTGAGGATTTAGTATTGAGTATTGAGGATTGAGGATTGAGGATTGAAGATTGAGGATTGTGTATTGAGGACTGAGGATTGAGGACTGAGTATTGAGGATTGAGGATTGAGGATTAAAGATTGAGTATTGAGGATTGAGGATTGAGGATTGAAGTTTGTGTATTGAGGATTGAAGATTGAGGATTGCGGATTGAGGATTGAGGATTGAGGATTGAAGATTGAGGATTGGGGACTGAGTGTTGAGGGTTGAGTAATGAGAATTGATGTCTGTGGATGGAGATTTGAAGATTGAAGGTTGAGGATTGAGTATTGAAAGCTGAGAATTCAGGATATTCTATTGAGTATTGAGAGTTTTGGATTGATGGTTGAGTATTGAGGATTGATGGTTGAGGGTTGTGTTTTGAATATTGAGGATTGGCGGAGTGAGTATTGAAGATTGTGGACTCAGGTCTGAGGATTGCGTATTGAGGATTGAGGATTGAGTATTGAGGGTTGAGGATTTAAGAGTATTGATGAGTGAAGATGGCGGATTTATCATTGAGGGTTGAGGTTTGAGGACGAGGACTGGGGGTTGTGGATTGAGGTTTGAGGACAGAAGATTGAGGATTGAAGATTGAGAATTGATAATTGAAGATTGAGGTTTGAAAATTTATGATTGGGTATTGAGGATTGAGGATTGGGGATTGAGGATCCAGTATTGGAGATTGATTATTTAGGATTGAAGATAGAGGGTTGAGGATTGAGGATTGAGAATTGAGAATTGAGGATGATGACTGAGGCTTGAGGATTGAGGTTTGAGGAATGAGGATTGAGGATTGAGGATTGAGGACTGAGGATTGAGGATTGAGCATCGAAGGTTGGGGATTGATGACTGAGGATTGGGGATTGAGGATTGAGGATTGAGGATTGAGGATTGAAGATTGAGTGTTGAGGATTGTGGGTTGAGGAGTGAGGATTGAGTGATGAGGATTGAGGATGAGGGCTGAGGTTTGAGGTTTGAGGTTTGAGTATTGAATCCTGAGAATTCAGGATATTCTATTGAGTATTGAGAATTGAGGATTGATGGTTGGGTATTGAGGATTGAGGATTGAGGATTGAGGATTGAGTATTGAAGATTGAGGATTGATGATTGAGGATTGAGGATTGAGGATTGAGGATTGAGGATTGAGTATTGAAGATTGAGAATTGAGGATTGAAGGTTGAGGATTGAGGAATGAGGTTTGAGGATTGAGGACGAGGGCTGATGGTTGAGGGTTGAGGTTTTAGGACTGAGGATTGAGGATTGAAGATTGGGGATTGGTAATTGAGGATTGAAGAATGAGGATTCAGGATTGAGGATTGATGATTGGGGATTGAAGGTTGGGTATTGAGGATTGAAGATTGTGTATTGATGAATGAAGATTGAGGATTGAGGGTTGAGGGTTGAGGGTTGCGGACGAGGACAGACGGTTGAGGATTGAGGTTTGAGGATTGAGGCTTGAGGACTGAGGACTGAGTATAGAGGATTGAGGATGGAGCATTGAGGATTGAAGATTGAGGACTGGGGATTGAGGACTGAAGATTGAGGATTAAGGATTGAGGATTGGGGATTGAGGATCTAGGACTGAATATTGATTATTGAGGATTAAAGATTGAGGATTGAGGATTGAGGATTGAGAATTGAGAATTGAGGATAAGGACTGAGGGTTGAGGATTGAGGAGTGAGGATTGAGGATTGAAGATTGAGGATTGGGTACTGAGGATTGAAGAATGAGGATTGAGGATTGAGAATTGAGGATTGGGGATTGAAGATTGAGTATTGAGGATTGAAGATTGAGTATTGAGGATTGAGAATTGAGGATTGAGGACTGAGGATTGAGGATTGAGGATTGAGTATTGAAGATTGAGGACTGAGGACTGGGGATTGAGTATTGAGGATTGAGGATTCAGTATTGAGGATTGAGGATTGAAGATTGAGTATTGATGATTGAAGATTGCGGATTGATTATTGAGGGTTGAGGATTGATGACGAGGACTGAAGATTGAGGATTGAGGACTGAGGATTGAGGATGGAGGATTGGGCATTGAGGATTGAAGATTGAGGATTGAGGGTTGAGGATTGAGGATTGAGGATTGAGGATTGGGGATTGAGGATTGAGGATTGAGTATTGAAGATTGAGGTCTGAGGACTGGGGATTGAGTATAGAGGATTGAGGATTCAGTATTGAGGATTGAGGATTGAAGATCGAGTATTGATGATTGAAGATTGCGGATTTATCATTGAGGGTTGAGGTTTGAGGACGAGGACTGAGGGTTGTAGATTGAGGTTTGAGGACAGAAGATTGAGGATTGAGGATTGAGAATTGATAATTGAAGATTGAGGATTGAAAATTTAGGATTGGGTATTGAGGATTGAGGATTGGGGATTGAGGATCTAGTATTGGAGATTGATTATTTAGGATTGAAGATAGAGGGTTGAGGATTGAGGATTGAGAATTGAGAATTGAGGATGATGACTGAGGCTTGAGGATTGAGGTTTGAGGAATGAGGATTGAGGATTGAGGATTGAGGACTGAGGATTGAGGATTGAGCATCGAAGGTTGGGGATTGATGACTGAGGATTGGGGATTGAGGATTGAGGATTGAGGATTGAGGATTGAAGATTGAGTGTTGAGGATTGTGGGTTGAGGAGTGAGGATTGAGTGATGAGGATTGAGGATGAGGGCTGAGGTTTGAGGTTTGAGGTTTGAGTATTGAATCCTGAGAATTCAGGATATTCTATTGAGTATTGAGAATTGAGGATTGATGGTTGAGTATTGAGGATTGAGGATTGAGGATTGAGGATTGAGTATTGAAGATTGAGGATTGATGATTGAGGATTGAGGATTGAGGATTGAGGATTGAGGATTGAGTATTGAAGATTGAGAATTGAGGATTGAGAATTGAGGATTGAAGGTTGAGGATTGAGGAATGAGGTTTGAGGACTGAGGACTGGGGATTGAGTATTGAGGATTGAGGATTCAGTATTGAGGATTGAGGATTGAGAATTGAGGATTGTGGATTGAGGATTGAAGATTGAGGATTGGGTTTTGAGGATTGAAGAATGAGAATTGAGGATTGAGGATTGAGGATTGAGGATTGAGGATTGAAGATTGAGTATTGAGGATTGAAGATTGAGGATTGAGTATTGAAAGCTGAGAATTCAGGATATTCTATTGAGTATTGAGAATTTTGGATTGATGGTTGAGTATTGAGGATTGATGGTTGAGGGTAGTGTTTTGAATATTGAGGATTGGCGGAGTGAGTATTGAAGATTGTGGACTCAGGTCTGAGGTTTGCGTATTGAGGATTGAGGATTGAGTATTGAGGGTTGAGGATTTAAGGGTATTGATGAGTGAAGATTGCGGATTTATCATTGAGGGTTGAGGTTTGAGGACGAGGACTGAGGGTTGTAGATTGAGGTTTGAGGACAGAAGATTGAGGATTGAGGATTGAGAATTGATAATTGAAGATTGTGGATTGAAAATTTAGGATTGGGTATTGAGGATTGAGGATTGGGGATAGAGGATCTAGTATTGGAGATTGATTATTTAGGATTGAAGATAGAGGGTTGAGGATTGAGGATTGAGAATTGAGAATTGAGGATGATGACTGAGGCTTGAGGATTGAGGTTTGAGGCATGAGGATTGAGGATTGAGGATTGAGGATTGAGGATTGAGGATTGAGCATTGAAGGTTGGGGATTGATGACTGAGGATTGAGGATTGAGGATTGAGGATTGAGGATTGAGAATTGAAGATTGAGTGTTGAGGATTGTTGGTTGAGGAGTGAGGATTGAGTGATGAGGATTGAGGATGAGGGCTGAGGTTTGAGGTTTGAGGTTTGAGTATTGAATCCTGAGAATTCAGGATATACTATTGAGTATTGAGAATTGAGGATTGATGGTTGAGTATTGAGGATTGAGGATTGAGGATTGAGTATTGAGTATTGAAGATTGAGGATTGATGATTGAGGATTGAGGACTGAGGATTGAGGATTGAGGATTGTGTATTGAAGATTGAGAATTGAGGATTGAAGGTTGAGGATTGAGGAATGAGGTTTGAGGATTGAGGACGAGGGCTGATGGTTGAGGGTTGAGGTTTTAGGACTGAGGATTGAGGATTGAAGATTGGGGATTGGTAATTGAGGATTGAAGAATGAGGATTCAGGATTGAGGATTGATGATTGGGGATTGAGGGCTGTGGATTGAGGACGAGGACTGAGTGTTGAGTATTGATGTTTGAGGTCTGATGATTGAGGATTGAGGATTGAGAATTGAGGATTGAGGATTGAGGATTGAAGATTGAGGATTGGGTATTGAGGATTGAAGAATGAGGATTGAGGATTGAGTATTGAGGATTGAGGATTGAAGACTGAGTATTGGGGATTGAAGACTGTCGATTGAGGATTGAGGATTGAGGGTTGAGGATTTAGTATTGAGTATTGAGGATTGAGGATTGAGGATTGAAGATTGAGGATTGTGTATTGAGGACTGAGGATTGAGGATTGAGTATTGAGGATTGAGGATTGAGGATTAAAGATTGAGTATTGAGGATTGAGGATTGAGGATTGAAGTTTGTGTATTGAGGATTGAAGATTGAGGATTGCGGATTGAGGATTGAGGATTGAGGATTGAAGATTGAGGATTGGGGACTGAGTGTTGAGGGTTGAGTAATGAGAATTGATGTCTGTGGATGGAGATTTGAAGATTGAAGGTTGAGGATTGAGTATTGAAAGCTGAGAATTCAGGATATTCTATTGAGTATTGAGAGTTTTGGATTGATGGTTGAGTATTGAGGATTGATGGTTGAGGGTTGTGTTTTGAGTATTGAGGATTGGCGGAGTGAGTATTGAAGATTGTGGACTCAGGTCTGAGGATTGCGTATTGAGGATTGAGGATTGAGTATTGAGGGTTGAGGATTTAAGAGTATTGATGAGTGAAGATGGCGGATTTATCATTGAGGGTTGAGGTTTGAGGACGAGGACTGGGGGTTGTGGATTGAGGTTTGAGGACAGAAGATTGAGGATTGAAGATTGAGAATTGATAATTGAAGATTGAGGTTTGAAAATTTATGATTGGGTATTGAGGATTGAGGATTGGGGATTGAGGATCCAGTATTGGAGATTGATTATTTAGGATTGAAGATAGAGGGTTGAGGATTGAGGATTGAGAATTGAGAATTGAGGATGATGACTGAGGCTTGAGGATTGAGGTTTGAGGAATGAGGATTGAGGATTGAGGATTGAGGACTGAGGATTGAGGATTGAGCATCGAAGGTTGGGGATTGATGACTGAGGATTGGGGATTGAGGATTGAGGATTGAGGATTGAGGATTGAAGATTGAGTGTTGAGGATTGTGGGTTGAGGAGTGAGGATTGAGTGATGAGGATTGAGGATGAGGGCTGAGGTTTGAGGTTTGAGGTTTGAGTATTGAATCCTGAGAATTCAGGATATTCTATTGAGTATTGAGAATTGAGGATTGATGGTTGAGTATTGAGGATTGAGGATTGAGGATTGAGGATTGAGTATTGAAGATTGAGGATTGATGATTGAGGATTGAGGATTGAGGATTGAGGATTGAGGATTGAGTATTGAAGATTGAGAATTGAGGATTGAAGGTTGAGGATTGAGGAATGAGGTTTGAGGATTGAGGACGAGGGCTGATGGTTGAGGGTTGAGGTTTTAGGACTGAGGATTGAGGATTGAAGATTGGGGATTGGTAATTGAGGATTGAAGAATGAGGATTCAGGATTGAGGATTGATGATTGGGGATTGAAGGTTGGGTATTGAGGATTGAAGATTGTGTATTGATGAATGAAGATTGAGGATTGAGGGTTGAGGGTTGAGGGTTGCGGACGAGGACATACGGTTGAGGATTGAGGTTTGAGGATTGAGGTTTGAGGACTGAGGACAGAGTATAGAGGATTGAGGATGGAGCATTGAGGATTGAAGATTGAGGACTGGGGATTGAGGACTGAAGATTGAGGATTAAGGATTGAGGTATGGGGATTGAGGATCTAGGACTGAATATTGATTATTGAGGATTAAAGATTGAGGATTGAGGATTGAGGATTGAGAATTGAGAATTGAGGATAAGGACTGAGGGTTGAGGATTGAGGAGTGAGGATTGAGGATTGAAGATTGAGGATTGGGTACTGAGGATTGAAGAATGAGGATTGAGGATTGAGAATTGAGGATTGGGGATTGAAGATTGAGTATTGAGGATTGAAGATTGAGTATTGAGGATTGAGAATTGAGGATTGAGGACTGAGGATTGAGGATTGAGGATTGAGTATTGAAGATTGAGGACTGAGGACTGGGGATTGAGTACTGAGGATTGAGGATTCAGTATTGAGGATTGAGGATTGAAGATTGAGTATTGATGATTGAAGATTGCGGATTGATTATTGAGGGTTGAGGATTGATGACGAGGACTGAAGGTTGAGGATTGAGGACTGAGGATTGAGGATGGAGGATTGGGCATTGAGGATTGAAGATTGAGGATTGAGGGTTGAGGATTGAGGATTGAGGATTGAGGATTGAGGATTGAGGATTGAGGATTGAGGATTGAGTATTGAAGATTGAGGTCTGAGGACTGGGGATTGAGTATAGAGGATTGAGGATTCAGTATTGAGGATTGAGGATTGAAGATCGAGTATTGATGATTGAAGATTGCGGATTGATTATTGAGGGTTGAGGATTGATGACGAGGTCTGAGGGTTGAGGATTGAGCACTGAGGATTGAGGATGGAGGTTTGGGCATTGGGGATTGAAGATTGAGGACTGGGGATTGAGGATTGAAGATTGAGGATTAAGGATTGAGGTTTGGGGATAGGGGATCTAGGATTGGAGATTGATTCTTGAGGATTGAAGATTGAGTGTTGAGGATTGAGGATTGAGAATTGAGAATTGAGGATGAGGACTGAGGGTTGAGTATTGAGGTTTGAGGTACGAGGATTGAGGATTGAGGATTGAGGACTGAGGATTGACGATTGAGTATTGAAGATTGAGGATTGATGACTGAGGGTTGAGAATTGAGGATTGATGATTGCGGATTGAGTATTGAAAATTGAGTATTGAGGATTGAATATTGAGGATTGGGGATTGAGGATTGGGGATTGAAGATTGAGGATTGAAGATTGAGGATTGAGGATTGAGAATTGAGGATTGAGGATGAGGGCTGAGGTTTGAGGATTGAGGTTTAAGGACTGAGGACTGAGGATTGAGGATTGAGAATTGAGGATTGAGGACTGAGGATTGAAGATTGAGGATTGGGTATTGAGGATTGAAGAATGAGGATTGAGGATTTAGGATTGCGGATTGACGGTTGAGGATTGAGGATTGAGGATTGAGGATTGAAAATTGAGTATTGAGGATTGAAGATTGAGGACTGAGGAATAAGGATTGAGGATTAGAGGATTAGGGCTGAGGGTTGAGGATTGAGGCTTGAGGACTGAGGACTGAGGATTGAGGATTGAGAATTGAGGACAGAGGATTGACGATTGAAGATTGAGGATTGGGTATTGAGGATTGAAGTATGAGGATTGAGGATTGAGGGTTGAGGATTGAGGATTGAAGATTGAGTATTGAGGATTGAAGATTGAGTATTGAGGATTGAGGATTGAGGATTGAGGACTGAGGATTGAGGACTGAGGATTGAGGATTGAGAATTGAGGATTGAGGATTGAGGATTGAAGATTGAGGATTGGGTATTGAGGATTGAAGAATGAGGATTGAGGATTTAGGATTGCGGATTGACGGTTGAGGATTGAGGATTGAATATTGAGGATTGAAAATTGAGTATTGAGGATTGAAGATTGAGGACTGAGGAATAAGGATTGAGGATTGAGGATGAGGGCTGAGGGTTGAGGATTGAGGCTTGAGGACTGAGGACTGAGGATTGAGGATTGAGAATTGAGGACAGAGGATTGACGATTGAAGATTGAGGATTGGGTATTGAGGATTGAAGTATGAGGATTGAGGATTGAGGGTTGAGGATTGAGGATTGAAGATTGAGTATAGAGGATTGAAGATTGAGTATTGAGGATTGAGGATTGAGGATTGAGGACTGAGGATTGAGGATTGAGTATTGAGGATTGAAGATCGAGGATTGAGGATTGAGGGTTGAGGATTGAGGATTGAGGAATGAGGATTGAGGATTGAGGATTGAGCATTGAAGATTGATTATTGTGGATTGTGGATTGAGGATTGAGTATTGAGGATTGTGGGTTGAGGATTGAATATTGAGGATTGAGGATTGAGGATTGAGGATTGAGGATTGGAGATTGAGTATTGATGATTGAAGATTCAGGATTGAGGATTGAGTGTTGAGGGTTGAGGACGAGGACTGGCGGTTGAGGGTTGTGGTTTGAGGATTGAGGATTGAGGATTGAGAATTGAGGATGAGGACCGAGGTTTGGGGATTGAGGTTTGAGGAATGAGGATTGAGGATTGGGGATTGAGGATTGAGGATTGAGGATTGAGTATTGAAGGTTGAGGATTGATGACTGAGGATGGAGGATTGCGGATTGACTATTGAGGATTGAGGATTGAGGGTTGAAGGTTGAGTGTTGAGGATTGAAGGTTGAGTGTTGAGGATTGAAGGTTGAGGATTGACGATTGAGGATTGAGGATTGAGGATGATGGCTGAGGTTTGAGGTTTGAGGTTTGAGTATTGAATCCTGAGAATTCAGGATGTTCTATTGAGTATTGAGAATTGAGGATTGATGCTTTAGTATTGAGGATTCAGGATTGAGGATTAAGGATTGAGTATTGAAGATTCAGGATTGATGATTGAGGATTTAGGATTGAGGATTGAGGATTGAGGATTGAGGATTGAGGACTGAGGATTGAGGATTGAGGATTGAGCATTGAGGATTGAAGATTGAGAACTGGGGATTGAGGATTGAAGATTGAGTATTAAGGATTGAGGATTGGGGACCGGGGATCTAGGATTCGAGATTGATTATTGAGGATTGAAGATTGAGGATTGAGGATTGAGGGTTGAGGATTGAGGATTGAAGATTGAGGATAGGGGACTGAGTGTTGAGGGTTGTGTGATGAGAATTGATGTTTGTGGATAGATATTTGAAGATTGCGGATGGAGCATTGAGTATTGAAAACTGTGAATTGATGATATACTATTGAGGATTGAGATTTGACAACTGATTGTTGAGGACTGAGGGCTGAAGATTGAGGTTTCAGGATTGAGAATTCAGAATTGAGGATTGAGGACTGAGGACTGAGGGTTGAAGATTGAGTATTGAGGATTGAAGATTGAGGATTAAGGATTGAGGATTGGGGATTGTGGATCTAGGATTGAAAATTGATTATTGTGGATTGAAGATTGAGGATTGAGGATTGAGTATTGAGAATTGAGAATTGAGGATAAGGACTGAGGGTTGAGGATTGAGGTTTGAGGAATGAGGATTGAAGATTGAGGATTGAGGATTGAGTTTTGAGGATAGAGTATTGAGGATTGAGTATTGAAGGTTGAGGATTGTTGACTTAGGATTGAGGATTGAGGATTGAGGATTGAGGATTGAGGATTGAGGATTAAGGATTGAAGATTGAGCGTTGAGGTTTGAGGTTTGAGTATTGAATCCTGAGAATTCAGGATATTCTGTTGAGTATTGGGAATTGAGGGTTGATGGTTGAGTATTGAGGATTCAGGATTCAGGATTGAGGATTGAGTATTGAAGATTGAGGATTGATGATTGAGGATTGAGGATTGAGGATTGAGGATTGAGGATTGAGGATTGAAGATTGAGAATTGAGTATTGAAGTCTGAGGATTGAGGAATGAGGATTGGGGATTGAGGATGAGAGCTGATGGTTGAGGGTTGAGGTTTTAGGACTGAGGACTGAGGAGTGAGGGTTGAGGATTGAGTATTGAGAATTGAGGATTGAGGATTGAGGATTGAAGATTGAGGATTGGGTATTGAGGATTGAAGAATGAGATTTGAGCATTCAGGATTCAGGATTGTGGATTGAATATTGAGTATTGAGGATTGAAGACTGACGATTGAGGATTGAGGATTGAGGATTGAGGATTGAGAATTGAGGATTGATGATTGAGTATTGATGATTGAAGATTGAGGTTTGAGGATTGAGGATTGAGGATTGAGGATTGAAGATTGAGGATTGGGGACTGAGTGTTGAGGGTTGTGTGATGAGAATTGATGTTTGTGGATAGATATTTGAAGATTGCAGATTGAGCATTGAGTATTGAAAACTGTGAATTGATGATATTCTATAGAGGGTTGAGAATTGACAACTGATTGTTGAGGACTGAGGGCTGAAGATTGAGGATTCAGGATTGAGAATTCAGAATTGAGGATTGCGGACTGAGGACTGAGGATTTAAGATTGAGTATTGATGAGTGAAGATTGCGGATTGATTATTGAGGGTTGAGGTTTGAGGACGAGGACTGAGGGTTGAGGATTGAGGTTTGAGGACAGAGGATTGAGGATTGAGGACTGAGAATTGATAATTGAGGATTGAGGATTGAAGATTTAGGATTGGGTATTGAGGATTGAGGATTGGGTATTGAGGATATAGTATTCGAGATTGATTATTTAGGATTGAAGATAGAGGTTTGAGGATTGGGGATTGAGGATTGAGGATTGAAGGTTGAGTGTTGAGGATTGAGAGTTGAGGAGTGAGGATTGAGTATTGAGGATTGAGGATGAGGGCTGAGGTTTGAGGTTTGAGGTTTGAGCATTGAATCCTGAGAACTCAGGGTATTCTATTGAGTATTGAGAATTGAGGATTGATGGTTGAGTATTGAGGATTGAGGATTGCTATTGAGGGTTGAGTATTGAAGATTGAGGATTGATGATTGAGGACTGAGGATTGATTACTGAAGATTGAATGTTGATGATTGAAGATTGAGTATTGAGGATTGAGGGCTGTGGATTGAGCACGAGGACTGACGGTTGAGTAATGATGTTTGAGGTCTGAGGATTGAGGATTGAGGATTGAGAATTGAGGATTGAGGATTGAGGATTGAAGATTGAGGATTGGGTATTGAGTATTGAAGGTTGAGGATTGATGACTGAGGATTGAGGATTGAGGATTGATTATTGAGGATTGAGGATTAAGGATTGAAGATTGAGTGTTGAGGTTTGAGGTTTGAGAATTGAATCCTGAGAATTCAGGATATTCTGTTGAGCATTGGGAATTGAGGGTTGATGGTTGAGTATTGAGGATTGAGGATTCAGGATTGAGGATTGAGGATTGAGGAATCAGGATTGATGATTGAGGATTGAGGATTGAAGATTGAGGATTGAGGACGGAGTATTGAAGATTGAGAATTGAGGATTGAAGTCTGAGGGTTGAGGAATGAGGATTGAGGATTGAGGATGAGTGCTGATGGTTGAGGGTTGAGGTTTTAGGACTGAGGACTGAGGACTGAGGACTGAGGATTGAGGATTGGGAATTGAGAATTGAGGATTGAGGATTGAGGATTGAGGATTGAAGATTGGGGATTGGGTATTGAGGATTGAACATTGAGGATTGAGGATTGAGGATCGAGGATTGAGTATTGTGGATTGAAGGTTGAATATTGATGATTGATGATTGAGGATTGAGGATTGAGGGTTGTGGATTGAGGACGAGGACTGAGGGTTGAGTATTGATGTTTGAGGTCTGAGGTTTGAGGATTGAGGATTGAGAATTGGGGATTGAGGATTGAGGATTGAAGATTGCGGATTGGGTATTGGGGATTGAAGAATGAGGATTGAGGATTGAGGATTGAGGATTGAGGATTGAAGATTGAGTATTGAGGATTGAAGATCGAGGATTGAGGATTGAGGGCTGAGGATTGAGGATTGAGGAATGAGGATTGAGGATTGAGGATTGAGGATTGAGGATTGAAGATTGATTATTGTGGATTGTGGATTGAGGATTGAGTATTGAGGATTGTGGGTTGAGGATTGAATATTGAGGATTGGGGATTGGGGATTGAGGATTGAGGATTGAGGATTGAGGATTGATGATTGAGCATTGAGGATTGAAGGTTGAGGATTGAGGACTGAGAATTGATAATTGAGGATTGAGGATTGAAGATTTAGGATTGGGTATTGAGGATTGAGGATTGGGTATTGAGGATATAGTATTCGAGATTGATTATTTAGGATTGAAGATAGAGGTTTGAGGATTGGGGATTGAGGATTGAGGATTGAAGGTTGAGTGTTGAGGATTGAGAGTTGAGGAGTGAGGATTGAGTATTGAGGATTGAGGATGAGGGCTGAGGTTTGAGGTTTGAGGTTTGAGCATTGAATCCTGAGAACTCAGGGTATTCTATTGAGTATTGAGAATTGAGGATTGATGGTTGAGTATTGAGGATTGAGGATTGCTATTGAGGGTTGAGTATTGAAGATTGAGGATTGATGATTGAGGACTGAGGATTGATTACTGAAGATTGAATGTTGATGATTGAAGATTGAGTATTGAGGATTGAGGGCTGTGGATTGAGCACGAGGACTGACGGTTGAGTAATGATGTTTGAGGTCTGAGGATTGAGGATTGAGGATTGAGAATTGAGGATTGAGGATTGAGGATTGAAGATTGAGGATTGGGTATTGAGTATTGAAGGTTGAGGATTGATGACTGAGGATTGAGGATTGAGGATTGATTATTGAGGATTGAGGATTAAGGATTGAAGATTGAGTGTTGAGGTTTGAGGTTTGAGAATTGAATCCTGAGAATTCAGGATATTCTGTTGAGTATTGGGAATTGAGGGTTGATGGTTGAGTATTGAGGATTGAGGATTCAGGATTGAGGATTGAGGATTGAGGAATGAGGATTGATGATTGAGGATTGAGGATTGAAGATTGATGATTGAGGACGGAGTATTGAAGATTGAGAATTGAGGATTGAAGTCTGAGGGTTGAGGAATGAGGATTGAGGATTGAGGATGAGTGCTGATGGTTGAGGGTTGAGGTTTTAGGACTGAGGACTGAGGACTGAGGACTGAGGATTGAGGATTGGGAATTGAGAATTGAGGATTGAGGATTGAGGATTGAGGATTGAAGATTGGGGATTGGGAATTGAGGATTGAACATTGAGGATTGAGGATTGAGGATCGAGGATTGAGTATTGTGGATTGAAGGTTGAATATTGATGATTGATGATTGAGGATTGAGGATTGAGGGTTGTGGATTGAGGACGAGGACTGAGGGTTGAGTATTGATGTTTGAGGTCTGAGGTTTGAGGATTGAGGATTGAGAATTGGGGATTGAGGATTGAGGATTGAAGATTGCGGATTGGGTATTGGGGATTGAAGAATGAGGATTGAGGATTGAGGATTGAGGATTGAGGATTGAAGATTGAGTATTGAGGATTGAAGATCGAGGATTGAGGATTGAGGGCTGAGGATTGAGGATTGAGGAATGAGGTTTGAGGATTGAGGATTGAGGATTGAGGATTGAAGATTGATTATTGTGGATTGTGGATTGAGGATTGAGTATTGAGGATTGTGGGTTGAGGATTGAATATTGAGGATTGGGGATTGGGGATTGAGGATTGAGGATTGAGGATTGAGGATTGATGATTGAGCATTGAGGATTGAAGGTTGAGGATTGAAGACTGAGAATTGATAATTGAGGATTGAGGATTGAAGATTTAGGATTGGGTATTGAGGATTGAGGATTGGGTATTGAGGATATAGTATTCGAGATTGATTATTTAGGATTGAAGATAGAGGTTTGAGGATTGGGGATTGAGGATTGAGGATTGAAGGTTGAGTGTTGAGGATTGAGAGTTGAGGAGTGAGGATTGAGTATTGAGGATTGAGGATGAGGGCTGAGGTTTGAGGTTTGAGGTTTGAGCATTGAATCCTGAGAACTCAGGGTATTCTATTGAGTATTGAGAATTGAGGATTGATGGTTGAGTATTGAGGATTGAGGATTGCTATTGAGGGTTGAGTATTGAAGATTGAGGATTGATGATTGAGGACTGAGGATTGATTACTGAAGATTGAATGTTGATGATTGAAGATTGAGTATTGAGGATTGAGGGCTGTGGATTGAGCACGAGGACTGACGGTTGAGTAATGATGTTTGAGGTCTGAGGATTGAGGATTGAGGATTGAGAATTGAGGATTGAGGATTGAGGATTGAAGATTGAGGATTGGGTATTGAGTATTGAAGGTTGAGGATTGATGACTGAGGATTGAGGATTGAGGATTGATTATTGAGGATTGAGGATTAAGGATTGAAGATTGAGTGTTGAGGTTTGAGGTTTGAGAATTGAATCCTGAGAATTCAGGATATTCTGTTGAGTATTGGGAATTGAGGGTTGATGGTTGAGTATTGAGGATTGAGGATTCAGGATTGAGGATTGAGGATTGAGGAATGAAGATTGATGATTGAGGATTGAGGATTGAAGATTGAGGATTGAGGACGGAGTATTGAAGATTGAGAATTGAGGAATGAAGTCTGAGGGTTGAGGAATGAGGATTGAGGATTGAGGATGAGTGCTGATGGTTGAGGGTTGAGGTTTTAGGACTGAGGACTGAGGACTGAGGACTGAGGATTGAGGATTGGGAATTGAGAATTGAGGATTGAGGATTGAGGATTGAGGATTGAAGATTGGGGATTGGGTATTGAGGATTGAACATTGAGGATTGAGGATTGAGGATCGAGGATTGAGTATTGTGGATTGAAGGTTGAATATTGATGATTGATGATTGAGGATTGAGGATTGAGGGTTGTGGATTGAGGACGAGGACTGAGGGTTGAGTATTGATGTTTGAGGTCTGAGGTTTGAGGATTGAGGATTGAGAATTGGGGATTGAGGATTAAGGATTGAAGATTGCGGATTGGGTATTGGGGATTGAAGAATGAGGATTGAGGATTGAGGATTGAGGATTGAGGATTGAAGATTGAGTATTGAGGATTGAAGATCGAGGATTGAGGATTGAGGGCTGAGGATTGAGGATTGAGGAATGAGGATTGAGGATTGAGGATTGAGGATTGCGGATTGAAGATTGATTATTGTGGATTGTGGATTGAGGATTGAGTATTGAGGATTGTGGGTTGAGGATTGAATATTGAGGATTGGGGATTGAGGATTGAGGATTGAGGATTGAGGATTGAGGATTGATGATTGAGCATTGAGGATTGAAGGTTGAGGATTGGGGATTGAGGACTGACGATTGAGGATTGAGTACAGACGATTGAGAATTGAGGATTGAGGATTGAAGGTTGACGATTGAGTATTGAAGGTTGAGGATTGATGACTGGGGATTGAGGATAGAGGATTGAGAATTGAGGATTGAGGATTGAAGTTTGAGTGTTGAGGATTGAGGGTTGAGGAGTGTGGATTGAGTGTTGAGGATTGAGGATGAGGGCTGAGGTTTGAGGTTTGAGGTTTGAGTATTGAATCCTGAGAATTCAGGATATTCTATTGAGTATTGAGAATTGAGGATTGATGGTTGAGTATTGAGGATTGAGGATTGAGGATTGAGGATTGAGTATTGAAGATTGAGGATTGATGATTGAGGATTGAGGATTGAGTATTGAGGATGAGGACTGGGGTTTGAGGATTGAGGTTTGAGGAATGAGGATTGAGGATTGAGGATTGAGGATTCAGGATTGAGGATTGAGTATTGAAGGTTGAGGATTGATGACTGAGGATTGAGGATTGCGGATTGACGATTGAGGATTGAGGATTGGGGGTTGAAGGATGAGTGTTGAGGATTGAAGGTTGAGGATTGACGATTGAGGGTTGAGGATTGAGGATTATGGCTGAGGTTTGAGGTTTGAGGTTTGAGGTTTGAGAATTGAATCCTGAGAATTCAGGATGTTCTATTGAGTATTGAGAATTGAGGATTGATGGTTTAGTATTGAGGATTCAGGATTGAGGATTGAGGATTGAGTATTGAAGATTGAGGATTGATGGTTGAGGATTTAGAATTGAGGATTGAGGATTGAGGATTGAGGATTGAGGATTGAAAATTGAGTATTGAGGATTGAAGATTGAGGACTGAGGAATAAGGATTGAGGATTGAGGATGAGGGCTGAGGGTTGAGGATTGAGGATTCAGTATTGAGGATTGAGGATTGAAGATAGAGTATTGATGATTGAAGATTGCGGATTGATTATTGAGGGTTGAGGATTGATGACGAGGATTAAGGAATGAAGATTGGGGATTGAGGATCTAGGATTGCGAATTGATGATTGAGGACTGAGGACTGAGGTTTGAAGATTGAGTATTGAGGATTGAAGATTGAGGATTGAGGGTTGAGGATTGAGGATTGAGGATTGAGGATTGAGGGTTGAGGATTGAGGATTGAGGATTGAGGATTGAGGCTTGAGGATGAGGATTGAGGATTGAGGATTGAAGATTGAGGATTGAGGATCGAGGATGAGGGCCGAAGGTTGAGGATTGAGGTTTGAGGACTGAGGACAGAGGATTGAGGGTTGAGAACTAAGGGTTGAGGATTGAGGATGGAAGATTGAGGATTGGGTATCGAGGATTGAAGAATGAGGATTGAGGATTGAGTATTGAGGATTGAGGATTGAAGATTGAGTATTGAGGATTGAATGCTGACGATTGAGGATTGAGGATTGAGGGTTGAGGATTTAGGATTGAGAATTGAGGATTGAGGACTGAGGATTGAAGATTGAGGATTGGGTATTGAGGATTGAAGAATCAGGATTGAGGATTGAGGATTGAGGATTGAGGATTGAGGATTGAAAATTGAGTATTGAGGATTGAAGATTGAGGACTGAGGAATAAGGATTGAGGATTGAGGATGAGGGCTGAGGGTTGAGGATTGAGGATTCAGTATTGAGGATTGAGGATTGAAGATTGAGTACTGATGATTCAAGATTGCGGATTGATTATTGAGGGTTGAGTATTGAGGATTGAAGGCTGACGATTGAGGATTGAGGATTGAGGGTTGAGGATTTAGGATTGAGAATTGAGGATTGAGGACTGAGGATTGAAGATTGAGGATTGGGTATTGAGGATTGAAGAATCAGGATTGCGGATTGAGGATTGAGGATTGAGGATTGAAGGTTGAGGATTGAGAATTGAGGATTGAGGATTGGGGACTGAGTGTTGAGGGTTCAGTGATGAGAATTGATGTTTGTGGATGGAGATTTGAAGATTGAAGATTGAGGATTGAGTATTGAAAGCTGAGAATTCAGGATATTCTATCGAGTATTGAGAATTTTGGATTGATGGTTGAGTATTGAGGATTGATGATTGAGGGTTGTGTGTTGAATATTGAGGATTGGCGGATTGAGTATTGAAGATTGATGACTGTGGACTGAGGATTGAGTATTGAGGATTTAGGATTGACTATTGAGGATTGAGGATTTAAGATTGAGTATTGATGAGCGAAGATTGCGGATTGATTACTGAGGGTTGAGGTTTGAGGACGAGGACTGAGGGTTGAGGATTGAGGTTTGAGGACAGAGGATTGAGGACTGAGGACTGAGAATTGATAATTGAGGATTGAGGATTGAAGATTTAGGATTGGGTATTGAGGATTGAGGATTGGGGATTGAGGATCTAGTATTCGAGATTGATTATTTAGGATTGAAGATAGAGGTTTGAGGATTGGGGATTGAGGATTGAGGATTGAAGGTTGAGTGTTGAGGATTGAGAGTTGAGGAGTGAGGATTGAGTATTGAGGATTGAGGATGAGGGCTGAGGTTTGAGGTTTGAGGTTTGAGCATTGAATCCTGAGAACTCAGGGTATTCTATTGAGTATTGAGAATTGAGGATTGATGGTTGAGTATTGAGGATTGAGGATTGCTATTGAGGGTTGAGTATTGAAGATTGAGGATTGATGATTGAGGACTGAGGATTGATTACTGAAGATTGAATGTTGATGATTGAAGATTGAGTATTGAGGATTGAGGGCTGTGGATTGAGCACGAGGACTGACGGTTGAGTAATGATGTTTGAGGTCTGAGGATTGAGGATTGAGGATTGAGAATTGAGGATTGAGGATTGAGGATTGAAGATTGAGGATTGGGTATTGAGTATTGAAGGTTGAGGATTGATGACTGAGGATTGAGGATTGAGGATTGATTATTGAGGATTGAGGATTAAGGATTGAAGATTGAGTGTTGAGGTTTGAGGTTTGAGAATTGAATCCTGAGAATTCAGGATATTCTGTTGAGTATTGGGAATTGAGGGTTGATGGTTGAGTATTGAGGATTGAGGATTCAGGATTGAGGATTGAGGATTGAGGAATGAGGATTGATGATTGAGGATTGAGGATTGAAGATTGAGGATTGAGGACGGAGTATTGAAGATTGAGAATTGAGGATTGAAGTCTGAGGGTTGAGGACTGAGGATTGAGGATTGAGGATGAGTGCTGATGGTTGAGGGTTGAGGTTTTAGGACTGAGGACTGAGGACTGAGGACTGAGGATTGAGGATTGGGAATTGAGAATTGAGGATTGAGGATTGAGGATTGAGGATTGAAGATTGGGGATTGGGTATTGAGGATTGAACATTGAGGATTGAGGATTGAGGATCGAGGATTGAGTATTGTGGATTGAAGGTTGAATATTGATGATTGATGATTGAGGATTGAGGATTGAGGGTTGTGGATTGAGGACGAGGACTGAGGGTTGAGTATTGATGTTTGAGGTCTGAGGTTTGAGGATTGAGGATTGAGAATTGGGGATTGAGGATTGAGGATTGAAGATTGCGGATTGGGTATTGGGGATTGAAGAATGAGGATTGAGGATTGAGGATTGAGGATTGAGGATTGAAGATTGAGTATTGAGGATTGAAGATCGAGGATTGAGGATTGAGGGCTGAGGATTGAGGATTGAGGAATGAGGATTGAGGATTGAGGATTGAGGATTGAGGATTGAAGATTGATTATTGTGGATTGTGGATTGAGGATTGAGTATTGAGGATTGTGGGTTGAGGATTGAATATTGAGGATTGGGGATTGAGGATTGAGGATTGAGGATTGAGGATTGAGGATTGATGATTGAGCATTGAGGATTGAAGGTTGAGGATTGGGGATTGAGGACTGACGATTGAGGATTGAGTACAGACGATTGAGAATTGAGGATTGAGGATTGAAGGTTGACGATTGAGTATTGAAGGTTGAGGATTGATGACTGGGGATTGAGGATAGAGGATTGAGAATTGAGGATTGAGGATTGAAGGTTGAGTGTTGAGGATTGAGGGTTGAGGAGTGTGGATTGAGTGTTGAGGATTGAGGATGAGGGCTGAGGTTTGAGGTTTGAGGTTTGAGTATTGAATCCTGAGAATTCAGGATATTCTATTGAGTATTGAGAATTGAGGATTGATGGTTGAGTATTGAGGATTGAGGATTGAGGATTGAGGATTGAGTATTGAAGATTGAGGATTGATGATTGAGGATTGAGGATTGAGTATTGAGGATGAGGACTGGGGTTTGAGGATTGAGGTTTGAGGAATGAGGATTGAGGATTGAGGATTGAGGATTCAGGATTGAGGATTGAGTATTGAAGGTTGAGGATTGATGACTGAGGATTGAGGATTGCGGATTGACGATTGAGGATTGAGGATTGGGGGTTGAAGGATGAGTGTTGAGGATTGAAGGTTGAGGATTGACGATTGAGGGTTGAGGATTGAGGATTATGGCTGAGGTTTGAGGTTTGAGGTTTGAGGTTTGAGAATTGAATCCTGAGAATTCAGGATGTTCTATTGAGTATTGAGAATTGAGGATTGATGGTTTAGTATTGAGGATTCAGGATTGAGGATTGAGGATTGAGTATTGAAGATTGAGGATTGATGGTTGAGGATTTAGAATTGAGGATTGAGGATTGAGGATTGAGGATTGAGGATTGAAAATTGAGTATTGAGGATTGAAGATTGAGGACTGAGGAATAAGGATTGAGGATTGAGGATGAGGGCTGAGGGTTGAGGATTGAGGATTCAGTATTGAGGATTGAGGATTGAAGATAGAGTATTGATGATTGAAGATTGCGGATTGATTATTGAGGGTTGAGGATTGATGACGAGGATTAAGGAATGAAGATTGGGGATTGAGGATCTAGGATTGCGAATTGATGATTGAGGACTGAGGACTGAGGTTTGAAGATTGAGTATTGAGGATTGAAGATTGAGGATTGAGGGTTGAGGATTGAGGATTGAGGATTGAGGATTGAGGATTGAGGATTGAGGATTGAGGATTGAGGATTGAGGCTTGAGGATGAGGATTGAGGATTGAGGATTGAAGATTGAGGATTGAGGATCGAGGATGAGGGCCGAAGGTTGAGGATTGAGGTTTGAGGACTGAGGACAGAGGATTGAGGGTTGAGAACTAAGGGTTGAGGATTGAGGATGGAAGATTGAGGATTGGGTATCGAGGATTGAAGAATGAGGATTGAGGATTGAGTATTGAGGATTGAGGATTGAAGATTGAGTATTGAGGATTGAATGCTGACGATTGAGGATTGAGGATTGAGGGTTGAGGATTTAGGATTGAGAATTGAGGATTGAGGACTGAGGATTGAAGATTGAGGATTGGGTATTGAGGATTGAAGAATCAGGATTGAGGATTGAGGATTGAGGATTGAGGATTGAGGATTGAAAATTGAGTATTGAGGATTGAAGATTGAGGACTGAGGAATAAGGATTGAGGATTGAGGATGAGGGCTGAGGGTTGAGGATTGAGGATTCAGTATTGAGGATTGAGGATTGAAGATTGAGTACTGATGATTCAAGATTGCGGATTGATTATTGAGGGTTGAGTATTGAGGATTGAAGGCTGACGATTGAGGATTGAGGATTGAGGGTTGAGGATTTAGGATTGAGAATTGAGGATTGAGGACTGAGGATTGAAGATTGAGGATTGGGTATTGAGGATTGAAGAATCAGGATTGCGGATTGAGGATTGAGGATTGAGGATTGAAGGTTGAGGATTGAGAATTGAGGATTGAGGATTGGGGACTGAGTGTTGAGGGTTCAGTGATGAGAATTGATGTTTGTGGATGGAGATTTGAAGATTGAAGATTGAGGATTGAGTATTGAAAGCTGAGAATTCAGGATATTCTATCGAGTATTGAGAATTTTGGATTGATGGTTGAGTATTGAGGATTGATGATTGAGGGTTGTGTGTTGAATATTGAGGATTGGCGGATTGAGTATTGAAGATTGATGACTGTGGACTGAGGATTGAGTATTGAGGATTTAGGATTGACTATTGAGGATTGAGGATTTAAGATTGAGTATTGATGAGCGAAGATTGCGGATTGATTACTGAGGGTTGAGGTTTGAGGACGAGGACTGAGGGTTGAGGATTGAGGTTTGAGGACAGAGGATTGAGGACTGAGGACTGAGAATTGATAATTGAGGATTGAGGATTGAAGATTTAGGATTGGGTATTGAGGATTGAGGATTGGGGATTGAGGATCTAGTATTCGAGATTGATTATTTAGGATTGAAGATAGAGGTTTGAGGATTGGGGATTGAGGATTGAGGATTGAAGGTTGAGTGTTGAGGATTGAGAGTTGAGGAGTGAGGATTGAGTATTGAGGATTGAGGATGAGGGCTGAGGTTTGAGGTTTGAGGTTTGAGCATTGAATCCTGAGAACTCAGGGTATTCTATTGAGTATTGAGAATTGAGGATTGATGGTTGAGTATTGAGGATTGAGGATTGCTATTGAGGGTTGAGTATTGAAGATTGAGGATTGATGATTGAGGACTGAGGATTGATTACTGAAGATTGAATGTTGATGATTGAAGATTGAGTATTGAGGATTGAGGGCTGTGGATTGAGCACGAGGACTGACGGTTGAGTAATGATGTTTGAGGTCTGAGGATTGAGGATTGAGGATTGAGAATTGAGGATTGAGGATTGAGGATTGAAGATTGAGGATTGGGTATTGAGTATTGAAGGTTGAGGATTGATGACTGAGGATTGAGGATTGAGGATTGATTATTGAGGATTGAGGATTAAGGATTGAAGATTGAGTGTTCAGGTTTGAGGTTTGAGAATTGAATCCTGAGAATTCAGGATATTCTGTTGAGTATTGGGAATTGAGGGTTGATGGTTGAGTATTGAGGATTGAGGATTCAGGATTGAGGATTGAGGATTGAGGAATGAGGATTGATGATTGAGGATTGAGGATTGAAGATTGAGGATTGAGGACGGAGTATTGAAGATTGAGAATTGAGGATTGAAGTCTGAGGGTTGAGGACTGAGGATTGAGGATTGAGGATGAGTGCTGATGGTTGAGGGTTGAGGTTTTAGGACTGAGGACTGAGGACTGAGGACTGAGGATTGAGGATTGGGAATTGAGAATTGAGGATTGAGGATTGAGGATTGAGGATTGAAGATTGGGGATTGGGTATTGAGGATTGAACATTGAGGATTGAGGATTGAGGATCGAGGATTGAGTATTGTGGATTGAAGGTTGAATATTGATGATTGATGATTGAGGATTGAGGATTGAGGGTTGTGGATTGAGGACGAGGACTGAGGGTTGAGTATTGATGTTTGAGGTCTGAGGTTTGAGGATTGAGGATTGAGAATTGGGGATTGAGGATTGAGGATTGAAGATTGCGGATTGGGTATTGGGGATTGAAGAATGAGGATTGAGGATTGAGGATTGAGGATTGAGGATTGAAGATTGAGTATTGAGGATTGAAGATCGAGGATTGAGGATTGAGGGCTGAGGATTGAGGATTGAGGAATGAGGATTGAGGATTGAGGATTGAGGATTGAGGATTGAAGATTGATTATTGTGGATTGTGGATTGAGGATTGAGTATTGAGGATTGTGGGTTGAGGATTGAATATTGAGGATTGGGGATTGAGGATTGAGGATTGAGGATTGAGGATTGAGGATTGATGATTGAGCATTGAGGATTGAAGGTTGAGGATTGGGGATTGAGGACTGACGATTGAGGATTGAGTACAGACGATTGAGAATTGAGGATTGAGGATTGAAGGTTGACGATTGAGTATTGAAGGTTGAGGATTGATGACTGGGGATTGAGGATAGAGGATTGAGAATTGAGGATTGAGGATTGAAGGTTGAGTGTTGAGGATTGAGGGTTGAGGAGTGTGGATTGAGTGTTGAGGATTGAGGATGAGGGCTGAGGTTTGAGGTTTGAGGTTTGAGTATTGAATCCTGAGAATTCAGGATATTCTATTGAGTATTGAGAATTGAGGATTGATGGTTGAGTATTGAGGATTGAGGATTGAGGATTGAGGATTGAGTATTGAAGATTGAGGATTGATGATTGAGGATTGAGGATTGAGTATTGAGGATGAGGACTGGGGTTTGAGGATTGAGGTTTGAGGAATGAGGATTGAGGATTGAGGATTGAGGATTCAGGATTGAGGATTGAGTATTGAAGGTTGAGGATTGATGACTGAGGATTGAGGATTGCGGATTGACGATTGAGGATTGAGGATTGGGGGTTGAAGGATGAGTGTTGAGGATTGAAGGTTGAGGATTGACGATTGAGGGTTGAGGATTGAGGATTATGGCTGAGGTTTGAGGTTTGAGGTTTGAGGTTTGAGAATTGAATCCTGAGAATTCAGGATGTTCTATTGAGTATTGAGAATTGAGGATTGATGGTTTAGTATTGAGGATTCAGGATTGAGGATTGAGGATTGAGTATTGAAGATTGAGGATTGATGGTTGAGGATTTAGAATTGAGGATTGAGGATTGAGGATTGAGGATTGAGGATTGAAAATTGAGTATTGAGGATTGAAGATTGAGGACTGAGGAATAAGGATTGAGGATTGAGGATGAGGGCTGAGGGTTGAGGATTGAGGATTCAGTATTGAGGATTGAGGATTGAAGATAGAGTATTGATGATTGAAGATTGCGGATTGATTATTGAGGGTTGAGGATTGATGACGAGGATTAAGGAATGAAGATTGGGGATTGAGGATCTAGGATTGCGAATTGATGATTGAGGACTGAGGACTGAGGTTTGAGGATTGAGTATTGAGGATTGAAGATTGAGGATTGAGGGTTGAGGATTGAGGATTGAGGATTGAGGATTGAGGATTGAGGATTGAGGATTGAGGATTGAGGCTTGAGGATGAGGATTGAGGATTGAGGATTGAAGATTGAGGATTGAGGATCGAGGATGAGGGCCGAAGGTTGAGGATTGAGGTTTGAGGACTGAGGACAGAGGATTGAGGGTTGAGAACTAAGGGTTGAGGATTGAGGATGGAAGATTGAGGATTGGGTATCGAGGATTGAAGAATGAGGATTGAGGATTGAGTATTGAGGATTGAGGATTGAAGATTGAGTATTGAGGATTGAATGCTGACGATTGAGGATTGAGGATTGAGGGTTGAGGATTTAGGATTGAGAATTGAGGATTGAGGACTGAGGATTGAAGATTGAGGATTGGGTATTGAGGATTGAAGAATCAGGATTGAGGATTGAGGATTGAGGATTGAGGATTGAAGGTTGAGGATTGATGACTGAGGATTGAGGATTGCGGATTGACGATTGAGGATTGAGGATTGAGGGTTGAAGGTTGAGTGTTGAGGATTGATGGTTGATGATTGACGATTGAGGGTTGAGGATTGAGGATTATGGCTGAGGTTTGAGGTTTGAGGTTTGAGGTTTGAGAACTGAATCCTGAGAATTCAGGATGTTCTATTGAGTATTGAGAATTGAGGATTGATGGTTTAGTATTGAGGATTCAGGATTGAGGATTGAGGATTGAGTATTGAAGATTGAGGATTGATGGTTGAGGATTTAGAATTGAGGATTGAGGATTGAGGATTGAGGATTGAAAATTGAGTATTGAGGATTGAAGATTGAGGACTGAGGAATAAGGATTGAGGATTGAGGATGAGGGCTAAGGGTTGAGGATTGAGGATTCAGTATTGAGGATTGAGGATTGAAGATTGAGTACTGATGATTCAAGATTGCGGATTGATTATTGAGGGTTGAGTATTGAGGATTGAAGGCTGACGATTGAGGATTGAGGATTGAGGGTTGAGGATTTAGGATTGAGAATTGAGGATTGAGGACTGAGGATTGAAGATTGAGGATTGGGTATTGAGGATTGAAGAATCAGGATTGCGGATTGAGGATTGAGGATTGAGGATTGAAGGTTGAGGATTGAGAATTGAGGATTGAGGATTGGGGACTGAGTGTTGAGGGTTCAGTGATGAGAATTGATGTTTGTGGATGGAGATTTGAAGATTGAAGATTGAGGATTGAGTATTGAAAGCTGAGAATTCAGGATATTCTATCGAGTATTGAGAATTTTGGATTGATGGTTGAGTATTGAGGATTGATGATTGAGGGTTGTGTGTTGAATATTGAGGATTGGCGGATTGAGTATTGAAGATTGATGACTGTGGACTGAGGATTGAGTATTGAGGATTTAGGATTGACTATTGAGGATTGAGGATTTAAGATTGAGTATTGATGAGCGAAGATTGCGGATTGATTACTGAGGGTTGAGGTTTGAGGACGAGGACTGAGGGTTGAGGATTGAGGTTTGAGGACAGAGGATTGAGGACTGAGGACTGAGAATTGATAATTGAGGATTGAGGATTGAAGATTTAGGATTGGGTATTGAGGATTGAGGATTGGGGATTGAGGACCTAGTATTCGAGATTGATTATTTAGGATTGAAGATAGAGGTTTGAGGATTGAGGATTGAGGATTGAGGATTGAAGATTGAGTGTTGAGGATTGAGGGTTGAGTATTGAGGATTGAGGATTCAGGATTGAGGATTGAGTATTGAAGAATGAGGATTGATGTTTGAGGATTGAGGTTTGAATATTGAGGATTGAGGACGGAGGATTGAAGATTGAGTATTGAGGATTGAAGTCTGAGGGTTGAGGAATGAGGATTGAGGATTGAGGATGAGGGCTGATGGTTGAGGGTTGAGGTTTTAGGACTGAGGACTGAGGACTGAGGATTGAGGATTGAGAATTGAGAATTGAGGATTCAGGATTGAGGATTGAGGATTGAGGATTGAAGATTGGGGATTGGGTATTGAGGATTGAACATGGAGGATTGAGGATTGAGGATCGAGGATTGAGTATTGTGGATTGAAGATTGAATATTGATGATTGATGATTGAGGATTGAGGATTGAGGGTTGTGGATTGAGGACGAGGACTGAGGGTTGAGTATTGATGTTTGAGGTCTGAGGTTTGAGGATTGAGGATTGAGAATTGGGGATTGAGGATTGAGGATTGAAGATTGCGGATTGGGTATTGGGGATTGAAGAATGAGGATTGAGGATTGAGGATTGAGGATTGAGGATTGAAGATTGAGTATTGACGATTGAAGATCGAGGATTGAGGATTGAGGGCTGAGGATTGAGGATTGAGGAATGAGGATTGAGGATTGAGGATTGAGGATTGAAGATTGATTATTGTGGATTGTGGATTGAGGATTGAGTATTGAGGATTGTGGGTTGAGGATAGAATAATGAGGATTGGGGATTGAGGATTGAGGATTGAGGACTGAGGATTGAGGATTGAGGATTGAGCATTGAGGATTGAAGATTGAGGATTGGGGATTGAGGACTGACGATTGAGGATTGAGTACAGACGATTGAGAATTGAGGATTGAGGATTGAAGGTTGAGGATTGAGTACTGAAGGTTGAGGATTGATGACTGGGGATTGAGGATAGAGGATTGAGAATTGAGGATTGAGGATTGAAGGTTGAGTGTTGAGGATGGAGGGTTGAGGAGTGTGGATTGAGTGTTGAGGATTGAGGATGAGGGCTGAGGTTTGAGGTTTGAGGTTTGAGTATTGAATCCTGAGAATTCAGGATATTCTATTGAGTATTGAGAATTGAGGATTGATGGTTGAGTATTGAGGATTGAGGATTGAGGATTGAGTATTGAGTATTGAAGATTGAGGATTGATGATTGAGGATTGAGGATTGAGTATTGAGGATGAGGACTGGGGTTTGAGGATTGAGGTTTGAGGAATGAGGATTGAGGATTGAGGATTGAGGATTCAGGATTGAGGATTGAGTATTGAAGGTTGAGGATTGATGACTGAGGATTGAGGATTGCGGATTGACGATTGAGGATTGAGGATTGAGGGTTGAAGGTTGAGTGTTGAGGATTGAAGGTTGAGGATTGACGATTGAGGGTTGAGGATTGAGGATTATGGCTGAGGTTTGAGCTTTGAGGTTTGAGGTTTGAGAATTGAATCCTGAGAATTCCGGATGTTCTATTGAGTATTGAGAATTGAGGATTGATGGTTTAGTATTGAGGATTCAGGATTGAGGATTGAGGATTGAGTATTGAAGATTGAGGATTGATGGTTGAGGATTTAGAATTGAGGATTGAGGATTGAGGACTGAGGATTGAAGATTGAGAATTGGGTATTGAGGATTGAAGAATCAGGATTGAGGATTGAGGATTGAGGATTGAGGATTGAAGGTTGAGGATTGAGAATTGAGGATTGAGGATTGAGGGTTGAGTATTGAAGATTGAGGATTAATGATTGAGGATTGAGGATTGAGGATTGAGGATTGAGGATTGAGGATTGAAGATTGAGAATTGAGGATTGAACGTTGAGGATTGAGGAATGAGGTTTGAGGATTGAGGACGAGGGCTGATGGTTGAGGGTTGAGGTTTTAGGACTGACGACTGAGGATTGAGGATTGAGAATTGAGGATTGAGGATTGAGGATTGAAGATTGGGGATTGGGTATTGGAGATTGAAGAATGAGGATTCAGGATTGAGGATTGATGATTGGGGATTGAAGATTGAGTATTGAGGATTGAAGATTGAGTATTGATGATTGAAGATTGAGGATTGAGGATTGAGGTTTGAGGGTTGAGGACGAGGACTGACGGTTGAGGATTGAGTTTTGAGGTTTGAGGGTTGAGGACGAGGACTGACGGTTGAGGACTGAGGATAGAGGATTGAGGATGGAGCATTGAGGATTGAAGATTGAGGACTGGGGATTGAGGATTGAAGATTGAGGTTTAAGGATTGAGGATTGGGGATTGAGGATTTAGGACTGAATATTGATTATTGAGGATTAAAGATTGAGGATTGAGGATTGAGGATTGAGAATTGAGAATTGAGGATAAGGACTGAGGGTTGAGGATTGAGGATTGAGGGATGAGGATTGAGGATTGAAGATTGAGTGTTGAGGATTGAGGATTGGGAATTGAGAATTGAGGATGAGGACTGGGGGTTGAGGATTGAGGTTTGAGGTACGAGGATTGAGGATTGAGGATTGAGGACTGAGGATTGACGATTGAGTATTGAGGATTGAGTATTGATGACTGAGGACTGAGGATTGAGGATTGATGATTGCGGATTGAGTATTGAAAGTTGAGTATTGAGGATTGAATATTGAGGATTGAGGATTGAGGTTTGAGGATTGGGGATTGAGGACTGAAGATTGAGGATTGAGTATAGACGATTGAGAATTGAGGATTGAGGATTGAAGGTTGAGTATTGAGGATTGAAGATTGTGGATTGAGGTTTGAGGACTGAGGATTGAGGATTGAAGATTGAGTATTGAAGATTGAAGATTGAAGGTTGAGGTTGAGGATTGAGGATTGAGGATGAGGGCTGAGGGTTGAGGATTGAGGTTTGAGGACTGAGGTCTGAGGATTGAGTATTGAGAATTGAGGATTGAGGATTGAGGATTGAAGATTGAGGATTGGGTATTGAGGATTGAAGAATGAGATTTGAGCATTCAGGATTCAGGATTGTGGATTGAATATTGAGTATTGAGGATTGAAGACTGACGATTGAGGATTGAGGATTGAGGATTGAGGATTGAGAATTGAGGATTGATGATTGAGTATTGATGATTGAAGGTTGAGGTTTGAGGATTGAGGATTGAGGATTGAGGATTGAAGATTGAGGATTGGGGACTGAGTGTTGAGGGTTGTGTGATGAGAATTGATGTTTGTGGATAGATATTTGAAGATTGCAGATTGAGCATTGAGTATTGAAAACTGTGAATTGATGATATTCTATAGAGGGTTGAGAATTGACAACTGATTGTTGAGGACTGAGGGCTGAAGATTGAGGATTCAGGATTGAGAATTCAGAATTGAGGATTGCGGACTGAGGACTGAGGATTGAAGATTGAGTATTGCGGATTGGAGATTGAGGATTAAGGATTGAGGATTGGGGATTGAGGATCTAGGATTGAAAATTGATTATTGAGTATTGAGGATTGAAGACTGACGATTGAGGCGTGAGGATTGAGGATTGAGGATAGAGGATTGAGGATTGATGATTGAGTATTGAGGATTGAAGATTGAGGATAGAGGATTGACGATTGAGGATTGAGGATTGAGGATTGAAGATTGAGGATTGAAGATTGAGGACTGAGGAATAAGGATTGAGGATTGAGGATGAGGGCTAAGGGTTGAGGATTGAGGATTCAGTATTGAGGATTGAGGATTGAAGATTGAGTACTGATGATTGAAGATTGCGGATTGATTATTGAGGGTTGAGTATTGAGGATTGAAGGCTGACGATTGAGGATTGAGGATTGAGGGTTGAGGATTTAGGATTGAGAATTGAGGATTGAGGACTGAGGATTGAAGATTGAGGATTGGGTATTGAGGATTGAAGAATCAGGATTGAGGATTGAGGATTGAGGTTTGAGGATTGAAGGTTGAGGATTGAGAATTGAGGATTGAGGATTGGGGACTGAGTGTTGAGGGTTCAGTGATGAGAATTGATGTTTGTGGATGGAGATTTGAAGATTGAAGATTGAGGATTGAGTATTGAAAGCTGAGAATTAAGGATATTCTATCGAGTATTGAGAATTTTGGATTGATGGTTGAGTATTGAGGATTGATGATTGAGGGTTGTGTGTTGAATATTGAGGATTGGCGGATTGAGTATTGAAGATTGATGACTGTGGACTGAGGATTGAGTATTGAGGATTTAGGATTGACTATTGAGGATTGAGGATTTAAGATTGAGTATTGATGAGCGAAGATTGCGGATTGATTACTGAGGGTTGAGGTTTGAGGACGAGGACTGAGGGTTGAGGATTGAGGTTTGAGGACAGAGGATTGAGGACTGAGGACTGAGAATTGATAATTGAGGATTGAGGATTGAAGATTTAGGATTGGGTATTGAGGATTGAGGATTGGGGATTGAGGATCTAGTATTCGAGATTGATTATTTAGGATTGAAGATAGAGGTTTGAGGATTGAGGATTGAGGACTGAGGATTGAAGATTGAGTGTTGAGGATTGAGGGTTGAGTATTGAGGATTGAGGATTCAGGATTGAGGATTGAGTATTGAAGAATGAGGATTGATGTTTGAGGATTGAGGTTTGAATATTGAGGATTGAGGACGGAGGATTGAAGATTGAGTATTGAGGATTGAAGTCTGAGGGTTGAGGAATGAGGATTGAGGATTGAGGATGAGGGCTGATGGTTGAGGGTTGAGGTTTTAGGACTGAGGACTGAGGACTGAGGATTGAGGATTGAGAATTGAGAATTGAGGATTCAGGATTGAGGATTGAGGATTGAGGATTGAAGATTGGGGATTGGGTATTGAGGATTGAACATGGAGGATTGAGGATTGAGGATCGAGGATTGAGTATTGTGGATTGAAGATTGAATATTGATGATTGATGATTGAGGATTGAGGATTGAGGGTTGTGGATTGAGGACGAGGACTGAGGGTTGAGTATTGATGTTTGAGGTCTGAGGTTTGAGGATTGAGGATTGAGAATTGGGGATTGAGGATTGAGGATTGAAGATTGCGGATTGGGTATTGGGGATTGAAGAATGAGGATTGAGGATTGAGGATTGAGGATTGAGGATTGAAGATTGAGTATTGACGATTGAAGATCGAGGATTGAGGATTGAGGGCTGAGGATTGAGGATTGAGGAATGAGGATTGAGGATTGAGGATTGAGGATTGAAGATTGATTATTGTGGATTGTGGATTGAGGATTGAGTATTGAGGATTGTGGGTTGAGGATAGAATATTGAGGATTGGGGATTGAGGATTGAGGATTGAGGATTGGGGACTGAGTGTTGAGGGTTGAGTTATGAGAATTGATGTTTGTGGATACAGGTCTAAAAATTGCTGATTGAGTATTGAGTATTGAAAACTGTGAATTGATGGTATTCTATTGTGGATTTTGAATTGACAACTGATTGTTGAGGACTTAGGTCTGAAGATTGAGGATTCAGAATTGAGGATTCAGGATTCAGGTTTGAGGACTGAGGATTGAGGATTGAGGGTTGAGGAGTGTGGATTGAGTGTTGAGGATTGAGGATGAGGGCTGAGGTTTAAGGTGTGAGGTTTGAGTATTGAATCCTGAGAATTCAGGATATTCTATTGAGTATTGAGAATTGAGGATTGATGGTTGAGTATTGAGGATTGAGGATTGAGGATTGAGGATTGAGTATTGAAGATTGAGGATTGATGATTGAGGATTGAGGATTGAGTATTGAGGATGAGGACTGGGGTTTGAGGATTGAGGTTTGAGGAATGAGGATTGAGGATTGAGGATTGAGGATTCAGGATTGAGGATTGAGTATTGAAGGTTGAGGATTGATGACTGAGGATTGAGGATTGCGGATTGACGATTGAGGATTGAGGATTGAGGGTTGAAGGTTGAGTGTTGAGGATTGAAGGTTGAGGATTGACGATTGAGGGTTGAGGATTGAGGACTATGGCTGAGGTTTGAGGTTTGAGGTTTGAGGTTTGTGAATTGAATCCTGAGAATTCAGGATGTTCTATTGAGTATTGAGAATTGAGGATTGATGGTTTAGTATTGAGGATTCAGGATTGAGGATTGAGGATTGAGTATTGAAGATTGAGGATTGATGGTTGAGGATTTAGAATTGAGGATTGAGGATTGAGGATTGAGGATTGAGGATTGAAAATTGAGTATTGAGGATTGAAGGTTGAGGACTGAGGAATAAGGATTGAGGGTTGAGGATGAGGGCTGAGGGTTGAGGATTGAGGATTCAGTATTGAGGATTGAGGATTGAAGATAGACTATTGATGATTGAAGATTGCGGATTGATTATTGAGGGTTGAGGATTGATGACGAGGATTAAGGATTGAGGATTGGGGATTGAGGATCTAGGATTGAGAATTGATGATTGAGGACTGAGGACTGAGGTTTGAAGATTGAGTATTGAGGATTGAAGATTGAGGATTGAGGATTGAGGATTGAGGATTGAGGATTGAGGATGAGGGCTGAGGTTTGAGGTTTGAGGTTTGAGTATTGAATCCTGAGAACTCAGGATATTCTATTGAGTATTGGGAAGTGAGGATTGATGGTTGGGTATTGAGGATTGAGGATTGAGGATTGAGGGTTGAGTATTTAAGATTGAGGATTGATGATTGAGGATTGAAGACTGACGATTGAGGATTGAGGATTGAGGAAAGAGGATTGAGAATTGAGGACTGATGATTGAGTATTGATGATTGAAGATTGAGGTTTGAGGATTGAGGATTGAGGATTGAGGATTGAAGATTGAGGATTGGGGACTGAGTGTTGATGGTTGTGTGATGAGAATTGATGTTTGTGGATAGGTATTTGAAGATTGCAGATTGAGCATTGAGTATTGAAAACTGTGAATTGATGATATTCTATAGAGGGTTGAGAATTGACAACTGATTGTTGAGGACTGAGGGCTGAAGATTGAGGATTCAGGATTGAGAATTCAGAATTGAGGATTGCGGACTGAGGACTGAGGATTGAAGATTGAGTATTGCGGATTGGAGATTGAGGATTAAGGATTGAGGATTGGGGATTGAGGATCTAGGATTGAAAATTGATTATTTAGGATTGAAGATTGAGGATTGGGGATTGAGGATTGAGAATTGAGAACTGAGGATAAGGACTGAGGGTTGAGGATTGAGGTTTGAGGAATGTGGATTGAGGATTGAGGATTGAGGATTGAAGATTGAGTATTGATGATTGAAGATTGAGGATTGAGGATTGAGTATTGAGGATTGAAGATTGAGTATTGAGGATTGAAGATTGAGGATTGAGGATCCAGGATGAGGGCTGAAGGTTGAGGATTGAGGTTTGAGGACTGAGGACTGAGGATGGAGGGTTGAGAATTAAGGATTGAGGATTGAGGATTGAAGATTGAGGATTGGGTATTGAGGATTGAATAATGAGGATCGAGGATTGAGTATTGAGGACTGAGGATTGAAGATTGAGTATTGAGGATTGAAGACTGACGATTGAGGCTTGAGGATTGAGGATTGAGGATAGAGGATTGAGGATTGATGATTGAGTATTGAGGATTGACGATTGAGGATTGAGGATTGAGGACTGAGGATTGAGGATTGAGGATTGAAGATTGAGGATTGGGGACTGAGTGTTGAGGGTTGAGTTATGAGAATTGATGTTTGTGGATAGAGGTCTAAAGATTGCTGATTGAGTATTGAGTATTGAAAACTGTGAATTGATGGTATTCTATTGTGGATTTTGAATTGACAACTGATTGTTGAGGACTTAGGTCTGAAGATTGAGGATTCAGAATTGAGGATTCAGGATTCAGGTTTGAGGACTGAGGATTGAGGATTGAGGATTGAGGATTGAGGATTGAGACTTGACAATTGAGGATTGAATATTGAGGATTGAGTGTTGAGGGTTGAGTGACGAGAATTGATGTTTGTTTATAGAGATTTGCAGATTAGAAGATTGCAGATTGAGTATTGAGTAGTGAAAACTGTGAATTGAGGATATTCTATTGAGGATTGAGGATTGGCAACTGATTGTTGAGGACAGAGGGCTGAAGTTTGAGGATTCAGGATTGAGGATTCAGAATTGGGGTTTGAGGACTGAGGATTGAGGATTGAAGATTGAGTATTGAGGATTGAAGATTGAGGATTGAGGATTGAAGATTGAGGATTGGGGACTGAGTGTTGAGTGTTGTGTGATGAGAATTGATGTTTGTGGATAGATATTTGAAGATTGCAGATTGAGCATTGAGTATTGAAAACTGTGAATTGATGATATTCTATTGAGGATTGAGAATTGACAACTGATTGTTGAGGACTGAGGGCTGAAGATTGAGGATTCAGGATTGACAATTCAGAATTGATGATTGAGGACTGAGGACTGAGGATTGAAGGTTGAGGATTGAGAATTGAGGATTGAGGATTGGGGACTGAGTGTTGAGGGTTCAGTGATGAGAATTGATGTTTGTGGATGGAGATTTGAAGATTGAAGATTGAGGATTGAGTATTGAAAGCTGAGAATTAAGGATATTCTATCGAGTATTGAGAATTTTGGATTGATGGTTGAGTATTGAGGATTGATGATTGAGGGTTGTGTGTTGAATATTGAGGATTGGCGGATTGAGTATTGAAGATTGATGACTGTGGACTGAGGATTGAGTATTGAGGATTTAGGATTGACTATTGAGGATTGAGGATTTAAGATTGAGTATTGATGAGCGAAGATTGCGGATTGATTACTGAGGGTTGAGGTTTGAGGACGAGGACTGAGGGTTGAGGATTGAGGTTTGAGGACAGAGGATTGAGGACTGAGGACTGAGAATTGATAATTGAGGATTGAGGATTGAAGATTTAGGATTGGGTATTGAGGATTGAGGATTGGGGATTGAGGATCTAGTATTCGAGATTGATTACTTAGGATTGAAGATAGAGGTTTGAGGATTGAGGATTGAGGACTGAGGATTGAAGATTGAGTGTTGAGGATTGAGGGTTGAGTATTGAGGATTGAGGATTCAGGATTGAGGATTGAGTATTGAAGAATGAGGATTGATGTTTGAGGATTGAGGTTTGAATATTGAGGATTGAGGACGGAGGATTGAAGATTGAGTATTGAGGATTGAAGTCTGAGGGTTGAGGAATGAGGATTGAGGATTGAGGATGAGGGCTGATGGTTGAGGGTTGAGGTTTTAGGACTGAGGACTGAGGACTGAGGATTGAGGATTGAGAATTGAGAATTGAGGATTCAGGATTGAGGATTGAGGATTGAGGATTGAAGATTGGGGATTGGGTATTGAGGATTGAACATGGAGGATTGAGGATTGAGGATCGAGGATTGAGTATTGTGGATTGAAGATTGAATATTGATGATTGATGATTGAGGATTGAGGATTGAGGGTTGTGGATTGAGGACGAGGACTGAGGGTTGAGTATTGATGTTTGAGGTCTGAGGTTTGAGGATTGAGGATTGAGAATTGGGGATTGAGGATTGAGGATTGAAGATTGCGGATTGGGTATTGGGGATTGAAGAATGAGGATTGAGGATTGAGGATTGAGGATTGAGGATTGAAGATTGAGTATTGACGATTGAAGATCGAGGATTGAGGATTGAGGGCTGAGGATTGAGGATTGAGGAATGAGGATTGAGGATTGAGGATTGAGGATTGAAGATTGATTATTGTGGATTGTGGATTGAGGATTGAGTATTGAGGATTGTGGGTTGAGGATAGAATATTGAGGATTGGGGATTGAGGATTGAGGATTGAGGATTGGGGACTGAGTGTTGAGGGTTGAGTTATGAGAATTGATGTTTGTGGATACAGGTCTAAAAATTGCTGATTGAGTATTGAGTATTGAAAACTGTGAATTGATGGTATTCTATTGTGGATTTTGAATTGACAACTGATTGTTGAGGACTTAGGTCTGAAGATTGAGGATTCAGAATTGAGGATTCAGGATTCAGGTTTGAGGACTGAGGATTGAGGATTGAGGGTTGAGGAGTGTGGATTGAGTGTTGAGGATTGAGGATGAGGGCTGAGGTTTAAGGTGTGAGGTTTGAGTATTGAATCCTGAGAATTCAGGATATTCTATTGAGTATTGAGAATTGAGGATTGATGGTTGAGTATTGAGGATTGAGGATTGAGGATTGAGGATTGAGTATTGAAGATTGAGGATTGATGATTGAGGATTGAGGATTGAGTATTGAGGATGAGGACTGGGGTTTGAGGATTGAGGTTTGAGGAATGAGGATTGAGGATTGAGGATTGAGGATTCAGGATTGAGGATTGAGTATTGAAGGTTGAGGATTGATGACTGAGGATTGAGGATTGCGGATTGACGATTGAGGATTGAGGATTGAGGGTTGAAGGTTGAGTGTTGAGGATTGAAGGTTGAGGATTGACGATTGAGGGTTGAGGATTGAGGACTATGGCTGAGGTTTGAGGTTTGAGGTTTGAGGTTTGTGAATTGAATCCTGAGAATTCAGGATGTTCTATTGAGTATTGAGAATTGAGGATTGATGGTTTAGTATTGAGGATTCAGGATTGAGGATTGAGGATTGAGTATTGAAGATTGAGGATTGATGGTTGAGGATTTAGAATTGAGGATTGAGGATTGAGGATTGAGGATTGAGGATTGAAAATTGAGTATTGAGGATTGAAGGTTGAGGACTGAGGAATAAGGATTGAGGGTTGAGGATGAGGGCTGAGGGTTGAGGATTGAGGATTCAGTATTGAGGATTGAGGATTGAAGATAGACTATTGATGATTGAAGATTGCGGATTGATTATTGAGGGTTGAGGATTGATGACGAGGATTAAGGATTGAGGATTGGGGATTGAGGATCTAGGATTGAGAATTGATGATTGAGGACTGAGGACTGAGGTTTGAAGATTGAGTATTGAGGATTGAAGATTGAGGATTGAGGATTGAGGATTGAGGATTGAGGATTGAGGATGAGGGCTGAGGTTTGAGGTTTGAGGTTTGAGTATTGAATCCTGAGAACTCAGGATATTCTATTGAGTATTGGGAAGTGAGGATTGATGGTTGGGTATTGAGGATTGAGGATTGAGGATTGAGGGTTGAGTATTTAAGATTGAGGATTGATGATTGAGGATTGAAGACTGACGATTGAGGATTGAGGATTGAGGAAAGAGGATTGAGAATTGAGGACTGATGATTGAGTATTGATGATTGAAGATTGAGGTTTGAGGATTGAGGATTGAGGATTGAGGATTGAAGATTGAGGATTGGGGACTGAGTGTTGATGGTTGTGTGATGAGAATTGATGTTTGTGGATAGGTATTTGAAGATTGCAGATTGAGCATTGAGTATTGAAAACTGTGAATTGATGATATTCTATAGAGGGTTGAGAATTGACAACTGATTGTTGAGGACTGAGGGCTGAAGATTGAGGATTCAGGATTGAGAATTCAGAATTGAGGATTGCGGACTGAGGACTGAGGATTGAAGATTGAGTATTGCGGATTGGAGATTGAGGATTAAGGATTGAGGATTGGGGATTGAGGATCTAGGATTGAAAATTGATTATTTAGGATTGAAGATTGAGGATTGGGGATTGAGGATTGAGAATTGAGAACTGAGGATAAGGACTGAGGGTTGAGGATTGAGGTTTGAGGAATGTGGATTGAGGATTGAGGATTGAGGATTGAAGATTGAGTATTGATGATTGAAGATTGAGGATTGAGGATTGAGTATTGAGGATTGAAGATTGAGTATTGAGGATTGAAGATTGAGGATTGAGGATCCAGGATGAGGGCTGAAGGTTGAGGATTGAGGTTTGAGGACTGAGGACTGAGGATGGAGGGTTGAGAATTAAGGATTGAGGATTGAGGATTGAAGATTGAGGATTGGGTATTGAGGATTGAATAATGAGGATCGAGGATTGAGTATTGAGGACTGAGGATTGAAGATTGAGTATTGAGGATTGAAGACTGACGATTGAGGCTTGAGGATTGAGGATTGAGGATAGAGGATTGAGGATTGATGATTGAGTATTGAGGATTGACGATTGAGGATTGAGGATTGAGGACTGAGGATTGAGGATTGAGGATTGAAGATTGAGGATTGGGGACTGAGTGTTGAGGGTTGAGTTATGAGAATTGATGTTTGTGGATAGAGGTCTAAAGATTGCTGATTGAGTATTGAGTATTGAAAACTGTGAATTGATGGTATTCTATTGTGGATTTTGAATTGACAACTGATTGTTGAGGACTTAGGTCTGAAGATTGAGGATTCAGAATTGAGGATTCAGGATTCAGGTTTGAGGACTGAGGATTGAGGATTGAGGATTGAGGATTGAGGATTGAGACTTGACAATTGAGGATTGAATATTGAGGATTGAGTGTTGAGGGTTGAGTGACGAGAATTGATGTTTGTTTATAGAGATTTGCAGATTAGAAGATTGCAGATTGAGTATTGAGTAGTGAAAACTGTGAATTGAGGATATTCTATTGAGGATTGAGGATTGGCAACTGATTGTTGAGGACAGAGGGCTGAAGTTTGAGGATTCAGGATTGAGGATTCAGAATTGGGGTTTGAGGACTGAGGATTGAGGATTGAAGATTGAGTATTGAGGATTGAAGATTGAGGATTGAGGATTGAAGATTGAGGATTGGGGACTGAGTGTTGAGTGTTGTGTGATGAGAATTGATGTTTGTGGATAGATATTTGAAGATTGCAGATTGAGCATTGAGTATTGAAAACTGTGAATTGATGATATTCTATTGAGGATTGAGAATTGACAACTGATTGTTGAGGACTGAGGGCTGAAGATTGAGGATTCAGGATTGACAATTCAGAATTGATGATTGAGGACTGAGGACTGAGGATTGAAGATTGAGGATTGAGGATTGAAGATTGAGGATTAAGGATTGAGGATTGAAGATTGAGGATCGGGTATTGCGGATTGAACGTTGAGGATTGAGGATTGAGGATTGAGGACTGAGGATTGATTACTGAAGATTGAATGTTGATGATTGAAGATTGAGGATTGAGGATTGAGGGCTGTGGATTGAGCACGAGGGCTGACGGTTGAGTATTGATGTTTGAGGTCTGAGGTTTGAGGATTGAGGATTGAGAATTGGGGATTGAGGATTGAGGATTGAAGATTGCGGATTGGGTATTGGGGATTGAAGAATGAGGATTGAGGATTGAGGAATGAGGATTGAGGATTGAAGATTGTGTATTGAGGATTGAAGATCGAGGATTGAGGATTGAGGGCTGAGGATTGAGGATTGAGTAATGAGGATTGAGGATTGAGGATTGAGGATTGAGGATTGAAGATTGATTATTGTGGATTGTGGATTGAGGATTGAGTATTGAGGATTGTTGGTTGAGGATTGAATATTGAGGATTGGGGATTGAGGATTGAGGATTGAGGGTTGAGGAGTGTGGATTGAGTGTTGAGGATTGAGGATGAGGGCTGAGGTTTGAGGTTTGAGGTTTGAGTATTGAATCCTGAGAATTCAGGATATTCTATTGAGTATTGAGAATTGAGGATTGATGGTTGAGTATTGAGGATTGAGGATTGAGGATTGAGGATTGAGTATTGAAGATTGAGGATTGATGATTGAGGATTGAGGATTGAGTATTGAGGATGAGGACTGGGGTTTGAGGATTGAGGTTTGAGGAATGAGGATTGAGGATTGAGGATTGAGGATTCAGGATTGAGGATTGAGTATTGAAGATTGAGGATTGATGACTGAGGATTGGGGATTGCGGATTGACGATTGAGGATTGAGGATTGAGCATTGAGGATTGAAGATTAAGGATTGGGGATTGAGGATTGAGGATTGAGGATTGAGGATTGAGGATTGAGGATTGAAGATTGAGAATTGAGGATTGAAGGCTCAGGATTGAGGAATGAGGATTGAGGATTGAGGATGAAGGATGAAGGCTAATGGTTGATGGTTGAGGCTTTAGGACTGAGGACTGAGGACTGAGGATTGAGGATTGAGAATTGAGAATTGAGGATTGAGGATTGAGGATTGAGGATTGAAGATTGAGGATTGGGTATTGAGGATTGAACATTGAGGATTGAGGATTGAGGATTGAGGATTGAGGACTGAGGATTCAGAATTGAGGATTGAAGAATGAAGATTGTGGATTGAGGAATGATGATTACAGATTGAGTATTGAGGATTGAAGATTGAGGATTGATGATTGAGGATTGAGGATTGAGGATTGGTGGATTGAGGATTGCGGATTGAGTATTGAAGATTGAGGATTGATGATTGAGGATTGAGGATTGAGGATTGAGGATTGAGTATTGAGGACTGAGGATTGAAGATTGAGGGTTGAGGATTGAGTATTGAGAATTGAGGATTGAGGATTGAGGATTGAAGATTGATGATTGGGTATTGAGGATTGACGAATGAGGATTGAGGATTGAGGATTCAGGATTGTGGATTGAATATTGAGTATTGAGGATTGAAGACTGACGATTGAGGATTGAGGATTGAGGATTGAGGATTGAGAATTGAGGATTGATGATTGAGTATTGATGATTGAAGATTGAGGATTGAGGATTGAGGATTGAGGATTGAGGATTGAAGATTGAGGATTGGGGACTGAGTGTTGAGGGTTGTGTGATGAGAATTGATGTTTGTGGATAGATTTTTGAGGATTGCAGATTGAATATTGAGTATTGAAAACTGTGAATTGATGATATTCTATTGAGGATTGAGAATTTACAACTGATTGTTGAGGACTGAGGGCTGAAGATTGAGGATTCAGGATTGAGAATTCAGAATTGAGGATTGAGGACTGAGGACCGAGGATTGAAGATTGAGTATTGCGGATTGGAGATTGAGGATTAAGGATTGAGGATTGGGGATTGAGGATCTAGGATTGAAAATTGATTATTGAGTATTGAGGATTGAAGACTGACGATTGAGGCGTGAGGATTGAGGATTGAGGATAGAGGATTGAGGATTGATGATTGAGTATTGAGGATTGAAGATTGAGGATAGAGGATTGACGATTGAGGATTGAGGATTGAGGATTGAAGATTGAGGATTGAAGATTGAGGACTGAGGAATAAGGATTGAGGATTGAGGATGAGGGCTAAGGGTTGAGGATTGAGGATTCAGTATTGAGGATTGAGGATTGAAGATTGAGTACTGATGATTGAAGATTGCGGATTGATTATTGAGGGTTGAGTATTGAGGATTGAAGGCTGACGATTGAGGATTGAGGATTGAGGGTTGAGGATTTAGGATTGAGAATTGAGGATTGAGGACTGAGGATTGAAGATTGAGGATTGGGTATTGAGGATTGAAGAATCAGGATTGAGGATTGAGGATTGAGGATTGAGGATTGAAGGTTGAGGATTGAGAATTGAGGATTGAGGATTGGGGACTGAGTGTTGAGGGTTCAGTGATGAGAATTGATGTTTGTGGATGGAGATTTGAAGATTGAAGATTGAGGATTGAGTATTGAAAGCTGAGAATTCAGGATATTCTATCGAGTATTGAGAATTTTGGATTGATGGTTGAGTATTGAGGATTGATGATTGAGGGTTGTGTGTTGAATATTGAGGATTGGCGGATTGAGTATTGAAGATTGATGACAGTGGACTGAGGATTGAGTATTGAGGATTTAGGATTGACTATTGAGGATTGAGGATTTAAGATTGAGTATTGATGAGCGAAGATTGCGGATTGATTACTGAGGGTTGAGGTTTGAGGACGAGGACTGAGGGTTGAGGATTGAGGTCTGAGGTTTGAGGATTGAGGATTGAGAATTGGGGATTGAGGATTGAGGATTGAGTATTGAAGAATGAGGATTGATGTTTGAGGATTGAGGTTTGAATATTGAGGATTGAGGACGGAGGATTGAAGATTGAGTATTGAGGATTGAAGTCTGAGGGTTGAGGAATGAGGATTGAGGATTGAGGATGAGGGCTGATGGTTGAGGGTTGAGGTTTTAGGACTGAGGACTGAGGACTGAGGATTGAGGATTGAGAATTGAGAATTGAGGATTCAGGATTGAGGATTGAGGATTGAGGATTGAAGATTGGGGATTGGGTATTGAGGATTGAACATGGAGGATTGAGGATTGAGGATCGAGGATTGAGTATTGTGGATTGAAGATTGAATATTGATGATTGATGATTGAGGATTGAGGATTGAGGGTTGTGGATTGAGGACGAGGACTGAGGGTTGAGTATTGATGTTTGAGGTCTGAGGTTTGAGGATTGAGGATTGAGAATTGGGGATTGAGGATTGAGGATTGAAGATTGCGGATTGGGTATTGGGGATTGAAGAATGAGGATTGAGGATTGAGGATTGAGGATTGAGGATTGAAGATTGAGTATTGACGATTGAAGATCGAGGATTGAGGATTGAGGGCTGAGGATTGAGGATTGAGGAATGAGGATTGAGGATTGAGGATTGAGGATTGAAGATTGATTATTGTGGATTGTGGATTGAGGATTGAGTATTGAGGATTGTGGGTTGAGGATAGAATATTGAGGATTGGGGATTGAGGATTGAGGATTGAGGATTGGGGACTGAGTGTTGAGGGTTGAGTTATGAGAATTGATGTTTGTGGATACAGGTCTAAAAATTGCTGATTGAGTATTGAGTATTGAAAACTGTGAATTGATGGTATTCTATTGTGGATTTTGAATTGACAACTGATTGTTGAGGACTTAGGTCTGAAGATTGAGGATTCAGAATTGAGGATTCAGGATTCAGGTTTGAGGACTGAGGATTGAGGATTGAGGGTTGAGGAGTGTGGATTGAGTGTTGAGGATTGAGGATGAGGGCTGAGGTTTAAGGTGTGAGGTTTGAGTATTGAATCCTGAGAATTCAGGATATTCTATTGAGTATTGAGAATTGAGGATTGATGGTTGAGTATTGAGGATTGAGGATTGAGGATTGAGGATTGAGTATTGAAGATTGAGGATTGATGATTGAGGATTGAGGATTGAGTATTGAGGATGAGTACTGGGGTTTGAGGATTGAGGTTTGAGGAATGAGGATTGAGGATTGAGGATTGAGGATTCAGGATTGAGGATTGAGTATTGAAGGTTGAGGATTGATGACTGAGGATTGAGGATTGCGGATTGACGATTGAGGATTGAGGATTGAGGGTTGAAGGTTGAGTGTTGAGGATTGAAGGTTGAGGATTGACGATTGAGGGTTGAGGATTGAGGACTATGGCTGAGGTTTGAGGTTTGAGGTTTGAGGTTTGTGAATTGAATCCTGAGAATTCAGGATGTTCTATTGAGTATTGAGAATTGAGGATTGATGGTTTAGTATTGAGGATTCAGGATTGAGGATTGAGGATTGAGTATTGAAGATTGAGGATTGATGGTTGAGGATTTAGAATTGAGGATTGAGGATTGAGGATTGAGGATTGAGGATTGAAAATTGAGTATTGAGGATTGAAGGTTGAGGACTGAGGAATAAGGATTGAGGGTTGAGGATGAGGGCTGAGGGTTGAGGATTGAGGATTCAGTATTGAGGATTGAGGATTGAAGATAGACTATTGATGATTGAAGATTGCGGATTGATTATTGAGGGTTGAGGATTGATGACGAGGATTAAGGATTGAGGATTGGGGATTGAGGATCTAGGATTGAGAATTGATGATTGAGGACTGAGGACTGAGGTTTGAAGATTGAGTATTGAGGATTGAAGATTGAGGATTGAGGATTGAGGATTGAGGATTGAGGATTGAGGATGAGGGCTGAGGTTTGAGGTTTGAGGTTTGAGTATTGAATCCTGAGAACTCAGGATATTCTATTGAGTATTGGGAAGTGAGGATTGATGGTTGGGTATTGAGGATTGAGGATTGAGGATTGAGGGTTGAGTATTTAAGATTGAGGATTGATGATTGAGGATTGAAGACTGACGATTGAGGATTGAGGATTGAGGAAAGAGGATTGAGAATTGAGGACTGATGATTGAGTATTGATGATTGAAGATTGAGGTTTGAGGATTGAGGATTGAGGATTGAGGATTGAAGATTGAGGATTGGGGACTGAGTGTTGATGGTTGTGTGATGAGAATTGATGTTTGTGGATAGGTATTTGAAGATTGCAGATTGAGCATTGAGTATTGAAAACTGTGAATTGATGATATTCTATAGAGGGTTGAGAATTGACAACTGATTGTTGAGGACTGAGGGCTGAAGATTGAGGATTCAGGATTGAGAATTCAGAATTGAGGATTGCGGACTGAGGACTGAGGATTGAAGATTGAGTATTGCGGATTGGAGATTGAGGATTAAGGATTGAGGATTGGGGATTGAGGATCTAGGATTGAAAATTGATTATTTAGGATTGAAGATTGAGGATTGGGGATTGAGGATTGAGAATTGAGAACTGAGGATAAGGACTGAGGGTTGAGGATTGAGGTTTGAGGAATGTGGATTGATGATTGAGGATTGAGGATTGAAGATTGAGTATTGATGATTGAAGATTGAGGATTGAGGATTGAGTATTGAGGATTGAAGATTGAGTATTGAGGATTGAAGATTGAGGATTGAGGATCCAGGATGAGGGCTGAAGGTTGAGGATTGAGGTTTGAGGACTGAGGACTGAGGATGGAGGGTTGAGAATTAAGGATTGAGGATTGAGGATTGAAGATTGAGGATTGGGTATTGAGGATTGAATAATGAGGATCGAGGATTGAGTATTGAGGACTGAGGATTGAAGATTGAGTATTGAGGATTGAAGACTGACGATTGAGGCTTGAGGCTTGAGGATTGAGGATAGAGGATTGAGGATTGATGATTGAGTATTGAGGATTGACGATTGAGGATTGAGGATTGAGGACTGAGGATTGAGGATTGAGGATTGAAGATTGAGGATTGGCGACTGAGTGTTGAGGGTTGAGTTATGAGAATTGATGTTTGTGGATAGAGGTCTAAAGATTGCTGATTGAGTATTGAGTATTGAAAACTGTGAATTGATGGTATTCTATTGTGGATTTTGAATTGACAACTGATTGTTGAGGACTTAGGTCTGAAGATTGAGGATTCAGAATTGAGGATTCAGGATTCAGGTTTGAGGACTGAGGATTGAGGATTGAGGATTGAGGATTGAGGATTGAGACTTGACAATTGAGGATTGAATATTGAGGATTGAGTGTTGAGGGTTGAGTGACGAGAATTGATGTTTGTTTATAGAGATTTGCAGATTAGAAGATTGCAGATTGAGTATTGAGTAGTGAAAACTGTGAATTGAGGATATTCTATTGAGGATTGAGGATTGGCAACTGATTGTTGAGGACAGAGGGCTGAAGTTTGAGGATTCAGGATTGAGGATTCAGAATTGGGGTTTGAGGACTGAGGATTGAGGATTGAAGATTGAGTATTGAGGATTGAAGATTGAGGATTGAGGATTGAAGATTGAGGATTGGGGACTGAGTGTTGAGTGTTGTGTGATGAGAATTGATGTTTGTGGATAGATATTTGAAGATTGCAGATTGAGCATTGAGTATTGAAAACTGTGAATTGATGATATTCTATTGAGGATTGAGAATTGACAACTGATTGTTGAGGACTGAGGGCTGAAGATTGAGGATTCAGGATTGACAATTCAGAATTGATGATTGAGGACTGAGGACTGAGGATTGAAGATTGAGGATTGAGGATTGAAGATTGAGGATTAAGGATTGAGGATTGAAGATTGAGGATTGGGTATTGCGGATTGAACGTTGAGGATTGAGGATTGAGGATTGAGGACTGAGGATTGATTACTGAAGATTGAATGTTGATGATTGAAGATTGAGGATTGAGGATTGAGGGCTGTGGATTGAGCACGAGGGCTGACGGTTGAGTATTGATGTTTGAGGTCTGAGGTTTGAGGATTGAGGATTGAGAATTGGGGATTGAGGATTGAGGATTGAAGATTGCGGATTGGGTATTGGGGATTGAAGAATGAGGATTGAGGATTGAGGAATGAGGATTGAGGATTGAAGATTGTGTATTGAGGATTGAAGATCGAGGATTGAGGATTGAGGGCTGAGGATTGAGGATTGAGTAATGAGGATTGAGGATTGAGGATTGAGGATTGAGGATTGAAGATTGATTATTGTGGATTGTGGATTGAGGATTGAGTATTGAGGATTGTTGGTTGAGGATTGAATATTGAGGATTGGGGATTGAGGATTGAGGATTGAGGGTTGAGGAGTGTGGATTGAGTGTTGAGGATTGAGGATGAGGGCTGAGGTTTGAGGTTTGAGGTTTGAGTATTGAATCCTGAGAATTCAGGATATTCTATTGAGTATTGAGAATTGAGGATTGATGGTTGAGTATTGAGGATTGAGGATTGAGGATTGAGGATTGAGTATTGAAGATTGAGGATTGATGATTGAGGATTGAGGATTGAGTATTGAGGATGAGGACTGGGGTTTGAGGATTGAGGTTTGAGGAATGAGGATTGAGGATTGAGGATTGAGGATTCAGGATTGAGGATTGAGTATTGAAGATTGAGGATTGATGACTGAGGATTGGGGATTGCGGATTGACGATTGAGGATTGAGGATTGAGCATTGAGGATTGAAGATTAAGGATTGGGGATTGAGGATTGAGGATTGAGGATTGAGGATTGAGGATTGAGGATTGAAGATTGAGAATTGAGGATTGAAGGCTCAGGATTGAGGAATGAGGATTGAGGATTGAGGATGAAGGCTAATGGTTGATGGTTGAGGCTTTAGGACTGAGGACTGAGGACTGAGGATTGAGGATTGAGAATTGAGAATTGAGGATTGAGGATTGAGGATTGAGGATTGAAGATTGAGGATTGGGTATTGAGGATTGAACATTGAGGATTGAGGATTGAGGATTGAGGATTGAGGACTGAGGATTCAGAATTGAGGATTGAAGAATGAAGATTGTGGATTGAGGAATGATGATTACAGATTGAGTATTGAGGATTGAAGATTGAGGATTGATGATTGAGGATTGAGGATTGAGGATTGGTGGATTGAGGATTGCGGATTGAGTATTGAAGATTGAGGATTGATGATTGAGGATTGAGGATTGAGGATTGAGGATTGAGTATTGAGGACTGAGGATTGAAGATTGAGGGTTGAGGATTGAGTATTGAGAATTGAGGATTGAGGATTGAGGATTGAAGATTGATGATTGGGAATTGAGGATTGACGAATGAGGATTGAGGATTGAGGATTCAGGATTGTGGATTGAATATTGAGTATTGAGGATTGAAGACTGACGATTGAGGATTGAGGATTGAGGATTGAGGATTGAGAATTGAGGATTGATGATTGAGTATTGATGATTGAAGATTGAGGATTGAGGATTGAGGATTGAGGATTGAGGATTGAAGATTGAGGATTGGGGACTGAGTGTTGAGGGTTGTGTGATGAGAATTGATGTTTGTGGATAGATTTTTGAGGATTGCAGATTGAATATTGAGTATTGAAAACTGTGAATTGATGATATTCTATTGAGGATTGAGAATTTACAACTGATTGTTGAGGACTGAGGGCTGAAGATTGAGGATTCAGGATTGAGAATTCAGAATTGAGGATTGAGGACTGAGGACCGAGGATTGAAGATTGAGTATTGCGGATTGGAGATTGAGGATTAAGGATTGAGGATTGGGGATTGAGGATCTAGGATTGAAAATTGATTATTGAGTATTGAGGATTGAAGACTGACGATTGAGGCGTGAGGATTGAGGATTGAGGATAGAGGATTGAGGATTGATGATTGAGTATTGAGGATTGAAGATTGAGGATAGAGGATTGACGATTGAGGATTGAGGATTGAGGATTGAAGATTGAGGATTGAAGATTGAGGACTGAGGAATAAGGATTGAGGATTGAGGATGAGGGCTAAGGGTTGAGGATTGAGGATTCAGTATTGAGGATTGAGGATTGAAGATTGAGTACTGATGATTGAAGATTGCGGATTGATTATTGAGGGTTGAGTATTGAGGATTGAAGGCTGACGATTGAGGATTGAGGATTGAGGGTTGAGGATTTAGGATTGAGAATTGAGGATTGAGGTCTGAGGATTGAAGATTGAGGATTGGGTATTGAGGATTGAAGAATCAGGATTGAGGATTGAGGATTGAGGATTGAGGATTGAAGGTTGAGGATTGAGAATTGAGGATTGAGGATTGGGGACTGAGTGTTGAGGGTTCAGTGATGAGAATTGATGTTTGTGGATGGAGATTTGAAGATTGAAGATTGAGGATTGAGTATTGAAAGCTGAGAATTCAGGATATTCTATCGAGTATTGAGAATTTTGGATTGATGGTTGAGTATTGAGGATTGATGATTGAGGGTTGTGTGTTGAATATTGAGGATTGGCGGATTGAGTATTGAAGATTGATGACAGTGGACTGAGGATTGAGTATTGAGGATTTAGGATTGACTATTGAGGATTGAGGATTTAAGATTGAGTATTGATGAGCGAAGATTGCGGATTGATTACTGAGGGTTGAGGTTTGAGGACGAGGACTGAGGGTTGAGGATTGAGGTCTGAGGTTTGAGGATTGAGGATTGAGAATTGGGGATTGAGGATTGAGGATTGAAGATTGCGGATTGGGTATTGGGGATTGAAGAATGAGGATTGAGGATTGAGGATTGAGGATTGAGGACAGAGGATTGAGGACTGAGGATTGAGAATTGATAATTGAGGATTGAGGATTGAAGATTTAGGATTGGGTATTGAGGATTGAAGATTGAGGATTGAGGTTGAGGATTGAGGATTGAGGATGAGGGCTGAGGGTTGAGGATTGAGGTTTGAGGACTGAGGTCTGAGGATTGAGTATTGAGAATTGAGGATTGAGGATTGAGTATTGAAGGTTGAGGATTGGGTATTGAGGATTGAAGAATGAGGATTGAGGATTGAGGATCCAGGATTGTGGATTGAATATTGAGTATTGAGGATTGAAGACTGACGATTGAGTATTGAGGATTGAGGATTGAGGATTGAGAATTGAGGACTGATGAATGAGTATTGATGGTTGAAGATTGAGGATTGAGGATTGAGGATTGAGGATTGAGGATTGAAGATTGAGGATTGTGGACTGAGTGTTGAGTGTTGTGTGATGAGGATTGATGTTTGTGTATAGATATTTGAAGATTGCAGATTGAGCATTGAGTATTGAAAACTGTGAATTGATGATATTCTATTGAGGATTGAGAATTGACAGCTGATTGTTGAGGACTGATTGCTGAAGATTGAGGATTCAGGATTGAGAATTCAGAATTGAGGATTGAGGACTGAGGACTGAGGATTGAAGATTGAGTATTGAGGATTGAAAATTGAGGATTAAAGATTGAGGATTGGGGATTGAGGATCTAGGATTGAAAATTGATTATAGAGGATCGAAGATTGAGGATTGAGGATTGAGGATTGAGAATTGAGAATTGAGGATAAGGACTGAGGGTTGAGGATTGAGGTTTGAGGAATGAGGATTGAGGATTGAGTGTTGAGGATTGAAGATTGAGTATTGATGATTGAAGATTGAGGATTGAGGACTGAGGGTTGAGGATTGAGGACGAGGACTGACAGCGGAGGATTGTGGTTTGAGGATTGAGGGTTGAGGATTGAGAATTGAGGATGAGGACTGAAGTTTGAGGATTGATGACTGAGGATTGAGGATTGAGGATTGATGATTGCGGATTGAGGACTGAAGATTGAGTATTGAGGATTGAATATTGAGGATTGAGGATTGAGTATTGAGGATTGAAGATTGAGTATTGAGGATTGAAGATTGAGGATTGAGGATTGAGGATTGAGGATTGAGGATTGAGGGTCGAAGGCTGAGTGTTGAGGATTGAAGGTTGAGGATTGACGATTGAGGATTGAGGATTGAGGATGATGGCTGAGGTTTGAGGTTTGAGGTTTGAGTATTGGATCCTGAGAATTCAGGATGTTCTTTTGAGTATTGAGAATTGAGTATTGATGCTTTAGTATTGAGGATTCAGGATTGAGGATTGAGGATTGAGTATTGAAGATTGAGTATTGATGATTGAGGCTTTAGCATTGAGGATTGAGGATTGAGGATTGAGGATTGAGGATTGAAAATTGAGTATTGAGGATTGATGGTTGAGGACTGAGGAGTAAGGATTGAGGATTGAGGATGAGGGCTGAGGGTTGAGGATTGTGGTTTGAGGACTGACGACTGATAATTGAGGATTGAGAATTGGTTATTGAGGTTTGAGGATTGAAGATTGAGGATTGGGTATTGAGCATTGAAGAATGAGTATTGAGGATTGAGGATTGAGGATTGAGGATTGAATATTGAGTATTGAGGTTTGAAGATTGAGGAATGAGGATTGAGGGTTGAGGATTGAGGATTGAGGACTGAGGGTTGAGGATTGAGGACGAGGACTGACAGCGGAGGATTGTCGTTTGAGGATTGAGGGTTGAGGATTGAGAATTGAGGATGAGGACTGAAGTTTGAGGATTGATGACTGAGGATTGAGGATTGAGGATTGATGATTGCGGATTGAGGACTGAAGATTGAGTATTGAGGATTGAATATTGAGGATTGAGGATTGAGTATTGAGGATTGAAGATTGAGTATTGAGGATTGAAGATTGAGGATTGAGGATTGAGGATTGAGGATTGAGGATTGAGGGTCGAAGGCTGAGTGTTGAGGATTGAAGGTTGAGGATTGACGATTGAGGATTGAGGATTGAGGATGATGGCTGAGGTTTGAGGTTTGAGGTTTGAGTATTGGATCCTGAGAATTCAGGATGTTCTTTTGAGTATTGAGAATTGAGTATTGATGCTTTAGTATTGAGGATTCAGGATTGAGGATTGAGGATTGAGTATTGAAGATTGAGTATTGATGATTGAGGATTTAGCATTGAGGATTGAGGATTGAGGATTGAGGATTGAGGATTGAAAATTGAGTATTGAGGATTGATGGTTGAGGACTGAGGAGTAAGGATTGAGGATTGAGGATGAGGGCTGAGGGTTGAGGATTGTGGTTTGAGGACTGACGACTGAGGATTGAGGATTGAGAATTGGTTATTGAGGTTTGAGGATTGAAGATTGAGGATTGGGTATTGAGCATTGAAGAATGAGGATTGAGGATTGAGGATTGAGGATTGAGGATTGAATATTGAGTATTGAGGATTGAAGATTGAGGAATGAGGATTGAGGGTTGAGGATTGAGGATTGAGTATTGAGGATTGAGGATTGAGGATTGAGGATTGAAGATTGACTATTGAGGATTGAAGATTGAGGATTGAGTATTGAGGATTGAGGATTGAGGATTGAGGATTGAATATTGAGGATTGGGGATTGAGGATTGAGGATTGAGGACTGAGGATTGAGGATTGAGGTTTGAGGTACGAGGATTGAGGTTTGAGGATTGAGGTCTGAGGATTGACGATTGAGTATTGAAGATTGAGGCTTGATGACTGAGGATTCAGGATTGAGGATTGATGATTGCGGATTGAGTATTTACAGTTGAGTATTCAGGATTGAATATTGAGGATTGAGGATTGAGGATTCAGGATTGAAGGTTGAGTATTGTGGATTGATGATTGAGGATTGAGGATTGACGATTGAGGTTTGAGGATTGAGGTTTGAGGATTGACGATGAGGGCTGAGGGTTGAGGATTGAGGTTTGATGTCTGAGGTCTGAGGATTGAGGATTGAGAGTTGAGGATTGTGGATTGAGGATTGAGGATTGAAGATTGAAGATTGGGTATTGAGGATTGAAGAATGAGGATTGAGGATTGAGGATTGAGGATTGGGGACTGAGGATTGAATATTCAGGATTGAGGATTGAGGATTGAGGATTGAGGATTGAGGATTGAGGATTGAAGATTCAGCATTGAGGATCGAGGATTGAGAATTGGGGATTGAGGATTGAACATTGAGGACTGAGTGTTGAGGGTTGAGAGATGAGAATTGATGGCTGTGGATAGAGATTTGAAGATTGCAGATTGAGTATTGAGTATTGAAAACTGTGAATTGAGAATATTATACTGAGGATTGAGGATTGACAAATGATTGTTGAGGACTGAGGGCTGAAGATTGAGGATTCAGGATTGAGGGTTCAGAATTGAGGTTTGAGGACTGAGGATTGAGGATTGAAGATTGAGTATTGAGGATTGAAGATTGAGGATTGAGGTTGAGGATTGAGGATTGAGGATGAGGGCTGAGGGTTGAGGATTGAGGTTTGAGGACTGAGGTCTGAGGATTGAGTATTGAGAATTGAGGATTGAGGATTGAGGATTGAAGATTGAGGATTGAGGATTGAGGATTGAATACTGAGGACTGAGTGTTGAGGGTTGAGAGATGAGAATTGATGTTTGTGGATGGAGATTTGAAGATTGAAGATTGAGGATTGAGTATTGAAAACTGAGAATTCAGGATATTCAACTGAGTATTGAGAATTGAGGGTTGATGGTTGAGTATTGAGGATTGATGGTTGAGGGTTGTGTGTTGAATATTGAGGATTGGCGGATTGAGTATTGAAGATTGAGGCCTGAGGACTGGGGATTGAGTATTGAGGATTGAGTATTGAGGATTGAGGATTGAAGATTGAGTATTGATGATTGAAGGTTGCGGGTTGATTATTGAGGATGGAGGATTGATGACGAGGACTGTGGGCTGAGGATTGAGGACTGAGGATTGACGATTGAGTATTGAAGATTGAGGCTTGATGAGTGAGGATTCAGGATTGAGGATTGATGATTGCGGATTGAAGATTGAGGATTGTGTATTAAGGATTGAAGAATGAGGATTGAGGATTGAGGATTGAGGATTGGGGACTGAGGATTGAATATTCAGGATTGAGGATTGAGGATTGAGGATTGAGTATTGAGGATTGAAGATTCAGTATTGAGGATCGAAGGTTGAGAATTGAGGATTGAGGATTGAACATTGAGTACTGAGTGTTGAGGGTTGACTGATGAGAACTGATATTTCTGGATAGAGATTTGAAGATTGCAGATTGAGTATTGAGTATTGAAAACTGTGAGTTGAGGATATTATACTGAGGATTGAGGATTGACAACTGATTGTTGAGGACTGAGGGCTGTAGGTTGAGGATTCAGTATTGAGGATTCAGAATTGAGGTTTGAGGACTGAGGATTGAAGATTGAAGATTGAGTATTGAGGATTGAAGATTGAGGATTGAGGTTGAGGATTGAGGATTGAGGATGAGGGCTGAGGGTTGAGGATTGAGGTTTGAGGACTGAGGTCTGAGGATTGAGTATTGAGAATTGAGGATTGAGGATTGAGGATTGAAGATTGAGGATTGGGTATTGAGGATTGAAGAATGAGGATTGAGGATCGAGGATTCAGGATTGTGGATTGAATATTGAGTATTGAGGATTGAAGACTGACGACTGAGGATTGAGGATTGAGGATTGAAGATTGAGGATTGAGGATTGAGCATTGAATATTGAGGACTGAGTGTTGAGGGTTGAGAGATAAGAATTGATGTTTGTGGATGGAGATTTGAAGATTGAAGATTGAGGATTGAGTATTGAAAGCAGAGAATTCAGGATATTCAACTGAGTATTGAGAATTGAGGATTGATGGTTGAGTATTGAGGATTGATGGTTGAGGGTTGTGTGTTGAATATTGAGGATTGGCGGATTGAGTATTGAAGATTGAGGACTGAGGACTGGGGATTGAGTATTGAGGATTGAGTTTGAGGATTGAGGATTGAGGATTGAGTATTGGTGATTGAAGATTGCGGGTTGATTATTGAGGGTTGAGGATTGATGACGAGGACTGAGGGCTGAGGATTGAGTACTGAGGATTGAGGATTGAGGACTGGGCATTCAGGATTGAAGATTGAGGACTGGGTATTGTGGATTGAAGATTGAGGATTAAGGATTGAGGATTGGGGATTGGGGATCTAGGGTTGGAGATTGATTATTGATGATAGAAGATTGAGGGTTGAGGATTGAGGATTGAGAATTGAGAATTGAGGATGAGGACTGAGGGTTGAGGATTGAGGTTTGAGGTACGAGGATTGAGGTTTGAGGATTGAGGTCTGAGGATTGACGATTGAGTATTGAGGATTGAAGATTGAGGATTGAGGATTGAGGATTGAGGGTTGAGGATTGAGGATTGAGGATTGAGGATTGAGGATTGAGGATAGAGGATAGAGGATTGAAGATTGAGAATTGGTGACTGAGTGTTGAGGGTTGAGTGATGAGGATTGATGTTTGTGGATAGAGATTCGAAGATTGCAGACCGAGAATTTAGTATTGAAAACTGTGAATTGATGATATTCCATTGAGGATTGAGGATTGACAACTGATTGTTGAGGTCTGAAGTCTGAAGGTTGAGGACTGAGGGTTGAGGATTCAGGATTGAGGTTTGAGGACTGATGATTGAGGATTGAGGATTAAGGCATGAGGTTTGTGGATTGAGGATTGAAGATTTAGGTTTGAGGATCCAGGATGAGGGCTGAAGGTTGAGGATTGAGGTTTGAGGACTGAGGACTGAGGATTGAGGGTTGAGAATTAAGGATTGAGGATTGAGGATTGAAGATTGAGGATTGGGTGTTGAGGATTGAAGAATGAGGATTGAGGATTGAGTATTGAGGATTGAGGATAGAAGATTGAGTATTGAGGATTGAAGACTGACGATTGAGTGTTGAGGATTGAGGGTTGAGGATTTAGGATTGAGAATCGAGGATTGAGGATTGAGGATCGAAGATTGAGAATTGGGTATTGAGGATTGAAGAATGGGGATTGAGGATTGAGGATTCGGTATAGAGGATTGAAGATTGAGGATTGAGAATTGAGGATTGAGGATTGAAGATTGAGTATTGAGGATTGAAGATTGAGGATTGAGGATTGAGTATTGAAGATTGACGATTGGGAAATGAGTGTTGAGGGTTGAGTGATGAGAATTGATGTTTGTGAATGGAGATTTGAAGATTGAAGATTGAGGATTGAGTATTGAAAACTGAGAATTCAGGATGTTCTATTGAGTATTGAGAATTTTGGATTGATGGCTGAGGGTTGTGTGTTGAATATTGAGGATTGACGGAATGAGTTTTGAAGAATGAGGACCGAGGACTGAGGATTGAGTATTGAGGATTGAGGATTGAGTATTGAGGATTGAGGATTGAAGATTGAGTATTGATGAGTGAAGATTGCGGAATGATTATTGAGGGTTGAGGTTTGAGGACGAGGACTGAGGGTTGAGGATTGAGGTTTGAGGACAGAGGATTGAGGACTGAGGATTGAGAATTGATAATTGAGGATTGAGGATTGAAGATTGAGGATTGTGTATTAAGGATTGAAGAATGAGGATTGAGGATTGAGGATTGAGGATTGGGGACTGAGGATTGAATATTCAGGATTGAGGATTGAGGATTGAGGATTGAGTATTGAGGATTGAAGATTCAGTATTGAGGATCGAAGGTTGAGAATTGAGGATTGAGGATTGAACATTGAGTACTGAGTGTTGAGGGTTGACTGATGAGAACTGATATTTCTGGATAGAGATTTGAAGATTGCAGATTGAGTATTGAGTATTGAAAACTGTGAGTTGAGGATATTATACTGAGGATTGAGGATTGACAACTGATTGTTGAGGACTGAGGGCTGTAGGTTGAGGATTCAGTATTGAGGATTCAGAATTGAGGTTTGAGGACTGAGGATTGAAGATTGAAGATTGAGTATTGAGGATTGAAGATTGAGGATTGAGGTTGAGGATTGAGGATTGAGGATGAGGGCTGAGGGTTGAGGATTGAGGTTTGAGGACTGAGGTCTGAGGATTGAGTATTGAGAATTCAGGATTGAGGATTGAGGATTGAAGATTGAGGATTGGGTATTGAGGATTGAAGAATGAGGATTGAGGATCGAGGATTCAGGATTGTGGATTGAATATTGAGTATTGAGGATTGAAGACTGACGACTGAGGATTGAGGATTGAGGATTGAAGATTGAGGATTGAGGATTGAGCATTGAATATTGAGGACTGAGTGTTGAGGGTTGAGAGATAAGAATTGATGTTTGTGGATGGAGATTTGAAGATTGAAGATTGAGGATTGAGTATTGAAAGCAGAGAATTCAGGATATTCAACTGAGTATTGAGAATTGAGGATTGATGGTTGAGTATTGAGGATTGATGGTTGAGGGTTGTGTGTTGAATATTGAGGATTGGCGGATTGAGTATTGAAGATTGAGGACTGAGGACTGGGGTTGAGTATTGAGGATTGAGTTTGAGGATTGAGGATTGAAGATTGAGTATTGGTGATTGAAGATTGCGGGTTGATTATTGAGGGTTGAGGATTGATGACGAGGACTGAGGGCTGAGGATTGAGTACTGAGGATTGAGGATTGAGGACTGGGCATTCAGGATTGAAGATTGAGGACTGGGTATTGTGGATTGAAGATTGAGGATTAAGGATTGAGGATTGGGGATTGGGGATCTAGGGTTGGAGATTGATTATTGATGATAGAAGATTGAGGGTTGAGGATTGAGGATTGAGAATTGAGAATTGAGGATGAGGACTGAGGGTTGAGGATTGAGGTTTGAGGTACGAGGATTGAGGTTTGAGGATTGAGGTCTGAGGATTGACGATTGAGTATTGAGGATTGAAGATTGAGGATTGAGGATTGAGGATTGAGGGTTGAGGATTGAGGATTGAGGATTGAGGATTGAGGATTGAGGATAGAGGATAGAGGATTGAAGATTGAGGATTGGTGACTGAGTGTTGAGGGTTGAGTGATGAGGATTGATGTTTGTGGATAGAGATTCGAAGATTGCAGACCGAGAATTTAGTATTGAAAACTGTGAATTGATGATATTCCATTGAGGATTGAGGATTGACAACTGATTGTTGAGGTCTGAAGTCTGAAGGTTGAGGACTGAGGGTTGAGGATTCAGGATTGAGGTTTGAGGACTGATGATTGAGGATTGAGGATTAAGGCATGAGGTTTGTGGATTGAGGATTGAAGATTTAGGTTTGAGGATCCAGGATGAGGGCTGAAGGTTGAGGATTGAGGTTTGAGGACTGAGGACTGAGGATTGAGGGTTGAGAATTAAGGATTGAGGATTGAGGATTGAAGATTGAGGATTGGGTGTTGAGGATTGAAGAATGAGGATTGAGGATTGAGTATTGAGGATTGAGGATAGAAGATTGAGTATTGAGGATTGAAGACTGACGATTGAGTGTTGAGGATTGAGGGTGGAGGATTTAGGATTGAGAATCGAGGATTGAGGATTGAGGATCGAAGATTGAGAATTGGGTATTGAGGATTGAAGAATGGGGATTGAGGATTGAGGATTCGGTATAGAGGATTGAAGATTGAGGATTGAGAATTGAGGATTGAGGATTGAAGATTGAGTATTGAGGATTGAAGATTGAGGATTGAGGATTGAGTATTGAAGATTGACGATTGGGAAATGAGTGTTGAGGGTTGAGTGATGAGAATTGATGTTTGTGAATGGAGATTTGAAGATTGAAGATTGAGGATTGAGTATTGAAAACTGAGAATTCAGGATGTTCTATTGAGTATTGAGAATTTTGGATTGATGGCTGAGGGTTGTGTGTTGAATATTGAGGATTGACGGAATGAGTTTTGAAGAATGAGGACCGAGGACTGAGGATTGAGTATTGAGGATTGAGGATTGAGTATTGAGGATTGAGGATTGAAGATTGAGTATTGATGAGTGAAGATTGCGGAATGATTATTGAGGGTTGAGGTTTGAGGACGAGGACTGAGGGTTGAGGATTGAGGTTTGAGGACTGAGGTCTGAGGATTGAGTATTGAGAATTGAGGATTGAGGATTGAGTATTGAAGGTTGAGGATTGGGTATTGAGGATTGAAGAATGAGGATTGAGGATTGAGGATCCAGGATTGTGGATTGAATATTGAGTATTGAGGATTGAAGACTGACGATTGAGTATTGAGGATTGAGGATTGAGGATTGAGAATTGAGGACTGATGAATGAGTATTGATGGTTGAAGGTTGAGGATTGAGGATTGAGGATTGAGGATTGAGGATTGAAGATTGAGGATTGTGGACTGAGTGTTGAGTGTTGTGTGATGAGGATTGATGTTTGTGTATAGATATTTCAAGATTGCAGATTGAGCATTGAGTATTGAAAACTGTGAATTGATGATATTCTATTGAGGATTGAGAATTGACAGCTGATTGTTGAGGACTGATTGCTGAAGATTGAGGATTCAGGATTGAGAATTCAGAATTGAGGATTGAGGACTGAGGACTGAGGATTGAAGATTGAGTATTGAGGATTGAAAATTGAGGATTAAAGATTGAGGATTGGGGATTGAGGATCTAGGATTGAAAATTGATTATAGAGGATCGAAGATTGAGGATTGAGGATTGAGGATTGAGAATTGAGAATTGAGGATAAGGACTGAGGGTTGAGGATTGAGGTTTGAGGAATGAGGATTGAGGATTGAGTGTTGAGGATTGAAGATTGAGTATTGATGATTGAAGATTGAGGATTGAGGACTGAGGGTTGAGGATTGAGGACGAGGACTGACAGCGGAGGATTGTGGTTTGAGGATTGAGGGTTGAGGATTGAGAATTGAGGATGAGGACTGAAGTTTGAGGATTGATGACTGAGGATTGAGGATTGAGGATTGATGATTGCGGATTGAGGACTGAAGATTGAGTATTGAGGATTGAATATTGAGGATTGAGGATTGAGTATTGAGGATTGAAGATTGAGTATTGAGGATTGAAGATTGAGGATTGAGGATTGAGGATTGAGGATTGAGGATTGAGGGTCGAAGGCTGAGTGTTGAGGATTGAAGGTTGAGGATTGACGATTGAGGATTGAGGATTGAGGATGATGGCTGAGGTTTGAGGTTTGAGGTTTGAGTATTGGATCCTGAGAATTCAGGATGTTCTTTTGAGTATTGAGAATTGAGTATTGATGCTTTAGTATTGAGGATTCAGGATTGAGGATTGAGGATTGAGTATTGAAGATTGAGTATTGATGATTGAGGATTTAGCATTGAGGATTGAGGATTGAGGATTGAGGATTGAGGATTGAAAATTGAGTATTGAGGATTGATGGTTGAGGACTGAGGAGTAAGGATTGAGGATTGAGGATGAGGGCTGAGGGTTGAGGATTGTGGTTTGAGGACTGACGACTGATAATTGAGGATTGAGAATTGGTTATTGAGGTTTGAGGATTGAAGATTGAGGATTGGGTATTGAGCATTGAAGAATGAGTATTGAGGATTGAGGATTGAGGATTGAGGATTGAATATTGAGTATTGAGGATTGAAGATTGAGGAATGAGGATTGAGGGTTGAGGATTGAGGATTGAGTATTGAGGATTGAGGATTGAGGATTGAGGATTGAAGATTGACTATTGAGGATTGAAGATTGAGGATTGAGTATTGAGGATTGAGGATTGAGGATTGAGGATTGAATATTGAGGATTGGGGATTGAGGATTGAGGATTGAGGACTGAGGATTGAGGATTGAGGTTTGAGGTACGAGGATTGAGGTTTGAGGATTGAGGTCTGAGGATTGACGATTGAGTATTGAAGATTGAGGCTTGATGACTGAGGATTCAGGATTGAGGATTGATGATTGCGGATTGAGTATTTAAAGTTGAGTATTCAGGATTGAATATTGAGGATTGAGGATTGAGGATTCAGGATTGAAGGTTGAGTATTGTGGATTGATGATTGAGGATTGAGGATTGACGATTGAGGTTTGAGGATTGAGGTTTGAGGATTGACGATGAGGGCTGAGGGTTGAGGGTTGAGGTTTGATGTCTGAGGTCTGAGGATTGAGGATTGAGAGTTGAGGATTGTGGATTGAGGATTGAGGATTGAAGATTGAGGATTGGGTACTGAGGATTGAAGAATGAGGATTGAGGATTGAGGATTGAGGATTGGGGACTGAGGATTGAATATTCAGGATTGAGGATTGAGGATTGAGGATTGAGGATTGAGGATTGAGGATTGAAGATTCAGCATTGAGGATCGAGGATTGAGAATTGGGGATTGAGGATTGAACATTGAGGACTGAGTTTTGAGGGTTGAGTGATGAGAATTGATGGCTGTGGATAGAGATTTGAAGATTGCAGATTGAGTATTGAGTATTGAAAACTGTGAATTGAGAATATTATACTGAGGATTGAGGATTGACAACTGATTGTTGAGGACTGAGGGCTGAAGATTGAGGATTCAGGATTGAGGGTTCAGAATTGAGGTTTGAGGACTGAGGATTGAGGATTGAAGATTGAGTATTGAGGATTGAATATTGAGTATTGAGGATTGAAGACTGACGATTGAGGATTGAGGATTGAGGATTGAGGATTGAGAATTGAGGATTGATGATTGAGTATTGATGATTGAAGATTGAGGATTGAGGATTGAGGATTGAGGATTGAGGATTGAAGATTGAGGATTGGGGACTGAGTGTTGAGGGTTGTGTGATGAGAATTGATGTTTGTGGATAGATTTTTGAGGATTGCAGATTGAATATTGAGTATTGAAAACTGTGAATTGATGATATTCTATTGAGGATTGAGAATTTACAACTGATTGTTGAGGACTGAGGGCTGAAGATTGAGGATTCAGGATTGAGAATTCAGAATTGAGGATTGAGGACTGAGGACCGAGGATTGAAGATTGAGTATTGCGGATTGGAGATTGAGGATTAAGGATTGAGGATTGGGGATTGAGGATCTAGGATTGAAAATTGATTATTGAGTATTGAGGATTGAAGACTGACGATTGAGGCGTGAGGATTGAGGATTGAGGATAGAGGATTGAGGATTGATGATTGAGTATTGAGGATTGAAGATTGAGGATAGAGGATTGACGATTGAGGATTGAGGATTGAGGATTGAAGATTGAGGATTGAAGATTGAGGACTGAGGAATAAGGATTGAGGATTGAGGATGAGGGCTAAGGGTTGAGGATTGAGGATTCAGTATTGAGGATTGAGGATTGAAGATTGAGTACTGATGATTGAAGATTGCGGATTGATTATTGAGGGTTGAGTATTGAGGATTGAAGGCTGACGATTGAGGATTGAGGATTGAGGGTTGAGGATTTAGGATTGAGAATTGAGGATTGAGGTCTGAGGATTGAAGATTGAGGATTGGGTATTGAGGATTGAAGAATCAGGATTGAGGATTGAGGATTGAGGATTGAGGATTGAAGGTTGAGGATTGAGAATTGAGGATTGAGGATTGGGGACTGAGTGTTGAGGGTTCAGTGATGAGAATTGATGTTTGTGGATGGAGATTTGAAGATTGAAGATTGAGGATTGAGTATTGAAAGCTGAGAATTCAGGATATTCTATCGAGTATTGAGAATTTTGGATTGATGGTTGAGTATTGAGGATTGATGATTGAGGGTTGTGTGTTGAATATTGAGGATTGGCGGATTGAGTATTGAAGATTGATGACAGTGGACTGAGGATTGAGTATTGAGGATTTAGGATTGACTATTGAGGATTGAGGATTTAAGATTGATTATTGATGAGCGAAGATTGCGGATTGATTACTGAGGGTTGAGGTTTGAGGACGAGGACTGAGGGTTGAGGATTGAGGTCTGAGGTTTGAGGATTGAGGATTGAGAATTGGGGATTGAGGATTGAGGATTGAAGATTGCGGATTGGGTATTGGGGATTGAAGAATGAGGATTGAGGATTGAGGATTGAGGATTGAGGACAGAGGATTGAGGACTGAGGATTGAGAATTGATAATTGAGGATTGAGGATTGAAGATTTAGGATTGGGTATTGAGGATTGAAGATTGAGGATTGAGGTTGAGGATTGAGGATTGAGGATGAGGGCTGAGGGTTGAGGATTGAGGTTTGAGGACTGAGGTCTGAGGATTGAGTATTGAGAATTGAGGATTGAGGATTGAGTATTGAAGGTTGAGGATTGGGTATTGAGGATTGAAGAATGAGGATTGAGGATTGAGGATCCAGGATTGTGGATTGAATATTGAGTATTGAGGATTGAAGACTGACGATTGAGTATTGAGGATTGAGGATTGAGGATTGAGAATTGAGGACTGATGAATGAGTATTGATGGTTGAAGATTGAGGATTGAGGATTGAGGATTGAGGATTGAGGATTGAAGATTGAGGATTGTGGACTGAGTGTTGAGTGTTGTGTGATGAGGATTGATGTTTGTGTATAGATATTTGAAGATTGCAGATTGAGCATTGAGTATTGAAAACTGTGAATTGATGATATTCTATTGAGGATTGAGAATTGACAGCTGATTGTTGAGGACTGATTGCTGAAGATTGAGGATTCAGGATTGAGAATTCAGAATTGAGGATTGAGGACTGAGGACTGAGGATTGAAGATTGAGTATTGAGGATTGAAAATTGAGGATTAAAGATTGAGGATTGGGGATTGAGGATCTAGGATTGAAAATTGATTATAGAGGATCGAAGATTGAGGATTGAGGATTGAGGATTGAGAATTGAGAATTGAGGATAAGGACTGAGGGTTGAGGATTGAGGTTTGAGGAATGAGGATTGAGGATTGAGTGTTGAGGATTGAAGATTGAGTATTGATGATTGAAGATTGAGGATTGAGGACTGAGGGTTGAGGATTGAGGACGAGGACTGACAGCGGAGGATTGTGGTTTGAGGATTGAGGGTTGAGGATTGAGAATTGAGGATGAGGACTGAAGTTTGAGGATTGATGACTGAGGATTGAGGATTGAGGATTGATGATTGCGGATTGAGGACTGAAGATTGAGTATTGAGGATTGAATATTGAGGATTGAGGATTGAGTATTGAGGATTGAAGATTGAGTATTGAGGATTGAAGATTGAGGATTGAGGATTGAGGATTGAGGATTGAGGATTGAGGGTCGAAGGCTGAGTGTTGAGGATTGAAGGTTGAGGATTGACGATTGAGGATTGAGGATTGAGGATGATGGCTGAGGTTTGAGGTTTGAGGTTTGAGTATTGGATCCTGAGAATTCAGGATGTTCTTTTGAGTATTGAGAATTGAGTATTGATGCTTTAGTATTGAGGATTCAGGATTGAGGATTGAGGATTGAGTATTGAAGATTGAGTATTGATGATTGAGGCTTTAGCATTGAGGATTGAGGATTGAGGATTGAGGATTGAGGATTGAAAATTGAGTATTGAGGATTGATGGTTGAGGACTGAGGAGTAAGGATTGAGGATTGAGGATGAGGGCTGAGGGTTGAGGATTGTGGTTTGAGGACTGACGACTGATAATTGAGGATTGAGAATTGGTTATTGAGGTTTGAGGATTGAAGATTGAGGATTGGGTATTGAGCATTGAAGAATGAGTATTGAGGATTGAGGATTGAGGATTGAGGATTGAATATTGAGTATTGAGGTTTGAAGATTGAGGAATGAGGATTGAGGGTTGAGGATTGAGGATTGAGGACTGAGGGTTGAGGATTGAGGACGAGGACTGACAGCGGAGGATTGTCGTTTGAGGATTGAGGGTTGAGGATTGAGAATTGAGGATGAGGACTGAAGTTTGAGGATTGATGACTGAGGATTGAGGATTGAGGATTGATGATTGCGGATTGAGGACTGAAGATTGAGTATTGAGGATTGAATATTGAGGATTGAGGATTGAGTATTGAGGATTGAAGATTGAGTATTGAGGATTGAAGATTGAGGATTGAGGATTGAGGATTGAGGATTGAGGATTGAGGGTCGAAGGCTGAGTGTTGAGGATTGAAGGTTGAGGATTGACGATTGAGGATTGAGGATTGAGGATGATGGCTGAGGTTTGAGGTTTGAGGTTTGAGTATTGGATCCTGAGAATTCAGGATGTTCTTTTGAGTATTGAGAATTGAGTATTGATGCTTTAGTATTGAGGATTCAGGATTGAGGATTGAGGATTGAGTATTGAAGATTGAGTATTGATGATTGAGGATTTAGCATTGAGGATTGAGGATTGAGGATTGAGGATTGAGGATTGAAAATTGAGTATTGAGGATTGATGGTTGAGGACTGAGGAGTAAGGATTGAGGATTGAGGATGAGGGCTGAGGGTTGAGGATTGTGGTTTGAGGACTGACGACTGAGGATTGAGGATTGAGAATTGGTTATTGAGGTTTGAGGATTGAAGATTGAGGATTGGGTATTGAGCATTGAAGAATGAGGATTGAGGATTGAGGATTGAGGATTGAGGATTGAATATTGAGTATTGAGGATTGAAGATTGAGGAATGAGGATTGAGGGTTGAGGATTGAGGATTGAGTATTGAGGATTGAGGATTGAGGATTGAGGATTGAAGATTGACTATTGAGGATTGAAGATTGAGGATTGAGTATTGAGGATTGAGGATTGAGGATTGAGGATTGAATATTGAGGATTGGGGATTGAGGATTGAGGATTGAGGACTGAGGATTGAGGATTGAGGTTTGAGGTACGAGGATTGAGGTTTGAGGATTGAGGTCTGAGGATTGACGATTGAGTATTGAAGATTGAGGCTTGATGACTGAGGATTCAGGATTGAGGATTGATGATTGCGGATTGAGTATTTACAGTTGAGTATTCAGGATTGAATATTGAGGATTGAGGATTGAGGATTCAGGATTGAAGGTTGAGTATTGTGGATTGATGATTGAGGATTGAGGATTGACGATTGAGGTTTGAGGATTGAGGTTTGAGGATTGACGATGAGGGCTGAGGGTTGAGGATTGAGGTTTGATGTCTGAGGTCTGAGGATTGAGGATTGAGAGTTGAGGATTGTGGATTGAGGATTGAGGATTGAAGATTGAAGATTGGGTATTGAGGATTGAAGAATGAGGATTGAGGATTGAGGATTGAGGATTGGGGACTGAGGATTGAATATTCAGGATTGAGGATTGAGGATTGAGGATTGAGGATTGAGGATTGAGGATTGAAGATTCAGCATTGAGGATCGAGGATTGAGAATTGGGGATTGAGGATTGAACATTGAGGACTGAGTGTTGAGGGTTGAGAGATGAGAATTGATGGCTGTGGATAGAGATTTGAAGATTGCAGATTGAGTATTGAGTATTGAAAACTGTGAATTGAGAATATTATACTGAGGATTGAGGATTGACAAATGATTGTTGAGGACTGAGGGCTGAAGATTGAGGATTCAGGATTGAGGGTTCAGAATTGAGGTTTGAGGACTGAGGATTGAGGATTGAAGATTGAGTATTGAGGATTGAAGATTGAGGATTGAGGTTGAGGATTGAGGATTGAGGATGAGGGCTGAGGGTTGAGGATTGAGGTTTGAGGACTGAGGTCTGAGGATTGAGTATTGAGAATTGAGGATTGAGGATTGAGGATTGAAGATTGAGGATTGAGGATTGAGGATTGAATACTGAGGACTGAGTGTTGAGGGTTGAGAGATGAGAATTGATGTTTGTGGATGGAGATTTGAAGATTGAAGATTGAGGATTGAGTATTGAAAACTGAGAATTCAGGATATTCAACTGAGTATTGAGAATTGAGGGTTGATGGTTGAGTATTGAGGATTGATGGTTGAGGGTTGTGTGTTGAATATTGAGGATTGGCGGATTGAGTATTGAAGATTGAGGCCTGAGGACTGGGGATTGAGTATTGAGGATTGAGTATTGAGGATTGAGGATTGAAGATTGAGTATTGATGATTGAAGGTTGCGGGTTGATTATTGAGGATGGAGGATTGATGACGAGGACTGTGGGCTGAGGATTGAGGACTGAGGATTGACGATTGAGTATTGAAGATTGAGGCTTGATGAGTGAGGATTCAGGATTGAGGATTGATGATTGCGGATTGAAGATTGAGGATTGTGTATTAAGGATTGAAGAATGAGGATTGAGGATTGAGGATTGAGGATTGGGGACTGAGGATTGAATATTCAGGATTGAGGATTGAGGATTGAGGATTGAGTATTGAGGATTGAAGATTCAGTATTGAGGATCGAAGGTTGAGAATTGAGGATTGAGGATTGAACATTGAGTACTGAGTGTTGAGGGTTGACTGATGAGAACTGATATTTCTGGATAGAGATTTGAAGATTGCAGATTGAGTATTGAGTATTGAAAACTGTGAGTTGAGGATATTATACTGAGGATTGAGGATTGACAACTGATTGTTGAGGACTGAGGGCTGTAGGTTGAGGATTCAGTATTGAGGATTCAGAATTGAGGTTTGAGGACTGAGGATTGAAGATTGAAGATTGAGTATTGAGGATTGAAGATTGAGGATTGAGGTTGAGGATTGAGGATTGAGGATGAGGGCTGAGGGTTGAGGATTGAGGTTTGAGGACTGAGGTCTGAGGATTGAGTATTGAGAATTGAGGATTGAGGATTGAGGATTGAAGATTGAGGATTGGGTATTGAGGATTGAAGAATGAGGATTGAGGATCGAGGATTCAGGATTGTGGATTGAATATTGAGTATTGAGGATTGAAGACTGACGACTGAGGATTGAGGATTGAGGATTGAAGATTGAGGATTGAGGATTGAGCATTGAATATTGAGGACTGAGTGTTGAGGGTTGAGAGATAAGAATTGATGTTTGTGGATGGAGATTTGAAGATTGAAGATTGAGGATTGAGTATTGAAAGCAGAGAATTCAGGATATTCAACTGAGTATTGAGAATTGAGGATTGATGGTTGAGTATTGAGGATTGATGGTTGAGGGTTGTGTGTTGAATATTGAGGATTGGCGGATTGAGTATTGAAGATTGAGGACTGAGGACTGGGGATTGAGTATTGAGGATTGAGTTTGAGGATTGAGGATTGAGGATTGAGTATTGGTGATTGAAGATTGCGGGTTGATTATTGAGGGTTGAGGATTGATGACGAGGACTGAGGGCTGAGGATTGAGTACTGAGGATTGAGGATTGAGGACTGGGCATTCAGGATTGAAGATTGAGGACTGGGTATTGTGGATTGAAGATTGAGGATTAAGGATTGAGGATTGGGGATTGGGGATCTAGGGTTGGAGATTGATTATTGATGATAGAAGATTGAGGGTTGAGGATTGAGGATTGAGAATTGAGAATTGAGGATGAGGACTGAGGGTTGAGGATTGAGGTTTGAGGTACGAGGATTGAGGTTTGAGGATTGAGGTCTGAGGATTGACGATTGAGTATTGAGGATTGAAGATTGAGGATTGAGGATTGAGGATTGAGGGTTGAGGATTGAGGATTGAGGATTGAGGATTGAGGATTGAGGATAGAGGATAGAGGATTGAAGATTGAGAATTGGTGACTGAGTGTTGAGGGTTGAGTGATGAGGATTGATGTTTGTGGATAGAGATTCGAAGATTGCAGACCGAGAATTTAGTATTGAAAACTGTGAATTGATGATATTCCATTGAGGATTGAGGATTGACAACTGATTGTTGAGGTCTGAAGTCTGAAGGTTGAGGACTGAGGGTTGAGGATTCAGGATTGAGGTTTGAGGACTGATGATTGAGGATTGAGGATTAAGGCATGAGGTTTGTGGATTGAGGATTGAAGATTTAGGTTTGAGGATCCAGGATGAGGGCTGAAGGTTGAGGATTGAGGTTTGAGGACTGAGGACTGAGGATTGAGGGTTGAGAATTAAGGATTGAGGATTGAGGATTGAAGATTGAGGATTGGGTGTTGAGGATTGAAGAATGAGGATTGAGGATTGAGTATTGAGGATTGAGGATAGAAGATTGAGTATTGAGGATTGAAGACTGACGATTGAGTGTTGAGGATTGAGGGTTGAGGATTTAGGATTGAGAATCGAGGATTGAGGATTGAGGATCGAAGATTGAGAATTGGGTATTGAGGATTGAAGAATGGGGATTGAGGATTGAGGATTCGGTATAGAGGATTGAAGATTGAGGATTGAGAATTGAGGATTGAGGATTGAAGATTGAGTATTGAGGATTGAAGATTGAGGATTGAGGATTGAGTATTGAAGATTGACGATTGGGAAATGAGTGTTGAGGGTTGAGTGATGAGAATTGATGTTTGTGAATGGAGATTTGAAGATTGAAGATTGAGGATTGAGTATTGAAAACTGAGAATTCAGGATGTTCTATTGAGTATTGAGAATTTTGGATTGATGGCTGAGGGTTGTGTGTTGAATATTGAGGATTGACGGAATGAGTTTTGAAGAATGAGGACCGAGGACTGAGGATTGAGTATTGAGGATTGAGGATTGAGTATTGAGGATTGAGGATTGAAGATTGAGTATTGATGAGTGAAGATTGCGGAATGATTATTGAGGGTTGAGGTTTGAGGACGAGGACTGAGGGTTGAGGATTGAGGTTTGAGGACAGAGGATTGAGGACTGAGGATTGAGAATTGATAATTGAGGATTGAGGATTGAAGATTGAGGATTGTGTATTAAGGATTGAAGAATGAGGATTGAGGATTGAGGATTGAGGATTGGGGACTGAGGATTGAATATTCAGGATTGAGGATTGAGGATTGAGGATTGAGTATTGAGGATTGAAGATTCAGTATTGAGGATCGAAGGTTGAGAATTGAGGATTGAGGATTGAACATTGAGTACTGAGTGTTGAGGGTTGACTGATGAGAACTGATATTTCTGGATAGAGATTTGAAGATTGCAGATTGAGTATTGAGTATTGAAAACTGTGAGTTGAGGATATTATACTGAGGATTGAGGATTGACAACTGATTGTTGAGGACTGAGGGCTGTAGGTTGAGGATTCAGTATTGAGGATTCAGAATTGAGGTTTGAGGACTGAGGATTGAAGATTGAAGATTGAGTATTGAGGATTGAAGATTGAGGATTGAGGTTGAGGATTGAGGATTGAGGATGAGGGCTGAGGGTTGAGGATTGAGGTTTGAGGACTGAGGTCTGAGGATTGAGTATTGAGAATTCAGGATTGAGGATTGAGGATTGAAGATTGAGGATTGGGTATTGAGGATTGAAGAATGAGGATTGAGGATCGAGGATTCAGGATTGTGGATTGAATATTGAGTATTGAGGATTGAAGACTGACGACTGAGGATTGAGGATTGAGGATTGAAGATTGAGGATTGAGGATTGAGCATTGAATATTGAGGACTGAGTGTTGAGGGTTGAGAGATAAGAATTGATGTTTGTGGATGGAGATTTGAAGATTGAAGATTGAGGATTGAGTATTGAAAGCAGAGAATTCAGGATATTCAACTGAGTATTGAGAATTGAGGATTGATGGTTGAGTATTGAGGATTGATGGTTGAGGGTTGTGTGTTGAATATTGAGGATTGGCGGATTGAGTATTGAAGATTGAGGACTGAGGACTGGGGTTGAGTATTGAGGATTGAGTTTGAGGATTGAGGATTGAAGATTGAGTATTGGTGATTGAAGATTGCGGGTTGATTATTGAGGGTTGAGGATTGATGACGAGGACTGAGGGCTGAGGATTGAGTACTGAGGATTGAGGATTGAGGACTGGGCATTCAGGATTGAAGATTGAGGACTGGGTATTGTGGATTGAAGATTGAGGATTAAGGATTGAGGATTGGGGATTGGGGATCTAGGGTTGGAGATTGATTATTGATGATAGAAGATTGAGGGTTGAGGATTGAGGATTGAGAATTGAGAATTGAGGATGAGGACTGAGGGTTGAGGATTGAGGTTTGAGGTACGAGGATTGAGGTTTGAGGATTGAGGTCTGAGGATTGACGATTGAGTATTGAGGATTGAAGATTGAGGATTGAGGATTGAGGATTGAGGGTTGAGGATTGAGGATTGAGGATTGAGGATTGAGGATTGAGGATAGAGGATAGAGGATTGAAGATTGAGGATTGGTGACTGAGTGTTGAGGGTTGAGTGATGAGGATTGATGTTTGTGGATAGAGATTCGAAGATTGCAGACCGAGAATTTAGTATTGAAAACTGTGAATTGATGATATTCCATTGAGGATTGAGGATTGACAACTGATTGTTGAGGTCTGAAGTCTGAAGGTTGAGGACTGAGGGTTGAGGATTCAGGATTGAGGTTTGAGGACTGATGATTGAGGATTGAGGATTAAGGCATGAGGTTTGTGGATTGAGGATTGAAGATTTAGGTTTGAGGATCCAGGATGAGGGCTGAAGGTTGAGGATTGAGGTTTGAGGACTGAGGACTGAGGATTGAGGGTTGAGAATTAAGGATTGAGGATTGAGGATTGAAGATTGAGGATTGGGTGTTGAGGATTGAAGAATGAGGATTGAGGATTGAGTATTGAGGATTGAGGATAGAAGATTGAGTATTGAGGATTGAAGACTGACGATTGAGTGTTGAGGATTGAGGGTTGAGGATTTAGGATTGAGAATCGAGGATTGAGGATTGAGGATCGAAGATTGAGAATTGGGTATTGAGGATTGAAGAATGGGGATTGAGGATTGAGGATTCGGTATAGAGGATTGAAGATTGAGGATTGAGAATTGAGGATTGAGGATTGAAGATTGAGTATTGAGGATTGAAGATTGAGGATTGAGGATTGAGTATTGAAGATTGACGATTGGGAAATGAGTGTTGAGGGTTGAGTGATGAGAATTGATGTTTGTGAATGGAGATTTGAAGATTGAAGATTGAGGATTGAGTATTGAAAACTGAGAATTCAGGATGTTCTATTGAGTATTGAGAATTTTGGATTGATGGCTGAGGGTTGTGTGTTGAATATTGAGGATTGACGGAATGAGTTTTGAAGAATGAGGACCGAGGACTGAGGATTGAGTATTGAGGATTGAGGATTGAGTATTGAGGATTGAGGATTGAAGATTGAGTATTGATGAGTGAAGATTGCGGAATGATTATTGAGGGTTGAGGTTTGAGGACGAGGACTGAGGGTTGAGGATTGAGGTTTGAGGACTGAGGTCTGAGGATTGAGTATTGAGAATTGAGGATTGAGGATTGAGTATTGAAGGTTGAGGATTGGGTATTGAGGATTGAAGAATGAGGATTGAGGATTGAGGATCCAGGATTGTGGATTGAATATTGAGTATTGAGGATTGAAGACTGACGATTGAGTATTGAGGATTGAGGATTGAGGATTGAGAATTGAGGACTGATGAATGAGTATTGATGGTTGAAGGTTGAGGATTGAGGATTGAGGATTGAGGATTGAGGATTGAAGATTGAGGATTGTGGACTGAGTGTTGAGTGTTGTGTGATGAGGATTGATGTTTGTGTATAGATATTTCAAGATTGCAGATTGAGCATTGAGTATTGAAAACTGTGAATTGATGATATTCTATTGAGGATTGAGAATTGACAGCTGATTGTTGAGGACTGATTGCTGAAGATTGAGGATTCAGGATTGAGAATTCAGAATTGAGGATTGAGGACTGAGGACTGAGGATTGAAGATTGAGTATTGAGGATTGAAAATTGAGGATTAAAGATTGAGGATTGGGGATTGAGGATCTAGGATTGAAAATTGATTATAGAGGATCGAAGATTGAGGATTGAGGATTGAGGATTGAGAATTGAGAATTGAGGATAAGGACTGAGGGTTGAGGATTGAGGTTTGAGGAATGAGGATTGAGGATTGAGTGTTGAGGATTGAAGATTGAGTATTGATGATTGAAGATTGAGGATTGAGGACTGAGGGTTGAGGATTGAGGACGAGGACTGACAGCGGAGGATTGTGGTTTGAGGATTGAGGGTTGAGGATTGAGAATTGAGGATGAGGACTGAAGTTTGAGGATTGATGACTGAGGATTGAGGATTGAGGATTGATGATTGCGGATTGAGGACTGAAGATTGAGTATTGAGGATTGAATATTGAGGATTGAGGATTGAGTATTGAGGATTGAAGATTGAGTATTGAGGATTGAAGATTGAGGATTGAGGATTGAGGATTGAGGATTGAGGATTGAGGGTCGAAGGCTGAGTGTTGAGGATTGAAGGTTGAGGATTGACGATTGAGGATTGAGGATTGAGGATGATGGCTGAGGTTTGAGGTTTGAGGTTTGAGTATTGGATCCTGAGAATTCAGGATGTTCTTTTGAGTATTGAGAATTGAGTATTGATGCTTTAGTATTGAGGATTCAGGATTGAGGATTGAGGATTGAGTATTGAAGATTGAGTATTGATGATTGAGGATTTAGCATTGAGGATTGAGGATTGAGGATTGAGGATTGAGGATTGAAAATTGAGTATTGAGGATTGATGGTTGAGGACTGAGGAGTAAGGATTGAGGATTGAGGATGAGGGCTGAGGGTTGAGGATTGTGGTTTGAGGACTGACGACTGATAATTGAGGATTGAGAATTGGTTATTGAGGTTTGAGGATTGAAGATTGAGGATTGGGTATTGAGCATTGAAGAATGAGTATTGAGGATTGAGGATTGAGGATTGAGGATTGAATATTGAGTATTGAGGATTGAAGATTGAGGAATGAGGATTGAGGGTTGAGGATTGAGGATTGAGTATTGAGGATTGAGGATTGAGGATTGAGGATTGAAGATTGACTATTGAGGATTGAAGATTGAGGATTGAGTATTGAGGATTGAGGATTGAGGATTGAGGATTGAATATTGAGGATTGGGGATTGAGGATTGAGGATTGAGGACTGAGGATTGAGGATTGAGGTTTGAGGTACGAGGATTGAGGTTTGAGGATTGAGGTCTGAGGATTGACGATTGAGTATTGAAGATTGAGGCTTGATGACTGAGGATTCAGGATTGAGGATTGATGATTGCGGATTGAGTATTTAAAGTTGAGTATTCAGGATTGAATATTGAGGATTGAGGATTGAGGATTCAGGATTGAAGGTTGAGTATTGTGGATTGATGATTGAGGATTGAGGATTGACGATTGAGGTTTGAGGATTGAGGTTTGAGGATTGACGATGAGGGCTGAGGGTTGAGGGTTGAGGTTTGATGTCTGAGGTCTGAGGATTGAGGATTGAGAGTTGAGGATTGTGGATTGAGGATTGAGGATTGAAGATTGAGGATTGGGTACTGAGGATTGAAGAATGAGGATTGAGGATTGAGGATTGAGGATTGGGGACTGAGGATTGAATATTCAGGATTGAGGATTGAGGATTGAGGATTGAGGATTGAGGATTGAGGATTGAAGATTCAGCATTGAGGATCGAGGATTGAGAATTGGGGATTGAGGATTGAACATTGAGGACTGAGTTTTGAGGGTTGAGTGATGAGAATTGATGGCTGTGGATAGAGATTTGAAGATTGCAGATTGAGTATTGAGTATTGAAAACTGTGAATTGAGAATATTATACTGAGGATTGAGGATTGACAACTGATTGTTGAGGACTGAGGGCTGAAGATTGAGGATTCAGGATTGAGGGTTCAGAATTGAGGTTTGAGGACTGAGGATTGAGGATTGAAGATTGAGTATTGAGGATTGAAGATTGAGGATTGAGGTTGAGGATTGAGGATTGAGGATGAGGGCTGAGGGTTGAGGATTGAGGTTTGAGGACTGAGGTCTGAGGATTGAGTATTGAGAATTGAGGATTGAGGATTGAGGATTGAAGATTGAGGATTGAGGATTGAGGATTGAATACTGAGGACTGAGTGTTGAGGGTTGAGAGATGAGAATTGATGTTTGTGGATGGAGATTTGAAGATTGAAGATTGAGGATTGAGTATTGAAAACTGAGAATTTAGGATATTCAACTGAGTATTGAGAATTGAGGGTTGATGGTTGAGTATTGAGGATTGATGGTTGAGGGTTGTGTGTTGAATATTGAGGATTGGCGGATTGAGTATTGAAGATTGAGGCCTGAGGACTGGGGATTGAGTATTGAGGATTGAGTATTGAGGATTGAGGATTGAAGATTGAGTATTGATGATTGAAGGTTGCGGGTTGATTATTGAGGATGGAGGATTGATGACGAGGACTGTGGGCTGAGGATTGAGGACTGAGGATTGACGATTGAGTATTGAAGATTGAGGCTTGATGAGTGAGGATTCAGGATTGAGGATTGATGATTGCGGATTGAAGATTGAGGATTGTGTATTAAGGATTGAAGAATGAGGATTGAGGATTGAGGATTGAGGATTGGGGACTGAGGATTGAATATTCAGGATTGAGGATTGAGGATTGAGGATTGAGTATTGAGGATTGAAGATTCAGTATTGAGGATCGAAGGTTGAGAATTGAGGATTGAGGATTGAACATTGAGTACTGAGTGTTGAGGGTTGACGGATGAGAACTGATATTTCTGGATAGAGATTTGAAGATTGCAGATTGAGTATTGAGTATTGAAAACTGTGAGTTGAGGATATTATACTGAGGATTGAGGATTGACAACTGATTGTTGAGGACTGAGGGCTGTAGGTTGAGGATTCAGTATTGAGGATTCAGAATTGAGGTTTGAGGACTGAGGATTGAAGATTGAAGATTGAGTATTGAGGATTGAAGATTGAGGATTGAGGTTGAGGATTGAGGATTGAGGATGAGGGCTGAGGGTTGAGGATTGAGGTTTGAGGACTGAGGTCTGAGGATTGAGTATTGAGAATTGAGGATTGAGGATTGAGGATTGAAGATTGAGGATTGGGTATTGAGGATTGAAGAATGAGGATTGAGGATTGAGGATTCAGGATTGTGGATTGAATATTGAGTATTGAGGATTGAAGACTGACGACTGAGGATTGAGGATTGAGGATTGAAGATTGAGGATTGAGGATTGAGCATTGAATATTGAGGACTGAGTGTTGAGGGTTGAGAGATAAGAATTGATGTTTGTGGATGGAGATTTGAAGATTGAAGATTGAGGATTGAGTATTGAAAGCAGAGAATTCAGGATATTCAACTGAGTATTGAGAATTGAGGATTGATGGTTGAGTATTGAGGATTGATGGTTGAGGGTTGTGTGTTGAATATTGAGGATTGGCGGATTGAGTATTGAAGATTGAGGACTGAGGACTGGGGATTGAGTATTGAGGATTGAGTTTGAGGATTGAGGATTGAAGATTGAGTATTGGTGATTGAAGATTGCGGGTTGATTATTGAGGGTTGAGGATTGATGACGAGGACTGAGGGCTGAGGATTGAGTACTGAGGATTGAGGATTGAGGACTGGGCATTCAGGATTGAAGATTGAGGACTGGGTATTGTGGATTGAAGATTGAGGATTAAGGATTGAGGATTGGGGATTGGGGATCTAGGGTTGGAGATTGATTATTGATGATAGAAGATTGAGGGTTGAGGATTGAGGATTGAGAATTGAGAATTGAGGATGAGGACTGAGGGTTGAGGATTGAGGTTTGAGGTACGAGGATTGAGGTTTGAGGATTGAGGTCTGAGGATTGACGATTGAGTATTGAAGATTGAGGCTTGATGACTGAGGATTCAGGATTGAGGATTGATGATTGCGGATTGAGTATTTAAAGTTGAGTATTCAGGATTGAATATTGAGGATTGAGGATTGAGGATTCAGGATTGAAGGTTGAGTATTGTGGATTGATGATTGAGGATTGAGGATTGACGATTGAGGTTTGAGGATTGAGGTTTGAGGATTGACGATGAGGGCTGAGGGTTGAGGATTGAGGTTTGATGTCTGAGGTCTGAGGATTGAGGATTGAGAGTTGAGGATTGTGGATTGAGGATTGAGGATTGAAGATTGAGGATTGGGTACTGAGGATTGAAGAATGAGGATTGAGGATTGAGGATTGAGGATTGGGGACTGAGGATTGAATATTCAGGATTGAGGATTGAGGATTGAGGATTGAGGATTGAGGATTGAGGATTGAAGATTCAGCATTGAGGATCGAGGATTGAGAATTGGGGATTGAGGACTGAACATTGAGGACTGAGTGTTGAGGTTTGAGTGATGAGAATTGATGACTGTGGATAGAGATTTGAAGATTGCAGATTGAGTATTGAGTATTGAAAACTGTGAATTGAGAATATTATACTGAGGATTGAGGATTGACAACTGATTGTTGAGGACTGAGGGCTGAAGATTGAGGATTCAGGATTGAGGGTTCAGAATTGAGGTTTGAGGACTGAGGATTGAGGATTGAAGATTGAGTATTGAGGATTGAAGATTGAGGATTGAGGTTGAGGATTGAGGATTGAGGATGAGGGCTGAGGGTTGAGGATTGAGGTTTGAGGACTGAGGTCTGAGGATTGAGTATTGAGAATTGAGGATTGAGGATTGAGTATTGAAGGTTGAGGATTGGGTATTGAGGATTGAAGAATGAGGATTGAGGATTGAGGATCCAGGATTGTGGATTGAATATTGAGTATTGAGGATTGAAGACTGACGATTGAGTATTGAGGATTGAGGATTGAGGATTGAGAATTGAGGACTGATGAATGAGTATTGATGGTTGAAGATTGAGGATTGAGGATTGAGGATTGAGGATTGAAGATTGAGGATTGTGGACTGAGTGTTGAGGGTTGTGTGATGAGGATTGATGTTTGTGTATAGATATTTGAATATTGCAGATTGAGCATTGAGTATTGAAAACTGTGAATTGATGATATTCTATTGAGGATTGAGAATTGACAGCAGATTGTTGAGGACTGAGGGCTGAAGATTGAGGATTCAGGATTGAGAATTCAGAATTGAGGATTGAGGACTGAGGACTGAGGATTGAAGATTGAGTATTGAGGATTGAAAATTGAGGATTAAGGATTGAGGATTGGGGATTGAGGATCTAGGACTGAAAATTGATTATAGAGGACCGAAGATTTAGGATTGAGGATTGAGGATTGAGAATTGAGAATTGAGGATAAGGACTGAGGGTTGAGGATTGAGGTTTGAGGAATGAGGATTGAGGATTGAGTGTTGAGGATTGAAGATTGAGTATTGATGATTGAAGATTGAGGATTGAGGACTGAGGGTTGAGGATTGAGGACGAGGACTGACAGTTGAGGATTGTGGTTTGAGGATTGAGGATTGAGGATTGAAGATTGAGGATTGGGTATTGAGGATTGAAGAATGAGGATTGAGTATTGAGGATTGAGGATTGAGGATTGAAGATTGAGTATTGAGGATTGAAGATGGAGGATTGAAGATTGATGATTGAGGATTGAGTGTTGAGGATTGAGGATTGAATATTGAGGATTGGGGACTGCGTGTTGAGGGTTGAGTGATGAGAGTTGATGTCTGTCGATAGAGATTTGCAGATTAGAAGATTGCAGATTGTGTGTTGAGTAGTGAAAACTGTGAATTGAGGATATTCTATTGAGGATTGAGGATTGGCAACTGATTGTTGAGGACTGAGGGCTGAAGATTGAGGATTCAGGATTGAGGATTCAGAATTGTGGTTTGAGGACTGAGGATTGAGGATTGAAGATTGAGTATTGAGGATTGAAGATTGAGGAGTGAGGTTGAGGATTGAGGATTAAGGATGAGGGCTGAGGGTTGAGGACTGATGATTGAGCATTGAGGATTGAAGATTGAGGATTGAGGATTGAGGATTGAGGATTGAGGATTGAGGACTGAGGATTGAGGATTGAATATTGAGGATTGGGGATTGAGGATTGAGGATTGAGTACTGAGGATTGAGGACTGAGGATTGAGCATTGAGGATTGAAGATTGAGGACTGGGGATTGAGGATTGAAGATTGAGGATAAAGGATTGAGGATTAGGGATTGGGGATCTAGGATTGGAGATTGATTATTGGGAATTCAAGATTGAGGGTTGAGGATTGAGGGTTGAAAATTGAGAGTTGAGGATGGGGACTTAGGGTTGAGGATTGAGGTTTGTGATACGAGGATTGAGGATTGAGGATTGAGGACTGAGGATTGACGATTGAGTATTGAAGATTGCGGATTGATGACTGAGGATTGAGGATTGAGAATTGATGATTGCGGATTGAGGATTGAAGGTTGAGTATTCAGGATTGAATACTGAGGATTGAGGATTGAGGATTCAGGATTGAAGGTTGAGTATTGTGGATTGATGATTGAGGATTCAGGATTGACGATTGAGGTTTGAGGATTGAGGTTTGAGGATTGACGATAAGGGCTGAGGGTTGAGGATTGAGGTTTGATGTCTGAGGTCTGAGGATTGTGGATTGAGAATTGAGGATTGTGGATTGAGGATTGAGGATTGAAGATTGAGGATTGGGTATTGAGGATTGAAGAATGAGGATTGAGGATTGAGGATTGAGGATTGGGGACTGAGGATTGAATATTCAGGATTGAGGATTGAGGATTGAGGATTGAGGATTGAGGATTGAAGATTCAGCATTGAGGATCGAGGATTGAGAATTGGGGATTGAGGATTGAACATTGAGGACTGAGTGTTGAGTGTTGAGTGATGAGAATTGATGACTGTGGATAGAGATTTGAAGATTGCAGATTGAGTATTGAGTATTGAAAACTGTGAATTGAGGATATTCTATTGAGGATTGAGGATTGGCAACTGATTGTTGAGGACAGAGGGCTGAAGTTTGAGGATTCAGGATTGAGGATTCAGAATTGGGGTTTGAGGACTGAGGATTGAGGATTGAAGATTGAGTATTGAGGATTGAAGAATCAGGATTGAGGATTGAGGATTGAGGATTGAAGGTTCAGGATTGAGAATTGAGGATTGAGGATTGGGGACTGAGTGTTGAGGGTTGAGTGATGAGGATTGATGTTTGTGGATAGAGATTCGAAGATTGCAGACCGAGAATTTAGTATTGAAAACTGTGAATTGATGATATTCTATTGAGGATTGAGGATTGACAACTGATTGTTGAGGTCTGAAGTCTGCAGGTTGAGGACTGAGGGTTGAGGATTCAGGATTGAGGTTTGAGGACTGATGATTGAGGATTGAGGATTGAGGCATGAGGATTGTGGATTGAGGATTGAAGATTTAGGTTTGAGGATCCAGGATGAGGGCTGAAGGTTGAGGATTGAGGTTTGAGGACTGAGGACTGAGGATTGAGGGTTGAGAATTAAGGATTGAGGATTGAGGATTGAAGATTGAGGATTGGGTGTTGAGGATTGAAGAATGAGGATTGAGGATTGAGTATTGAGGATTGAGGATAGAAGATTGAGTATTGAGGATTGAAGACTGACGATTGAGTGTTGACGATTGAGGGTTGAGGACTTAGGATTGAGAATTGAGGATTGAGGATTGAGGATCGAAGATTGAGGATTGGGTATTGAGGATTGAAGAATGGGGATTGAGGATTGAGGATTCGGTATAGAGGATTGAAGATTGAGGATTGAGAATTGAGGATTGAGGATTGAAGATTGAGTATTGAGGATTGAAGATTGAGGATTGAGGATTGAGTATTGAAGATTGACGATTGGGAAATGAGTGTTGAGGGTTGAGTGATGAGAATTGATGTTTGTGAATGGAGATTTGAAGATTGAAGATTGAGGATTGAGTATTGAAAACTGAGAATTCAGGATCTTCTATTGAGTATTGAGAATTTTGGATTGATGGCTGAGGGTTGTGTGTTGAATATTGAGGATTGACGGATTGAGTTTTGAAGAATGAGGACTGAGGACAGAGGATTGAGTATTGAGGATTGAGGATTGAGTATTGAGGATTGAGGATTGAAGATTGAGTATTGATGAGTGAAGATTGCGGTATGATTATTGAGGGTTGAGGTTTGAGGACGAGGACTGAGGGTTGAGGATTGAGGTTTGAGGACAGAGGATTGAGGACTGAGGATTGAGAATTGATAATTGAGGATTGAGGATTGAAGATTTAGGATTGGGTTTTGAGGATTGAAGATTGAGGATTGAGGTTGAGGATTGAGGATTGAGGATGAGGGCTGAGGGTTGAGGATTGAGGTTTGAGGACTGAGGTCTGAGGATTGAGTATTGAGAATTGAGGATTGAGGATTGAGTATTGAAGGTTGAGGATTGGGTATTGAGGATTGAAGAATGAGGATTGAGGATTGAGGATCCAGGATTGTGGATTGAATATTGAGTATTGAGGATTGAAGACTGACGATTGAGTATTGAGGATTGAGGATTGAGGATTGAGAATTGAGGACTGATGAATGAGTATTGATGGTTGAAGATTGAGGATTGAGGATTGAGGATTGAGGATTGAGGATTGAAGATTGAGGATTGTGGACTGAGTGTTGAGGGTTGTGTGATGAGGATTGATGTTTGTGTATAGATATTTGAAGATTGCAGATTGAGCATTGAGTATTGAAAACTGTGAATTGATGATATTCTATTGAGGATTGAGAATTGACAGCTGATTGTTGAGGACTGAGGGCTGAAGATTGAGGATTCAGGATTGAGAATTCAGAATTGAGGATTGAGGACTGAGGACTGAGGATTGAAGATTGAGTATTGAGGATTGAAAATTGAGGATTAAGGATTGAGGATTGGGGATTGAGGATCTAGGACTGAAAATTGATTATAGAGGACCGAAGATTTAGGATTGAGGATTGAGGATTGAGAATTGAGAATTGAGGATAAGGACTGAGGGTTGAGGATTGAGGTTTGAGGAATGAGGATTGAGGATTGAGTGTTGAGGATTGAAGATTGAGTATTGATGATTGAAGATTGAGGATTGAGGACTGAGGGTTGAGGATTGAGGACGAGGACTGACAGCGGAGGATTGTGGTTTGAGGATTGAGGGTTGAGGATTGAGAATTGAGGATGAGGACTGAAGTTTGAGGATTGATGACTGAGGATTGAGGATTGAGGATTGATGATTGCGGATTGAGGACTGAAGATTGAGTATTGAGGATTGAATATTGAGGATTGAGGATTGAGTATTGAGGATTGAAGATTGAGTATTGAGGATTGAAGATTGAGGATTGAGGATTGAGGATTGAGGATTGAGGATTGAGGGTCGAAGGCTGAGTGTTGAGGATTGAAGGTTGAGGATTGACGATTGAGGATTGAGGATTGAGGATGATGGCTGAGGTTTGAGGTTTGAGGTTTGAGTATTGGATCCTGAGAATTCAGGATGTTCTTTTGAGTATTGAGAATTGAGTATTGATGCTTTAGTATTGAGGATTCAGGATTGAGGATTGAGGATTGAGTATTGAAGATTGAGTATTGATGATTGAGGATTTAGCATTGAGGATTGAGGATTGAGGATTGAGGATTGAGGATTGAAAATTGAGTATTGAGAATTGATTGTTGAGGACTGAGGAGTAAGGATTGAGGATTGAGGATGAGGGCTGAGGGTTGAGGATTGTGGTTTGAGGACTGACGACTGATAATTGAGGATTGAGAATTGGTTATTGAGGTTTGAGGATTGAAGATTGAGGATTGGGTATTGAGCATTGAAGAATGAGTATTGAGGATTGAGGATTGAGGATTGAGGATTGAGGATTGAGGATTGAGGATTGAAGATTCAGCATTGAGGATCGAGGATTGAGAATTGGGGATTGAGGATTGAACATTGAGGACTGAGTTTTGAGGGTTGAGTGATGAGAATTGATGGCTGTGGATAGAGATTTGAAGATTGCAGATTCAGTATTGAGTATTGAAAACTGTGAATTGAGAATATTATACTGAGGATTGAGGATTGACAACTGATTGTTGAGGACTGAAGGCTGAAGATTGAGGATTCAGGATTGAGGGTTCAGAATTGAGGTTTGAGGACTGAGGATTGAGGATTGAAGATTGAGTATTGAGGATTGAAGATTGAGGATTGAGGTTGAGGATTGAGGATTGAGGATGGGGGCTGAGGGTTGAGGATTGAGGTTTGAGGACTGAGGTCTGAGGATTGAGTATTGAGAATTGAGGATTGAGGATTGAGGATTGAAGATTGAGGACTGAGGATTGAGGATTGAATACTGAGGACTGAGTGTTGAGGGTTGAGAGATGAGAATTGATGTTTGTGGATGGAGATTTGAAGATTGAAGATTGAGGATTGAGTATTGAAAACTGAGAATTCAGGATATTCAACTGAGTATTGAGAATTGAGGGTTGATGGTTGAGTATTGAGGATTGATGGTTGAGGGTTGTGTGTTGAATATTGAGGATTGGCGGATTGAGTATTGAAGATTCAGGCCTGAGGACTGGGGATTGAGTATTGAGGATTGAGTATTGAGGATTGAGGATTGAAGATTGAGTATTGATGATTGAAGGTTGCGGGTTGATTATTGAGGATGGAGGATTGATGACGAGGACTGTGGGCTGAGGATTGAGGACTGAGGATTGACGATTGAGTATTGAAGATTGAGGCTTGATGAGTGAGGATTCAGGATTGAGGATTGATGATTGCGGATTGAAGATTGAGGATTGTGTATTAAGGATTGAAGAATGAGGATTGAGGATTGAGGATTGAGGATTGGGGACTGAGGATTGAATATTCAGGATTGAGGATTGAGGATTGAGGATTGAGTATTGAGGATTGAAGATTCAGTATTGAGGATCGAAGGTTGAGAATTGAGGATTGAGGATTGAACATTGAGTACTGAGTGTTGAGGGTTGACGGATGAGAACTGATATTTCTGGATAGAGATTTGAAGATTGCAGATTGAGTATTGAGTATTGAAAACTGTGAGTTGAGGATATTATACTGAGGATTGAGGATTGACAACTGATTGTTGAGGACTGAGGGCTGTAGGTTGAGGATTCAGTATTGAGGATTCAGAATTGAGGTTTGAGGACTGAGGATTGAAGATTGAAGATTGAGTATTGAGGATTGAAGATTGAGGATTGAGGTTGAGGATTGAGGATTGAGGATGAGGGCTGAGGGTTGAGGATTGAGGTTTGAGGACTGAGGTCTGAGGATTGAGTATTGAGAATTGAGGATTGAGGATTGAGGATTGAAGATTGAGGATTGGGTATTGAGGATTGAAGAATGAGGATTGAGGATTGAGGATTCAGGATTGTGGATTGAATATTGAGTATTGAGGATTGAAGACTGACGACTGAGGATTGAGGATTGAGGATTGAAGATTGAGGATTGAGGATTGAGCATTGAATATTGAGGACTGAGTGTTGAGGGTTGAGAGATAAGAATTGATGTTTGTGGATGGAGATTTGAAGATTGAAGATTGAGGATTGAGTATTGAAAGCAGAGAATTCAGGATATTCAACTGAGTATTGAGAATTGAGGATTGATGGTTGAGTATTGAGGATTGACGGTTGAGGGTTGTGTGTTGAATATTGAGGATTGGCGGATTGAGTATTGAAGATTGAGGACTGAGGACTGGGGATTGAGTATTGAGGATTGAGTTTGAGGATTGAGGATTGAGAATTGAGAATTGAGGACTGATGATTGAGTATTGATGGTTGAAGATTGAGGATTGAGAATTGAGGGTGAGGTCTGAGGTTTGAGGATTGATGACTGAGGATTGAGGATTGAGGATTGAAGATTGAGGATTGGGTATTGAGGATTGAAGAATGAGGATTGAGTATTGAGGATTGAGGATTGAAGATTGAGTATTGATGAGTGAAGATTGCGGATTGATTATTGAGGGTTGAGGTTTGAGGACGAGGACTGAGGGTTGAGGATTGAGGTTTGAGGACAGAGCATTGAGGATAGAGGATTGAGAATTGATAATTGAGGATTGTGTATTGAAGATTTAGGATTGGGTATTGAGGATTGAGGATTGGGGGTTGAGGATCTAGTATTGGAGATTGATTATTTAGGATTGAAGATAGAGGGTTGAGGATTGAGGATTGAGGATTGAGAATTGAGAATTGAGAATGAGGACTGAGGTTTGAGGATTTAGGTTTGAGGAATGAGGATTGAGGATTGAGGATTGAGGATTGAGGATTGAGGATTGAGTATTGAAGGTTGAGGATTGATGACTGAGTATTGAGGATTGAGGATTGAGGATTGAGGATTGAGGATTGAAGATTGAGTGTTGAGGATTGAGGGTTGAGGATTAAGGATTGAGTGTTGAGGATTGAGGATGATGGCTGAGGTTTGAGGTTTGAGGTTTGAGAATTGAATCCTGAGAATTCAGGATGTTCTATTGAGTATTGAGAATTGAGGATTGATGGTTTAGTATTGAGGATTCGGGATTGAGGATTGAGGATTGAGTATTGAAGATTGAGGGTTGATGATTGAGGACTTAGGATTGAGGATTGAGGATTGAGGATTGAGGATTGAAAATTGAGTATTGAGGATTGAAGGTGGAGGACTGAGGAATAAGGATTGAGGAGCGAGCATGAGGGCTGAGGGTTGAGGATTGAGGTTTGAAGATTGAGGATTGGGGACTGAGTGTTGAGGGTTGAGTGATGAGAATTAATGTTTGTGGATAGAGATTTGAAGACTGCAGATTGAGTATCGAGTATTGAAAACTGTGAACTGAGGATATTCTATTGAGGATTGAGGATTGACCATTGATTGTCGAAGACTGAGGGCTGAAGATTGAGGATTCAGGATTGAGGATTCAGAATTGAGGTTTGAGGACTGAGGACTGCGGATTGAAGATTGAGTATTGAGGATTGAAGATTGAGGATTGAGGTTGAGGATTGAGGATTGAGGATGAGGGCTGAGGGTTGAGGATTGAGGTTTGAGGACTGAGGTCTTAGGATTGAGTATTGAGAATTGAGGATTGAGGATTGAGTATTGAAGATTGAGGATTGGGTATTGAGGATTGAAGAATGAGGATTGAGGATTGAGGATTCAGGATTGTGGATTGAATATTGAGTATTGAGGAATGAAGACTGACGATTGAGTATTGAGGATTGAGGATTGAGAATTGAGAATTGAGGACTGATGATTGAGTATTGATGGTTGAAGATTGAGGATTGAGAATTGAGGGTGAGGTCTGAGGTTTGAGGATTGATGACTGAGGATTGAGGATTGAGGATTGAAGATTGAGGATTGGGTATTGAGGATTGAAGAATGAGGATTGAGTATTGAGGATTGAGGATTGAAGATTGAGTATTGATGAGTGAAGATTGCGGATTGATTATTGAGGGTTGAGGTTTGAGGACGAGGACTGAGGGTTGAGGATTGAGGTTTGAGGACAGAGCATTGAGGATAGAGGATTGAGAATTGATAATTGAGGATTGTGTATTGAAGATTTAGGATTGGGTATTGAGGATTGAGGATTGGGTGTTGAGGATCTAGTATTGGAGATTGATTATTTAGGATTGAAGATAGAGGGTTGAGGATTGAGGATTGAGGATTGAGAATTGAGAATTGAGAATGAGGACTGAGGTTTGAGGATTTAGGTTTGAGGAATGAGGATTGAGGATTGAGGATTGAGGATTGAGGATTGAGGATTGAGTATTGAAGGTTGAGGATTGATGACTGAGTATTGAGGATTGAGGATTGAGGATTGAGGATTGAGGATTGAAGATTGAGTGTTGAGGATTGAGGGTTGAGGATTGAGGATTGAGTATTGAGGATTGAGGATGAGGGCTGAGGTTTGAGGTTTGAGGTTTGAGTATTGAATCCTGAGAATTCAGGATATTCTATTGAGTATTGAGAATTGATGATTGATGGTTGAGTATTGAGTATTGAGGATTCAGGATTGTGGATTGAATATTGAGTATTGAGGATTGAAGACTGACGACTGAGGATTGAGGATTGAGGATTGAAGATTGAGGATTGAGGATTGAGCATTGAATATTGAGGACTGAGTGTTGAGGGTTGAGAGATAAGAATTGATGTTTGTGGATGGAGATTTGAAGATTGAAGATTGAGGATTGAGTATTGAAAGCAGAGAATTCAGGATATTCAACTGAGTATTGAGAATTGAGGATTGATGGTTGAGTATTGAGGATTGATGGTTGAGGGTTGTGTGTTGAATATTGAGGATTGGCGGATTGAGTATTGAAGATTGAGGACTGAGGACTGGGGATTGAGTATTGAGGATTGAGTTTGAGGATTGAGGATTGAGAATTGAGAATTGAGGACTGATGATTGAGTATTGATGGTTGAAGATTGAGGATTGAGAATTGAGGGTGAGGTCTGAGGTTTGAGGATTGATGACTGAGGATTGAGGATTGAGGATTGAAGATTGAGGATTGGGTATTGAGGATTGAAGAATGAGGATTGAGTATTGAGGATTGAGGATTGAAGATTGAGTATTGATGAGTGAAGATTGCGGATTGATTATTGAGGGTTGAGGTTTGAGGACGAGGACTGAGGGTTGAGGATTGAGGTTTGAGGACAGAGCATTGAGGATAGAGGATTGAGAATTGATAATTGAGGATTGTGTATTGAAGATTTAGGATTGGGTATTGAGGATTGAGGATTGGGGGTTGAGGATCTAGTATTGGAGATTGATTATTTAGGATTGAAGATAGAGGGTTGAGGATTGAGGATTGAGGATTGAGAATTGAGAATTGAGAATGAGGACTGAGGTTTGAGGATTTAGGTTTGAGGAATGAGGATTGAGGATTGAGGATTGAGGATTGAGGATTGAGGATTGAGTATTGAAGGTTGAGGATTGATGACTGAGTATTGAGGATTGAGGATTGAGGATTGAGGATTGAGGATTGAAGATTGAGTGTTGAGGATTGAGGGTTGAGGATTAAGGATTGAGTGTTGAGGATTGAGGATGATGGCTGAGGTTTGAGGTTTGAGGTTTGAGAATTGAATCCTGAGAATTCAGGATGTTCTATTGAGTATTGAGAATTGAGGATTGATGGTTTAGTATTGAGGATTCGGGATTGAGGATTGAGGATTGAGTATTGAAGATTGAGGGTTGATGATTGAGGACTTAGGATTGAGGATTGAGGATTGAGGATTGAGGATTGAAAATTGAGTATTGAGGATTGAAGGTGGAGGACTGAGGAATAAGGATTGAGGAGCGAGCATGAGGGCTGAGGGTTGAGGATTGAGGTTTGAAGATTGAGGATTGGGGACTGAGTGTTGAGGGTTGAGTGATGAGAATTAATGTTTGTGGATAGAGATTTGAAGACTGCAGATTGAGTATCGAGTATTGAAAACTGTGAATTGAGGATATTCTATTGAGGATTGAGGATTGACCATTGATTGTCGAAGACTGAGGGCTGAAGATTGAGGATTCAGGATTGAGGATTCAGAATTGAGGTTTGAGGACTGAGGACTGCGGATTGAAGATTGAGTATTGAGGATTGAAGATTGAGGATTGAGGTTGAGGATTGAGGATTGAGGATGAGGGCTGAGGGTTGAGGATTGAGGTTTGAGGACTGAGGTCTTAGGATTGAGTATTGAGAATTGAGGATTGAGGATTGAGTATTGAAGATTGAGGATTGGGTATTGAGGATTGAAGAATGAGGATTGAGGATTGAGGATTCAGGATTGTGGATTGAATATTGAGTATTGAGGAATGAAGACTGACGATTGAGTATTGAGGATTGAGGATTGAGAATTGAGAATTGAGGACTGATGATTGAGTATTGATGGTTGAAGATTGAGGATTGAGAATTGAGGGTGAGGTCTGAGGTTTGAGGATTGATGACTGAGGATTGAGGATTGAGGATTGAAGATTGAGGATTGGGTATTGAGGATTGAAGAATGAGGATTGAGTATTGAGGATTGAGGATTGAAGATTGAGTATTGATGAGTGAAGATTGCGGATTGATTATTGAGGGTTGAGGTTTGAGGACGAGGACTGAGGGTTGAGGATTGAGGTTTGAGGACAGAGCATTGAGGATAGAGGATTGAGAATTGATAATTGAGGATTGTGTATTGAAGATTTAGGATTGGGTATTGAGGATTGAGGATTGGGTGTTGAGGATCTAGTATTGGAGATTGATTATTTAGGATTGAAGATAGAGGGTTGAGGATTGAGGATTGAGGATTGAGAATTGAGAATTGAGAATGAGGACTGAGGTTTGAGGATTTAGGTTTGAGGAATGAGGATTGAGGATTGAGGATTGAGGATTGAGGATTGAGGATTGAGTATTGAAGGTTGAGGATTGATGACTGAGTATTGAGGATTGAGGATTGAGGATTGAGGATTGAGGATTGAAGATTGAGTGTTGAGGATTGAGGGTTGAGGATTGAGGATTGAGTATTGAGGATTGAGGATGAGGGCTGAGGTTTGAGGTTTGAGGTTTGAGTATTGAATCCTGAGAATTCAGGATATTCTATTGAGTATTGAGAATTGATGATTGATGGTTGAGTATTGAGTATTGAGGATTGAGGATTGAGGATTGAGGATTGAGTATTGAAGATTGAGGATTGATGATTGAGGATTGAGGGTTGAGGATGAGGATTGAGGATTGAGGATTGAAGATTGAGAATTGAGGATTGAAGGTTGAGGATTGAGGAATGAGGATTGAGGATTGAGGATGAGGGCTGATGGTTGAGGGTTGAGGTTTTAGGACTGAGGACTGAGGACTGAGGATTGAGAGTTGAGGATTGAGGATTAAGGATTCAAGATTGAGGATTGGGTATTGAGGATTGAAGAATGAGTATTGAGGATTGAGGATTGATGACTGGGGACTGAAGATTGAGTACTGAGGGTTGAAGATTGAGTATTGATGATTGAAGATTGAGGATTGAGTATTGAGGGTTGAGGTTTGAGGACGGGGACTGACGGTTGAGGATTGAGGTTTGAGGATTGAGGGTTGAGGACTGAGGCCTGAGGATAGAGGATTGAGGATGGAGCATTGAGGATTGAAGATTGCGGATTGGGTATTGAGGATTGAAGAATGAGGATTGAGGATTGAGGATTGAGGATTGGGGACTGAGGATTGAATATTCAGGATTGAGGATTGAGGATTGAGGATTGAGGATTGAGGATTGAAGATTCAGCATTGAGGATCGAGGATTGAGAATTGGGGATTGAGGATTGAACATTGAGGACTGAGAGTTGAGGGTTGAATGATGAGAATTGATGACTGTGGATAGAGATTTGAAGATTGCAGATTGAGTATTGAGTATTGAAAACTGTGAATTGAGAATATTATACTGAGGATTGAGGATTGACAACTGATTGTTGAGGACTGAGGGCTGAAGATTGAGGATTCAGGATTGAGGGTTCAGAATTGAGGATTGAGGACTGAGGATTGAGGATTGAAGATTGAGTATTGAGGATTGAAGATTGAGGATTGAGGTTGAGGATTGAGGATTGAGGGTGAGGGCTGAGGGTTGAGGATTGAGGTTTGAGGACTGAGGTCTGAGGATTGAGTATTGAGAATTGAGGATTGAGGATTGAGTATTGAAGGTTGAGGATTGGGTATTGAGGATTGAAGAATGAGGATTGAGGATTGAGGATCCAGGATTGTGGATTGAATATTGAGTATTGAGGATTGAAGACTGACGATTGAGTATTGAGGATTGAGGATTGAGGATTGAGAATTGAGGACTGATGAATGAGTATTGATGGTTGAAGATTGAGGATTGAGGATTGAGGATTGAGGTTTGAGGATTGAAGATTGAGGATTGTGGACTGAGTGTTGAGGGTTGTGTGATGAGGATTGATGTTTGTGTATAGATATTTGAAGATTGCAGATTGAGCATTGAGTATTGAAAACTGTGAATTGATGATATTCTATTGAGGATTGAGAATTGACAGCTGATTGTTGAGGACTGAGGGCTGAAGATTGAGGATTCAGGATTGAGAATTCAGAATTGAGGATTGAGGACTGAGGACTGAGGATTGAAGATTGAGTATTGAGGATTGAAAATTGAGGATTAAGGATTGAGGATTGGGGATTGAGGATCTAGGATTGAAAATTGATTATAGAGGGTCGAAGATTGAGGATTGAGGATTGAGGATTGAGAATTGAGAATTCAGGATTGAGGATTGAGGATTGAGGATTGGGGATTGAGGATTGAGGATAGAGGATTGAGTATTGAAGGTTGAGGATTGATGACTGAGGATTGAGGATTGCGGATTGACGATTGAGGATTGAGGATTGAGGGTTGAAGGCTGAGTGTTGAGGATTGAGGGTTGAGGATTGACGATTGAGGATTGAGGATTGAGGATGATGGCTGAGGTTTGAGGTTTGAGGTTTGAGTATTGGATCCTGAGAATTCAGGATGTTCTTTTGCGTATTGAGAATTGAGTATTGATGCTTTAGTATTGACGATTCAGGATTGAGGATTGAGGATTGAGTATTGAAGATTGAGTATTGATGATTGAGGATTTAGCATTGAGGATTGAGGATTGAGGATTGAAAATTGAGTACTGAGGATTGATGGTTGAGGACTGAGGAATAAGGATTGAGGATTGAGGATGAGGGCTGAGGGTTGAGGATTGTGGTTTGAGGACTGACGACTGAGGATTGAGGATTGAGAATTGAGGATTGAGGATTGAGGATTGAAGATTGAGGATTGGGTATTGAGGATTGAAGAATGAGGATTGAGGATTGAGGATTGAGGATTGAGGATTGAAGATTGAGTATTGAGGATTGAAGATTGAGGATTGAGGATTGAGGGTTGAGGATTGAGGATTGAGTATTGAGGATTGAGGATTGAGGATTGAGGATTGAAGATTGACTATTGAGGATTGAAGATTGAGGATTGAGTATTGAGGATTGAGGATTGAGGATTGAATATTGAGGATTGGGGATTGAGGATTGAGGATTGAGGACTGAGGATTGAGGATTGAGGATTGAGGATTGAGGATTGAGGACTGAGGATTGAGGATTGAGGATTGAGCACTGAGGATTGAAGATTGAGGACTGGGGATTGAGGATTGAAGATTGAGGATTAAGGATTGAGGATTGGGGATTGGGGATCTAGGATTGGAGATTGATTATTGAGGATTCAAGATTGAGGGTTGAGGATTGAGGGTTGAGAATTGAGAGTTGAGGATGGGGACTTAGGGTTGAGGATTGAGGTTTGTGATACGAGGATTGAGGATTGAGGATTGAGGACTGAGGATTGACGATTGAGTATTGAAGATTGAGGATTGATGACTGAGGATTGAGGATTGAGGATTGATGATTGCGGATTGAGTATTGAGGATTGAGGATTGAAGATTGAGTATTGATGATTGAAGATTGCGGGTTGATTATTGAGGGTGGAGGATTGATGACGAGGACTGAGGGCTGAGGATTGAGGACTGAGGATTGACGATTGAGTATTGAAGATTGAGGCTTGATGAGTGAGGATTCAGGATTGAGGATTGATGATTGCGGATTGAGTATTGAAAGTTGAGTATTGAGGATTGAATATTGAGTATTGAGGATTGAGGATTGAGTTTTGAAGGTTGAGTATTGTGGATTGAACATTGAGGATTGAGGATTGACGATTGAGGATTTAGGATTGAGGTTTGAGGATTGACGATGAGGGCTGAGGGTTGAGGATTGAGGTTTGAGGTCTGAGGACTGAGGATTGAGGATTGAGAATTGAGGATTGAGGATTGAGGATTGAAGATTGAGGATTGTGTATCGAGGATTGAAGAATGAGGATTGAGGATTGAGGATTGAGGATTGGGGACTGAGGATTGAATATTCAGGATTGAGGATTGAGGATTGAGGATTGAGGATTGAGTATTGAGGATTGAAGGTTCAGTATTGAGGATCGAAGATTGAGAATTGAGGATTGAGGATTGAACATTGAGTACTGAGTGTTGAGGGTTGACTGATGAGAATTGATATTTGTGGATAGAGATTTGAAGATTGCAGATTGAGTATTGAGTATTGAAAACTGTGAATTGAGGACATTATACTGAGGATTGAGGATTGACAACTGATTGTTGAGGACTGAGGGCTGTAGGTTGAGGATTCAGTATTAAGGATTCAGAATTGAGGTTTGAGGACTGAGGATTGAAGATTGAAGATTGAGTATTGAGGATTGAAGGTTGAGGATTGAGGTTGAGGATTGAGGATTGAGGATGAGGGCTGAGGGTTGAGGATTGAGGTTTGAGGACTGAGGTCTGAGGATTGAGTATTGAGAATTGAGGATTGAGGATTGAGTATTGAAGGTTGAGGATTGGGTATTGAGGATTGAAGAATGAGGATTGAGGATTGAGGATCCAGGATTGTGGATTGAATATTGAGTATTGAGGATTGAAGACTGACGATTGAGTATTGAGGATTGAGGATTGAGGATTGATGACTGGGGACTGAAGATTGAGTATTGAGGGTTGAAGATTGAGTATTGATGATTGAAGATTGAGGATTGAGTATTGAGGGTTGAGGTTTGAGGACGGGGACTGACGGTTGAGGATTGAGGTTTGAGGATTGAGGGTTGAGGACTGAGGCCTGAGGATAGAGGATTGAGGATGGAGCATTGAGGATTGAAGATTGCGGATTGGGTATTGAGGATTGAAGAATGAGGATTGAGGATTGAGGATTGAGGATTGGGGACTGAGGATTGAATATTCAGGATTGAGGATTGAGGATTGAGGATTGAGGATTGAGGATTGAAGATTCAGCATTGAGGATCGAGGATTGAGAATTGGGGATTGAGGATTGAACATTGAGGACTGAGAGTTGAGGGTTGAATGATGAGAATTGATGACTGTGGATAGAGATTTGAAGATTGCAGATTGAGTATTGAGTATTGAAAACTGTGAATTGAGAATATTATACTGAGGATTGAGGATTGACAACTGATTGTTGAGGACTGAGGGCTGAAGATTGAGGATTCAGGATTGAGGGTTCAGAATTGAGGATTGAGGACTGAGGATTGAGGATTGAAGATTGAGTATTGAGGATTGAAGATTGAGGATTGAGGTTGAGGATTGAGGATTGAGGGTGAGGGCTGAGGGTTGAGGATTGAGGTTTGAGGACTGAGGTCTGAGGATTGAGTATTGAGAATTGAGGATTGAGGATTGAGTATTGAAGGTTGAGGATTGGGTATTGAGGATTGAAGAATGAGGATTGAGGATTGAGGATCCAGGATTGTGGATTGAATATTGAGTATTGAGGATTGAAGACTGACGATTGAGTATTGAGGATTGAGGATTGAGGATTGAGAATTGAGGACTGATGAATGAGTATTGATGGTTGAAGATTGAGGATTGAGGATTGAGGATTGAGGTTTGAGGATTGAAGATTGAGGATTGTGGACTGAGTGTTGAGGGTTGTGTGATGAGGATTGATGTTTGTGTATAGATATTTGAAGATTGCAGATTGAGCATTGAGTATTGAAAACTGTGAATTGATGATATTCTATTGAGGATTGAGAATTGACAGCTGATTGTTGAGGACTGAGGGCTGAAGATTGAGGATTCAGGATTGAGAATTCAGAATTGAGGATTGAGGACTGAGGACTGAGGATTGAAGATTGAGTATTGAGGATTGAAAATTGAGGATTAAGGATTGAGGATTGGGGATTGAGGATCTAGGATTGAAAATTGATTATAGAGGGTCGAAGATTGAGGATTGAGGATTGAGGATTGAGAATTGAGAATTCAGGATTGAGGATTGAGGATTGAGGATTGGGGATTGAGGATTGAGGATAGAGGATTGAGTATTGAAGGTTGAGGATTGATGACTGAGGATTGAGGATTGCGGATTGACGATTGAGGATTGAGGATTGAGGGTTGAAGGCTGAGTGTTGAGGATTGAGGGTTGAGGATTGACGATTGAGGATTGAGGATTGAGGATGATGGCTGAGGTTTGAGGTTTGAGGTTTGAGTATTGGATCCTGAGAATTCAGGATGTTCTTTTGCGTATTGAGAATTGAGTATTGATGCTTTAGTATTGACGATTCAGGATTGAGGATTGAGGATTGAGTATTGAAGATTGAGTATTGATGATTGAGGATTTAGCATTGAGGATTGAGGATTGAGGATTGAGGATTGAGGATTGAAAATTGAGTACTGAGGATTGATGGTTGAGGACTGAGGAATAAGGATTGAGGATTGAGGATGAGGGCTGAGGGTTGAGGATTGTGGTTTGAGGACTGACGACTGAGGATTGAGGATTGAGAATTGAGGATTGAGGATTGAGGATTGAAGATTGAGGATTGGGTATTGAGGATTGAAGAATGAGGATTGAGGATTGAGGATTGAGGATTGAGGATTGAAGATTGAGTATTGAGGATTGAAGATTGAGGATTGAGGATTGAGGGTTGAGGATTGAGGATTGAGTATTGAGGATTGAGGATTGAGGATTGAGGATTGAAGATTGACTATTGAGGATTGAAGATTGAGGATTGAGTATTGAGGATTGAGGATTGAGGATTGAATATTGAGGATTGGGGATTGAGGATTGAGGATTGAGGACTGAGGATTGAGGATTGAGGATTGAGGATTGAGGATTGAGGACTGAGGATTGAGGATTGAGGATTGAGCACTGAGGATTGAAGATTGAGGACTGGGGATTGAGGATTGAAGATTGAGGATTAAGGATTGAGGATTGGGGATTGGGGATCTAGGATTGGAGATTGATTATTGAGGATTCAAGATTGAGGGTTGAGGATTGAGGGTTGAGAATTGAGAGTTGAGGATGGGGACTTAGGGTTGAGGATTGAGGTTTGTGATACGAGGATTGAGGATTGAGGATTGAGGACTGAGGATTGACGATTGAGTATTGAAGATTGAGGATTGATGACTGAGGATTGAGGATTGAGGATTGATGATTGCGGATTGAGTATTGAGGATTGAGGATTGAAGATTGAGTATTGATGATTGAAGATTGCGGGTTGATTATTGAGGGTGGAGGATTGATGACGAGGACTGAGGGCTGAGGATTGAGGACTGAGGATTGACGATTGAGTATTGAAGATTGAGGCTTGATGAGTGAGGATTCAGGATTGAGGATTGATGATTGCGGATTGAGTATTGAAAGTTGAGTATTGAGGATTGAATATTGAGTATTGAGGATTGAGGATTGAGTTTTGAAGGTTGAGTATTGTGGATTGAACATTGAGGATTGAGGATTGACGATTGAGGATTTAGGATTGAGGTTTGAGGATTGACGATGAGGGCTGAGGGTTGAGGATTGAGGTTTGAGGTCTGAGGACTGAGGATTGAGGATTGAGAATTGAGGATTGAGGATTGAGGATTGAAGATTGAGGATTGTGTATCGAGGATTGAAGAATGAGGATTGAGGATTGAGGATTGAGGATTGGGGACTGAGGATTGAATATTCAGGATTGAGGATTGAGGATTGAGGATTGAGGATTGAGTATTGAGGATTGAAGGTTCAGTATTGAGGATCGAAGATTGAGAATTGAGGATTGAGGATTGAACATTGAGTACTGAGTGTTGAGGGTTGACTGATGAGAATTGATATTTGTGGATAGAGATTTGAAGATTGCAGATTGAGTATTGAGTATTGAAAACTGTGAATTGAGGACATTATACTGAGGATTGAGGATTGACAACTGATTGTTGAGGACTGAGGGCTGTAGGTTGAGGATTCAGTATTAAGGATTCAGAATTGAGGTTTGAGGACTGAGGATTGAAGATTGAAGATTGAGTATTGAGGATTGAAGGTTGAGGATTGAGGTTGAGGATTGAGGATTGAGGATGAGGGCTGAGGGTTGAGGATTGAGGTTTGAGGACTGAGGTCTGAGGATTGAGTATTGAGAATTGAGGATTGAGGATTGAGTATTGAAGGTTGAGGATTGGGTATTGAGGATTGAAGAATGAGGATTGAGGATTGAGGATCCAGGATTGTGGATTGAATATTGAGTATTGAGGATTGAAGACTGACGATTGAGTATTGAGGATTGAGGATTGAGGATTGAGAATTGAGGACTGATGAATGAGTATTGATGGTTGAATACTGAGGATTGAGGATTGAGGATTGAGGATTGAGGATTGAAGATTGAGGATTGTGGACTGAGTGTTGAGGGTTGTGTGATGAGGATTGATGTTTGTGTATGGATATTTGAAGATTGCAGATTGAGCATTGAGTATTGAAAACTGTGAATTGATGATATTCTATTGAGGATTGAGAATTGACAGCTGATTGTTGAGGACTGAGGGCTGAAGATTGAGGATTCAGGATTGAGAATTCAGAATTGAGGATTGAGGATTGAGGACTGAGGACTGAGGATTGAAGATTGAGTATTGAGGATTGAAAATTGAGGATTAAGGATTGAGGATTGGGGATTGAGGATCTAGGATTGATAATTGATTATAGAGGATCGAAGATTGAGGATTGAGGATTGAGGATTGAGAATTGAGAATTGAGGATAGAACATTGAGTATTGAGGATTGAAGACTGACGATTGAGTGTTGAGGATTGAGGGTTGAGGATTTAGGATTGAGAATCGAGGATTGAGGATTGAGGATCGAAGATTGAGGATTGGGTATTGAGGATTGAAGAATGGGGATTGAGGATTGAGGATTCGGTATAGAGGATTGAAGATTGAGTATTGAGGATTGAATATTGAGGATTGAGGATTGAGTATTGAGGATTGAAGATTGAGTATTGAGGATTGAAGATTGAGGATTGAGGATTGAGGATTGATAATTGAGGATTGAGGATTGAAGATTTAGGATTGGGTATTGAGGATTGAAGATTGAGGATTGAGGTTGAGGATTGAGGATTGAGGATGAGGGCTGAGGGTTGAGGATTGAGGTTTGAGGACTGAGGTCTGAGGATTGAGTATTGAGAATTGAGGATTGAGGATTGAGTATTGAAGGTTGAGGATTGGGAATTGAGGATTGAAGAATGAGGATTGAGGATTGAGGATCCAGGATTGTGGATTGAATATTGAGTATTGAGGATTGAAGACTGACGATTGAGTATTGAGGATTGAGGATTGAGGATTGAGAATTGAGGACTGATGAATGAGTATTGATGGTTGAAGATTGAGGATTGAGGATTGAGGATTGAGGATTGAGGATTGAAGATTGAGGATTGTGGACTGAGTGTTGAGTGTTGTGTGATGAGGATTGATGTTTGTGTATAGATATTTGAAGATTGCAGATTGAGCATTGAGTATTGAAAACTGTGAATTGATGATATTCTATTGAGGATTGAGAATTGACAGCTGATTGTTGAGGACTGATGGCTGAAGGTTGAGGATTCAGGATTGAGAATTCAGAATTGAGGATTGAGGACTGAGGACTGAGGATTGAAGATTGAGTATTGAGGATTGAAAATTGAGGATTAAAGATTGAGGATTGGGGATTGAGGATCTAGGATTGAAAATTGATTATAGAGGATCGAAGATTGAGGATTGAGGATTGAGGATTGAGAATTGAGAATTGAGGATAAGGACTGAGGGTTGAGGATTGAGGTTTGAGGAATGAGGATTGAGGATTGAGTGTTGAGGATTGAAGATTGAGTATTGATGATTGAAGATTGAGGATTGAGGACTGAGGGTTGAGGATTGAGGACGAGGACTGACAGTTGAGGATTGTGGTTTGAGGATTGAGGGTTGAGGATTGAGAATTGAGGATGAGGACTGAAGTTTGAGGATTGATGACTGAGGATTGAGGATTGAGGATTGATGATTGCGGATTGAGGACTGAAGATTGAGTATTGAGGATTGAATATTGAGGATTGAGGATTGAGTATTGAGGATTGAAGATTGAGTATTGAGGATTGAAGATTTAGGATTGAGGATTGAGGATTGAGGATTGAGGATTGAGGATTGAGGGTTGAAGGCTGAGTGTTGAGGATTGAATGTTGAGGATTGACGATTGAGGATTGAGGATTGAGGATGATGGCTGAGGTTTGAGGTTTGAGGTTTGAGTATTGGATCCTGAGAATTCAGGATGTTCTTTTGAGTATTGAGAATTGAGTATTGATGCTTTAGTATTGAGGATTCAGGATTGAGGATTGAGGATTGAGTATTGAAGATTGAGTATTGATGATTGAGGATTTAGCATTGAGTATTGAGGATTGAGGATTGAGGATTGAGGATTGAAAATTGAGTATTGAGGATTGATGGTTGAGGACTGAGGAGTAAGGATTGAGGATTGAGGATGAGGGCTGAGGGTTGAGGATTGTGGTTTGAGGACTGACGACTGAGGATTGAGGATTGAGAATTGGTTATTGAGGTTTGAGGATTGAAGATTGAGGATTGGGTATTGAGGATTGAAGAATGAGGATTGAGGATTGAGGATTGAGGATTGAGGATTGAAGATTGAGTATTGAGGATTGAAGATTGAGGAATGAGGATTGAGGGTTGAGGATTGAGGATTGAGTATTGAGGATTGAGGATTGAGGATTGAGGATTGAAGATTGACTATTGAGGATTGAAGATTGAGGATTGAGTATTGAGGATTGAGGATTGAGGATTGAGGATTGAATATTGAGGATTGGGGATTGAGGATTGAGGATTGAGGACTGAGGATTGAGGATTGAGGATTGAGGATTGAGGATTGAGGATTGAGGTCTGAGGATTGAGGATTGAGGATTGAGCATTGAGGATTGAAGATTGAGGACTGGGGATTGAGGATTGAGGATTGAGGATTGAGGACTGAGGATTGAGGATTGAATATTGAGGATTGGGGATTGAGGATTGAGGATTGAGTACTGAGGATTGAGGATTGAGGATTGAGCATTGAGGATTGAAGATTGAGGACTGGGGATTGAGGATTGAAGATTGAGGATAAAGGATTGAGGATTAGGGTTTGGGGATCTAGGATTGGAGATTGATTATTGAGAATTCAAGATTGAGGGTTGAGGATTGAGGGTTGAGAATTGAGAGTTGAGGATGGGGACTTAGGGTTGAGGATTGAGGTTTGTGATACGAGGATTGAGGATTGAGGATTGAGGACTGAGGATTGACGATTGAGTATTGAAGATTGAGGATTGATGACTGAGGATTGAGGATTGAGAATTGATGATTGCGGATTGAGGATTGAAGGTTGAGTATTGAGGATTGAATATTGAGGATTGAGGATTGATTGTTGAGGATTGAAGAATGAGAATTGACGATTGAGGATTGAAGATTGAGTATTGAGGATTGAAGATTGAGGATTGAGGATTGAGGATTGAATGTTGAGAACTGAGTGTTGAGGGTTGAGAGATGAGAATTGATGTTTGTGGATGGAGATTTGAAGATTGAGGTTTGAGGATTGAGTATTGAAAACTGAGAATTCAGGATATTCAAATGAGTATTGAGAATTGAGGATTGATGGTTGAGTATTGAGGATTGATGGTTGAAGGTTGTGTGTTGAATATTGAGGATTGGCGGATTGAGTATTGAAGATTGAGGACTGAGGACTGGGGATTGAGTATTGAGGATTGAGCGTTGAGGATTGAGGATTGAAGATTGAGTATTGATGATTGAAGATTGCGGGTTGATTATTGAGGGTTGAGGATTGATGACGAGGACTGAGGGCTGAGGATTGAGGACTGAGGATTGAGGATTGAGGACTGGGCATTGAGGATTGAAGATTGAGGACTGGGGATTGTGGATTGAAGATTGAGTATTAAGGATTGAGGATTGGGGATTGGGGATCTAGGGTTGGAGATTGATTATTGAGGATAGAAGATTGAGGGTTGAGGATTGAGGATTGAGAATTGAGAATTGAGGATGTGGACTGAGGGTTGAGGATTGAGGTTTGAGGTACGAGGATTGAGGTTTGAGGATTGAGGACTGAGGATTGACGATTGAGTATTGAAGATTGAGGCTTGATGAGTGAGGATTCGGGATTGAGGATCGATGATTGCTGATTGAGAATCGAAAGTTGAGTATTAAGGATTGAATGTTGAGTATTGAGGATTGAGGATTGAGGTTTGAAGGTTGAGTATTGTGGATTGAAGATTGAGGATTGAGGATTGACGTTTGAGGATTGAGGATTAAGGTTTGAGGATTGACGATGAGGGCTGAGGGTTGAGGATTGAGGTTTGAGGTATGAGGACTGAGGATTGATGGTTGAGTATTGAGGATTGATGGTTGAGGGTTGTGTTGAATATTGAGGATTTGCGGATTGAGTATTGAAGATTGAGGACTGAGGACTGGGGATTGAGTATTGAGGATTGAGTATTAAGGATTGAGGATTGAAGATTGAGTATTGATGATTGAAGATTGCGGGTTGATTATTGAGGGTTGAGGATTGATGACGAGGACTGAGGGCTGAGGATTGAGGACTGAGGATTGAGGATTGAGGACTGGGCATTGAGGATTGAATATTGAGGACTGGGGATTGTGGATTGAAGATTGAGGATTAAGGATTGAGGATTGGGGATTGGGGATCTAGGGTTGGAGATTGATTATTGAGGATAGAAGATTGAGGGTTGAGGACTGAGGATTGAGAATTGAGAATTGAGGATGAGGACTGAGGGTTGAGGATTGAGGTTTGAGGTACGAGGATTGAGGTTTGAGGATTGAGGACTGAGGATTGACGATTGAGTATTGAAGATTGAGGCTTGATGACTGAGGATTCAGAATTGAGGATTGATGATTGCGGATTGAGTATTGAAAGTTGAGTATTGAGGATTGAATATTGAGGATTGAGGATTGAGGATTGAAGGTTGAGTATTGTGGATTGAAGATTGAGGATTGAGGATTGACGATTGAGGTTTGAGGATTGAGGTTTGAGGATTGACGATGAGGGCTGAGGGTTGAGGATTGAGGTTTGAGGTCTGAGGTCTGAGGATTGAGGATTCAGAATTGAGTATTGAGGATTGAGGATTGAGGATTGAAGATTGAGGATTGGGTATTGAGGATTGAAGAATGAGGATTGAGGATTGAGGATTGAGGATTGGGGACTGAGGATTGAATATTCAGGATTGAGGATTGAGGATTGAGGATTGAGGATTGAGGATTGAAGATTCAGTATTGATGATCGAGGATTGAGAATTGAGGATTGAGGATTGAACATTGAGGACTGAGTGTTGAGGGTTGAGTGATGATAATTGATGATTGTGGATAGAGATTTGAAGATTGCAGATTGAGTATTGAGTATTGAAAACTGTGAATTTCGAATATTATACTGAGGATTGAGGATTGACAACCGATTGTTGAGGACTGAGGGCTGAAGATTGAGGATTCAGGATTGAGGATTCAGAATTGAGGTTTGAGGACTGAGGATTGAGGATTGAAGATTGAGTATTGAGGATTGAAGATTGAGGATTGAGGTTGAGGATTGAGGATTGAGGGTGAGGGCTGAGGGTTGAGGATTGAGGTTTGAGGACTGAGGTCTGAGGATTGAGTATTGAGAATTGAGGATTGAGGATTGAGTATTGAAGATTGAGGATTGGGTATTGAGGATTGAAGAATGAGGATTGAGGATTGAGGATTCAGGATTGTGGATTGAATATTGAGTATTGAGGATTGAAGACTGACGATTGAGTATTGAGGATTGAGGATTGAGAATTGAGGACTGATGATAGAGTATTGATGGTTGAAGATTGAGGATTGAGGTTTGAGGATTGAGGATTGAGGATTGAAGATTGAGGATTGTGGACTGAGTGTTGAGGGTTGTGTGATGAGAATTGATGTTTGTGGGTAGATATTTGAAGATTGCAGATTGAGCATTGAGTATTGAAAACTGTGAATTGATGATATGCTATTGAGGATTGAGAATTGACAGCTGATTGTTGAGGACTGAGGGCTGAAGATTGAGGATTCAGGATTGAGAATTCAGAATTGAGGATTGAGGACTGAGGACTGAGGATTGAAGATTGAGTATTGAGGATTGAAGATTGAGGATTGAGGATTGAAGACTGAATATTGATGATTGATGATTGAGGATTGAGGATTGAGGGTTGTGGATTGAGGATTGAGTATTGAGGATTGAGGATTGAAGATTGAGTATTGATGAGTGGAGATTGCGGATTGATTATTGAGGGTTGAGGTTTGAGGATGAGGACTGAGGGTTGAGGATTGAGGTTTTAGGACAGAGGATTGAGGATTGAGGATTGAGAATTGATAATTGAGGATTGAGGATTGAAGATTTAGGATTGGGTATTGAGGATTGAGGATTGGGGATTCAGGATCTAGTATTGGTGATTGATTATTTAGGATTGAAGATAGAGGGTTGAGGATTGAGGATTGAGGATTGAGAATTGAGAATTGAGAATGAGGGCTGATGGTTGAGGGTTGAGGTTTTAGGACTGAGGACTGAGGACTGAGGATTGAGAATTGAGGATTGAGGATTAAGGATTGAAGATTGAGGATTGGGTATTGAGGATTGAAGAATGAGGATCGAGGATTGAGGATTGATGATTGGGGATTGAAGATTGAGTATTGAGGATTGAAGATTGAGTATTGATGATTGAAGATTGAGGATTGAGTATTGAGAGTTGAGGGTTGAGGACGAGGACTGACGGTTGAGGATTGAGGTTTGAGGACTGAGGGTTGAGGACTGAGGACTGAGGATAGAGGATTGAGGATGGAGCATTGAGGATTGAAGACTGAGGACTGGGGATTGAGGATTGAAGATTGAGGATTAAGGATTGAGGATTGGAGATTGAGGATCTAGGATTGAATATTGATTACTGAGGATTGAAGATTGAGGATTGAGGATTGAGGATTGAGAATTGAGAACTGAGGATTGAGGATTGATGATTGCGGATTGAGGACTGAAGATTGAGTACTGAGGATTGAATATTGAGGATTGAGGATTGAGTATTGAGGATTGAAGATTGAGTATTGAGGATTGAAGGTTGAGGATTGAGGACTGAGGATTGAGGATTGAAGATTCAGCATTGAGGATCGAGGATTGAGAATTGGGGATTGAGGATTGAACATTGAGGACTGAGTGTTGAGGGTTGAATGATGAGAATTGATGACTGTGGATAGAGATTTCAAGATTGCAGATTGAGTATTGAGTATTGAAAACTGTGAATTGAGAATATTATACTGAGGATTGAGGATTGACAACTGATTGTTGAGGACTGAGGGCTGAAGATTGAGGATTCAGGATTGAGGGTTCAGAATTGAGGTTTGAGGACTGAGGATTGAGGATTGAAGATTGAGTATTGAGGATTGAAGATTGAGGATTGAGGTTGAGGATTGAGGATTGAGGATGAGGGCTGAGGGTTGAGGATTGAGGTTTGAGGACTGAGGTCTGAGGATTGAGTATTGAGAATTGAGGATTGAGGATTGAGTATTGAAGGTTGAGGATTGGGTATTGAGGATTGAAGAATGAGGATTGAGGATTGAGGATCCAGGATTGTGGATTGAATATTGAGTATTGAGGATTGAAGACTGACGATTGAGTATTGAGGATTGAGGATTGAGGATTGAGAATTGAGGATTGATGAATGAGTATTGATGGTTGAAGATTGAGGATTGAGGATTGAGGATTGAGGATTGAGGATTGAAGATTGAGGATTGTGGACTGAGTGTTGAGGGTTGTGTGATGAGGATTGATGTTTGTGTATAGATATTTGAAGATTGCAGATTGAGCATTGAGTATTGAAAACTGTGAATTGATGATATTCTATTGAGGATTGAGAATTGACAGCTGATTGTTGAGGACTGAGGGCTGAAGATTGAGGATTCAGGATTGAGAATTCAGAATTGAGGATTGAGGACTGAGGACTGAGGATTGAAGATTGAGTATTGAGGATTGAAAATTGAGGATTAAGGATTGAGGATTGGGGATTGAGGATCTAGGACTGAAAATTGATTATAGAGGACCGAAGATTTAGGATTGAGGATTGAAGATTGAGTATTGATGATTGAAGATTGCGGGTTGATTATTGAGGGTGGAGGATTGATGACGAGGACTGAGGGCTGAGGATTGAGGACTGAGGATTGACGATTGAGTATTGAAGATTGAGGCTTGATGAGTGAGGATTCAGGATTGAGGATTGATGATTGCGGATTGAGTATTGAAAGTTGAGTATTGAGGATTGAATATTGAGTACTGAGGATTGAGGATTGAGTTTTGAAGGTTGAGTATTGTGGATTGAACATTGAGGATTGAGGATTGACGATTGAGGATTTAGGATTGAGGTTTGAGGATTGACGATGAGGGCTGAGGGTTGAGGATTGAGGTTTGAGGTCTGAGGACTGAGGATTGAGGATTGAGAATTGAGGATTGAGGATTGAGTATTGAAGATTGAGGATTGTGTATTGAGGATTGAAGAATGAGGATTGAGGATTGAGGATTGAGGATTGGGGACTGAGGATTGAATATTCAGGATTGAGGATTGAGGATTGAGGATTGAGTATTGAGGATTGAAGATTCAGTATTGAGGATCGAAGATTGAGAATTGAGGATTGAGGATTGAACATTGAGTACTGAGTGTTGAGGGTTGACTGATGAGAATTGATATTTGTGGATAGAGATTTGAAGATTGCAGATTGAGTATTGAGTATCGAAAACTGTGAATTGAGGACATTATACTGAGGATTGAGGATTGACAACTGATTGTTGAGGACTGAGGGCTGTAGGTTGAGGATTCAGTATTGAGGTTTCAGAATTGATGTTTGAGGACTGAGGATTGAAGATTGAAGATTGAGTATTGAGGATTGAAGATTGAGGATTGAGGTTGAGGATTGAGGATTGAGGATGAGGGCTGAGGGTTGAGGATTGAGGTTTGAGGACTGAGGTCTGAGGATTGAGTATTGAGAATTGAGGATTGAGGATTGAGTATTGAAGGTTGAGGATTGGGTATTGAGGATTGAAGAATGAGGATGAGGATTGAGGATCCAGGATTGTGGATTGAATATTGAGTATTGAGGATTGAAGACTGACGATTGAGTATTGAGGATTGAGGATTGAGGATTGAGAATTGAGGACTGATGAATGAGTATTGATGGTTGAAGATTGAGGATTGAGGATTGAGGATTGAGGATTGAGGATTGAAGATTGAGGATTGTGGACTGAGTGTTGAGGGTTGTGTGATGAGGATTGATGTTTGTGTATAGATATTTGAAGATTGCAGATTGAGCATTGAGTATTGAAAACTGTGAATTGATGATATTCTATTGAGGATTGAGAATTGACAGCTGATTGTTGAGGACTGAGGGCTGAAGATTGAGGATTCAGGATTGAGAATTCAGAATTGAGGATTGAGGAATGAGGACTGAGGATTGAAGATTGAGTATTGAGGATTGAAAATTGAGGATTAAGGATTGAGGATTGGGGATTGAGTATCTAGGATTGAAAATTGATTATAGAGGATCGAAGATTGAGGATTGAGGATTGAGGATTGAGAATTGAGTATTGAGGATAAGGACTGAGGGTTGAGGATTGAGGTTTGAGGAATGAGGATTGAGGATTGAGTGTTGAGGATTGAAGATTGAGTATTGATGATTGAAGATTGAGGATTGAGGACTGAGGGTTGAGGATTGAGGACGAGGACTGACAGTTGAGGATTGTGGTTTGAGGATTGAGGGTTGAGGATTGAGAATTGAGAATTGAGGATGAGGACTGAAGTTTGAGGATTGAGGATTGAGGATTGATGATTGCGGATTGAGGACTGAAGATTGAGTATTGAGGATTGAATATTGAGGATTGAGGATTGAGTATTGAGGATTGAAGATTGAGTATTGAGGATTGAAGATTGAGGATTGAGGATTGAGGATTGAGGGTTGAGGATTGAGGATTGAGGATTGAGGATTGAGGATTGAGGATAGAGGATAGAGGATTGAAGATTGAGGATTGGTGACTGAGTGTTGAGGGTTGAGTGATGAGGATTGATGTTTGTGGATAGAGATTCGAAGATTGCAGACCGAGAATTTAGTATTGAAAACTGTGAATTGATGATATTCTATTGAGGATTGAGGATTGACAACTGATTGTTGAGGTCTGAAGTCTGAAGGTTGAGGACTGAGGGTTGAGGATTCAGGATTGAGGTTTGAGGACTGATGATTGAGGATTGAGGATTGAGGCATGAGGATTGTGGATTGAGGATTGAAGATTTAGGTTTGAGGATCCAGGATGAGGGCTGAAGGTTGAGGATTGAGGTTTGAGGACTGAGGACTGAGGATTGAGGGTTGAGAATTAAGGATTGAGGATTGAGGATTGAAGATTGAGGATTGGGTGTTGAGGATTGAAGAATGAGGATTGAGGATTGAGTATGGAGGATTGAGGATAGAAGATTGAGGATTGAGTATTGAAAACTGAGAATTCAGGATCTTCTATTGAGTATTGAGAATTTTGGATTGATGGCTGAGGGTTGTGTGTTGAATATTGAGGATTGACGGAATGAGTTTTGAAGAATGAGGACCGAGGACTGAGGATTGAGTATTGAGGATTGAGGATTGAGTATTGAGGATTGAGGATTGAAGATTGAGTATTGATGAGTGAAGATTGCGGAATGATTATTGAGGGTTGAGGTTTGAGGACCAGGACTGAGGGTTGAGGATTGAGGTTTGAGGACAGAGGATTGAGGACTGAGGATTGAGAATTGATAATTGAGGATTGAGGATTGAAGATTTAGGATTGGGTATTGAGGATTGAAGATTGAGGATTGAGGTTGAGGATTGAGGATTGAGGATGAGGGCTGAGGGTTGAGGATTGAGGTTTGAGGACTGAGGTCTGAGGATTGAGTATTGAGAATTGAGGATTGAGGATTGAGTATTGAAGGTTGAGGATTGGGTATTGAGGATTGAAGAATGAGGATTGAGGATTGAGGATCCAGGATTGTGGATTGAATATTGAGTATTGAGGATTGAAGACTGACGATTGAGTATTGAGGATTGAGGATTGAGGATTGAGAATTGAGGACTGATGAATGAGTATTGATGGTTGAAGATTGAGGATTGAGGATTGAGGATTGAGGATTGAGGATTGAAGATTGAGGATTGTGGACTGAGTGTTGAGTGTTGTGTGATGAGGATTGATGTTTGTGTATAGATATTTGAAGATTGCAGATTGAGCATTGAGTATTGAAAACTGTGAATTGATGATATTCTATTGAGGATTGAGAATTGACAGCTGATTGTTGAGGACTGATGGCTGAAGGTTGAGGATTCAGGATTGAGAATTCAGAATTGAGGATTGAGGATTGAGGACTGAGGACTGAGGATTGAAGATTGAGTATTGAGGATTGAAAATTGAGGATTAAGGATTGAGGATTGGGGATTGAGGATCTAGGATTGATAATTGATTATAGAGGATCGAAGATTGAGGATTGAGGATTGAGGATTGAGAATTGAGAATTGAGGATAGAACATTGAGTATTGAGGATTGAAGACTGACGATTGAGTGTTGAGGATTGAGGGTTGAGGATTTAGGATTGAGAATCGAGGATTGAGGATTGAGGATCGAAGATTGAGGATTGGGTATTGAGGATTGAAGAATGGGGATTGAGGATTGAGGATTCGGTATAGAGGATTGAAGATTGAGTATTGAGGATTGAATATTGAGGATTGAGGATTGAGTATTGAGGATTGAAGATTGAGTATTGAGGATTGAAGATTGAGGATTGAGGATTGAGGATTGATAATTGAGGATTGAGGATTGAAGATTTAGGATTGGGTATTGAGGATTGAAGATTGAGGATTGAGGTTGAGGATTGAGGATTGAGGATGAGGGCTGAGGGTTGAGGATTGAGGTTTGAGGACTGAGGTCTGAGGATTGAGTATTGAGAATTGAGGATTGAGGATTGAGTATTGAAGGTTGAGGATTGGGTATTGAGGATTGAAGAATGAGGATTGAGGATTGAGGATCCAGGATTGTGGATTGAATATTGAGTATTGAGGATTGAAGACTGACGATTGAGTATTGAGGATTGAGGATTGAGGATTGAGAATTGAGGACTGATGAATGAGTATTGATGGTTGAAGATTGAGGATTGAGGATTGAGGATTGAGGATTGAGGATTGAAGATTGAGGATTGTGGACTGAGTGTTGAGTGTTGTGTGATGAGGATTGATGTTAGTGTATAGATATTTGAAGATTGCAGATTGAGCATTGAGTATTGAAAACTGTGAATTGATGATATTCTATTGAGAATTGAGAATTGACAGCTGATTGTTGAGGACTGATGGCTGAAGGTTGAGGATTCAGGATTGAGAATTCAGAATTGAGGATTGAGGACTGAGGACTGAGGATTGAAGATTGAGTATTGAGGATTGAAAATTGAGGATTAAAGATTGAGGATTGGGGATTGAGGATCTAGGATTGAAAATTGATTATAGAGGATCGAAGATTGAGGATTGAGGATTGAGGATTGAGAATTGAGAATTGAGGATAAGGACTGAGGGTTGAGGATTGAGGTTTGAGGAATGAGGATTGAGGATTGAGTGTTGAGGATTGAAGATTGAGTATTGATGATTGAAGATTGAGGATTGAGGACTGAGGGTTGAGGATTGAGGACGAGGACTGACAGTTGAGGATTGTGGTTTGAGGATTGAGGGTTGAGGATTGAGAATTGAGGATGAGGACTGAAGTTTGAGGATTGATGACTGAGGATTGAGGATTGAGGATTGATGATTGCGGATTGAGGACTGAAGATTGAGTATTGAGGATTGAATATTGAGGATTGAGGATTGAGTATTGAGGATTGAAGATTGAGTATTGAGGATTGAAGATTGAGGATTGAGGATTGAGGATTGAGGATTGAGGATTGAGGGTTGAAGGCTGAGTGTTGAGGATTGAATGTTGAGGATTGACGATTGAGGATTGAGGATTGAGGATGATGGCTGAGGTTTGAGGTTTGAGGTTTGAGTATTGGATCCTGAGAATTCAGGATGTTTTTTTGAGTATTGAGAATTGAGTATTGATGCTTTAGTATTGAGGATTCAGGATTGAGGATTGAGGATTGAGTATTGAAGATTGAGTATTGATGATTGAGGATTTAGCATTGAGTATTGAGGATTGAGGATTGAGGATTGAGGATTGAAAATTGAGTATTGAGGATTGATGGTTGAGGACTGAGGAGTAAGGATTGAGGATTGAGGATGAGGGCTGAGGGTTGAGGATTGTGGTTTGAGGACTGACGACTGAGGATTGAGGATTGAGAATTGGTTATTGAGGTTTGAGGATTGAAGATTGAGGATTGGGTATTGAGGATTGAAGAATGAGGATTGAGGATTGAGGATTGAGGATTGAGGATTGAAGATTGAGTATTGAGGATTGAAGATTGAGGAGTGAGGATTGAGGGTTGAGGATTGAGGATTGAGTATTGAGGATTGAGGATTGAGGATTGAGGATTGAAGATTGACTATTGAGGATTGAAGATTGAGGATTGAGTATTGAGGATTGAGGATTGAGGATTGAGGATTGAATATTGAGGATTGGGGATTGAGGATTGAGGATTGAGGACTGAGGATTGAGGATTGAGGATTGAGGATTGAGGATTGAGGTCTGAGGATTGAGGATTGAGGATTGAGCATTGAGGATTGAAGATTGAGGACTGGGGATTGAGGATTGAGGATTGAGGATTGAGGACTGAGGATTGAGGATTGAATATTGAGGATTGGGGATTGAGGATTGAGGATTGAGTACTGAGGATTGAGGATTGAGGATTGAGCATTGAGGATTGAAGATTGAGGACTGGGGATTGAGGATTGAAGATTGAGGATAAAGGATTGAGGATTAGGGTTTGGGGATCTAGGATTGGAGATTGATTATTGAGAATTCAAGATTGAGGGTTGAGGATTGAGGGTTGAGAATTGAGAGTTGAGGATGGGGACTTAGGGTTGAGGATTGAGGTTTGTGATACGAGGATTGAGGATTGAGGATTGAGGACTGAGGATTGACGATTGAGTATTGAAGATTGAGGATTGATGACTGAGGATTGAGGATTGAGAATTGATGATTGCGGATTGAGGATTGAAGGTTGAGTATTGAGGATTGAATATTGAGGATTGAGGATTGATTGTTGAGGATTGAAGAATGAGAATTGACGATTGAGGATTGAAGATTGAGTATTGAGGATTGAAGATTGAGGATTGAGGATTGAGGATTGAATGTTGAGAACTGAGTGTTGAGGGTTGAGAGATGAGAATTGATGTTTGTGGATGGAGATTTGAAGATTGAGGTTTGAGGATTGAGTATTGAAAACTGAGAATTCAGGATATTCAACTGAGTATTGAGAATTGAGGATTGATGGTTGAGTATTGAGGATTGATGGTTGAAGGTTGTGTGTTGAATATTGAGGATTGGCGGATTGAGTATTGAAGATTGAGGACTGAGGACTGGGGATTGAGTATTGAGGATTGAGCGTTGAGGATTGAGGATTGAAGATTGAGTATTGATGATTGAAGATTGCGGGTTGATTATTGAGGGTGGAGGATTGATGACGAGGACTGAGGGCTGAGGATTGAGGACTGAGGATTGACGATTGAGTATTGAAGATTGAGGCTTGATGAGTGAGGATTCAGGATTGAGGATTGATGATTGCGGATTGAGTATTGAAAGTTGAGTATTGAGGATTGAATATTGAGTACTGAGGATTGAGGATTGAGTTTTGAAGGTTGAGTATTGTGGATTGAACATTGAGGATTGAGGATTGACGATTGAGGATTTAGGATTGAGGTTTGAGGATTGACGATGAGGGCTGAGGGTTGAGGATTGAGGTTTGAGGTCTGAGGACTGAGGATTGAGGATTGAGAATTGAGGATTGAGGATTGAGTATTGAAGATTGAGGATTGTGTATTGAGGATTGAAGAATGAGGATTGAGGATTGAGGATTGAGGATTGGGGACTGAGGATTGAATATTCAGGATTGAGGATTGAGGATTGAGGATTGAGTATTGAGGATTGAAGATTCAGTATTGAGGATCGAAGATTGAGAATTGAGGATTGAGGATTGAACATTGAGTACTGAGTGTTGAGGGTTGACTGATGAGAATTGATATTTGTGGATAGAGATTTGAAGATTGCAGATTGAGTATTGAGTATCGAAAACTGTGAATTGAGGACATTATACTGAGGATTGAGGATTGACAACTGATTGTTGAGGACTGAGGGCTGTAGGTTGAGGATTCAGTATTGAGGTTTCAGAATTGATGTTTGAGGACTGAGGATTGAAGATTGAAGATTGAGTATTGAGGATTGAAGATTGAGGATTGAGGTTGAGGATTGAGGATTGAGGATGAGGGCTGAGGGTTGAGGATTGAGGTTTGAGGACTGAGGTCTGAGGATTGAGTATTGAGAATTGAGGATTGAGGATTGAGTATTGAAGGTTGAGGATTGGGTATTGAGGATTGAAGAATGAGGATGAGGATTGAGGATCCAGGATTGTGGATTGAATATTGAGTATTGAGGATTGAAGACTGACGATTGAGTATTGAGGATTGAGGATTGAGGATTGAGAATTGAGGACTGATGAATGAGTATTGATGGTTGAAGATTGAGGATTGAGGATTGAGGATTGAGGATTGAGGATTGAAGATTGAGGATTGTGGACTGAGTGTTGAGGGTTGTGTGATGAGGATTGATGTTTGTGTATAGATATTTGAAGATTGCAGATTGAGCATTGAGTATTGAAAACTGTGAATTGATGATATTCTATTGAGGATTGAGAATTGACAGCTGATTGTTGAGGACTGAGGGCTGAAGATTGAGGATTCAGGATTGAGAATTCAGAATTGAGGATTGAGGAATGAGGACTGAGGATTGAAGATTGAGTATTGAGGATTGAAAATTGAGGATTAAGGATTGAGGATTGGGGATTGAGTATCTAGGATTGAAAATTGATTATAGAGGATCGAAGATTGAGGATTGAGGATTGAGGATTGAGAATTGAGTATTGAGGATAAGGACTGAGGGTTGAGGATTGAGGTTTGAGGAATGAGGATTGAGGATTGAGTGTTGAGGATTGAAGATTGAGTATTGATGATTGAAGATTGAGGATTGAGGACTGAGGGTTGAGGATTGAGGACGAGGACTGACAGTTGAGGATTGTGGTTTGAGGATTGAGGGTTGAGGATTGAGAATTGAGAATTGAGGATGAGGACTGAAGTTTGAGGATTGAGGATTGAGGATTGATGATTGCGGATTGAGGACTGAAGATTGAGTATTGAGGATTGAATATTGAGGATTGAGGATTGAGTATTGAGGATTGAAGATTGAGTATTGAGGATTGAAGATTGAGGATTGAGGATTGAGGATTGAGGATTGAGGGTTGAGGATTGAGGATTGAGGATTGAGGATTGAGGATTGAGGATAGAGGATAGAGGATTGAAGATTGAGGATTGGTGACTGAGTGTTGAGGGTTGAGTGATGAGGATTGATGTTTGTGGATAGAGATTCGAAGATTGCAGACCGAGAATTTAGTATTGAAAACTGTGAATTGATGATATTCTATTGAGGATTGAGGATTGACAACTGATTGTTGAGGTCTGAAGTCTGAAGGTTGAGGACTGAGGGTTGAGGATTCAGGATTGAGGTTTGAGGACTGATGATTGAGGATTGAGGATTGAGGCATGAGGATTGTGGATTGAGGATTGAAGATTTAGGTTTGAGGATCCAGGATGAGGGCTGAAGGTTGAGGATTGAGGTTTGAGGACTGAGGACTGAGGATTGAGGGTTGAGAATTAAGGATTGAGGATTGAGGATTGAAGATTGAGGATTGGGTGTTGAGGATTGAAGAATGAGGATTGAGGATTGAGTATTGAGGATTGAGGATAGAAGATTGAGGATTGAGTATTGAAAACTGAGAATTCAGGATCTTCTATTGAGTATTGAGAATTTTGGATTGATGGCTGAGGGTTGTGTGTTGAATATTGAGGATTGACGGAATGAGTTTTGAAGAATGAGGACCGAGGACTGAGGATTGAGTATTGAGGATTGAGGATTGAGTATTGAGGATTGAGGATTGAAGATTGAGTATTGATGAGTGAAGATTGCGGAATGATTATTGAGGGTTGAGGTTTGAGGACCAGGACTGAGGGTTGAGGATTGAGGTTTGAGGACAGAGGATTGAGGACTGAGGATTGAGAATTGATAATTGAGGATTGAGGATTGAAGGTTTAGGATTGGGTATTGAGGATTGAAGATTGAGGATTGAGGTTGAGTATTGAGGATTGAGGATGAGGGCTGAGGGTTGAGGATTGAGGTTTGAGGACTGAGGTCTGAGGATTGAGTATTGAGAATTGAGGATTGAGGATTGAGTATTGAAGGTTGAGGATTGGGTATTGAGGATTGAAGAATGAGGATTGAGGATTGAGGATCCAGGATTGTGGATTGAATATTGAGTATTGAGGATTGAAGACTGACGATTGAGTATTGAGGATTGAGGATTGAGGATTGAGAATTGAGGACTGATGAATGAGTATTGATGGTTGAAGATTGAGGATTGAGGATTGAGGATTGAGGATTGAGGATTGAAGATTGAGGATTGTGGACTGAGTGTTGAGTGTTGTGTGATGAGGATTGATGTTTGTGTATAGATATTTGAAGATTGCAGATTGAGCATTGAGTATTGAAAACTGTGAATTGATGATATTCTATTGAGGATTGAGAATTGACAGCTGATTGTTGAGGACTGATGGCTGAAGGTTGAGGATTCAGGATTGAGAATTCAGAATTGAGGATTGAGTATTGAGGACTGAGGACTGAGGATTGAAGATTGAGTATTGAGGATTGAAAATTGAGGATTAAGGATTGAGGATTGGGGATTGAGGATCTAGGATTGATAATTGATTATAGAGGATCGAAGATTGAGGATTGAGGATTGAGGATTGAGAATTGAGAATTGAGGATAGAACATTGAGTATTGAGGATTGAAGACTGACGATTGAGTGTTGAGGATTGAGGGTTGAGGATTTAGGATTGAGAATCGAGGATTGAGGATTGAGGATCGAAGATTGAGGATTGGGTATTGAGGATTGAAGAATGGGGATTGAGGATTGAGGATTCGGTATAGAGGATTGAAGATTGAGTATTGAGGATTGAATATTGAGGATTGAGGATTGAGTATTGAGGATTGAAGATTGAGTATTGAGGATTGAAGATTGAGGATTGAGGATTGAGGATTGATAATTGAGGATTGAGGATTGAAGATTTAGGATTGGGTATTGAGGATTGAAGATTGAGGATTGAGGTTGAGGATTGAGGATTGAGGATGAGGGCTGAGGGTTGAGGATTGAGGTTTGAGGACTGAGGTCTGAGGATTGAGTATTGAGAATTGAGGATTGAGGATTGAGTATTGAAGGTTGAGGATTGGGTATTGAGGATTGAAGAATGAGGATTGAGGATTGAGGATCCAGGATTGTGGATTGAATATTGAGTATTGAGGATTGAAGACTGACGATTGAGTATTGAGGATTGAGGATTGAGGATTGAGAATTGAGGACTGATGAATGAGTATTGATGGTTGAAGATTGAGGATTGAGGATTGAGGATTGAGGATTGAGGATTGAAGATTGAGGATTGTGGACTGAGTGTTGAGTGTTGTGTGATGAGGATTGATGTTTGTGTATAGATATTTGAAGATTGCAGATTGAGCATTGAGTATTGAAAACTGTGAATTGATGATATTCTATTGAGGATTGAGAATTGACAGCTGATTGTTGAGGACTGATGGCTGAAGGTTGAGGATTCAGGATTGAGAATTCAGAATTGAGGATTGAGGACTGAGGACTGAGGATTGAAGATTGAGTATTGAGGATTGAAAATTGAGGATTAAAGATTGAGGATTGGGGATTGAGGATCTAGGATTGAAAATTGATTATAGAGGATCGAAGATTGAGGATTGAGGATTGAGGATTGAGAATTGAGAATTGAGGATAAGGACTGAGGGTTGAGGATTGAGGTTTGAGGAATGAGGATTGAGGATTGAGTGTTGAGGATTGAAGATTGAGTATTGATGATTGAAGATTGAGGATTGAGGACTGAGGGTTGAGGATTGAGGACGAGGACTGACAGTTGAGGATTGTGGTTTGAGGATTGAGGGTTGAGGATTGAGAATTGAGGATGAGGACTGAAGTTTGAGGATTGATGACTGAGGATTGAGGATTGAGGATTGATGATTGCGGATTGAGGACTGAAGATTGAGTATTGAGGATTGAATATTGAGGATTGAGGATTGAGTATTGAGGATTGAAGATTGAGTATTGAGGATTGAAGATTGAGGATTGAGGATTGAGGATTGAGGATTGAGGATTGAGGGTTGAAGGCTGAGTGTTGAGGATTGAATGTTGAGGATTGACGATTGAGGATTGAGGATTGAGGATGATGGCTGAGGTTTGAGGTTTGAGGTTTGAGTATTGGATCCTGAGAATTCAGGATGTTCTTTTGAGTATTGAGAATTGAGTATTGATGCTTTAGTATTGAGGATTCAGGATTGAGGATTGAGGATTGAGTATTGAAGATTGAGTATTGATGATTGAGGATTTAGCATTGAGTATTGAGGATTGAGGATTGAGGATTGAGGATTGAAAATTGAGTATTGAGGATTGATGGTTGAGGACTGAGGAGTAAGGATTGAGGATTGAGGATTGAAAATTGAGGATTAAAGATTGAGGATTGGGGATTGAGGATCTAGGATTGAAAATTGATTATAGAGGATCGAAGATTGAGGATTGAGGATTGAGGATTGAGAATTGAGAATTGAGGATAAGGACTGAGGGTTGAGGATTGAGGTTTGAGGAATGAGGATTGAGGATTGAGTGTTGAGGATTGAAGATTGAGTATTGATGATTGAAGATTGAGGATTGAGGACTGAGGGTTGAGGATTGAGGACGAGGACTGACAGTTGAGGATTGTGGTTTGAGGATTGAGGGTTGAGGATTGAGAATTGAGGATGAGGACTGAAGTTTGAGGATTGATGACTGAGGATTGAGGATTGAGGATTGATGATTGCGGATTGAGGACTGAAGATTGAGTATTGAGGATTGAATATTGAGGATTGAGGATTGAGTATTGAGGATTGAAGATTGAGTATTGAGGATTGAAGATTGAGGATTGAGGATTGAGGATTGAGGATTGAGGATTGAGGGTTGAAGGCTGAGTGTTGAGGATTGAATGTTGAGGATTGACGATTGAGGATTGAGGATTCAGGATGATGGCTGAGGTTTGAGGTTTGAGGTTTGAGTATTGGATCCTGAGAATTCAGGATGTTCTTTTGAGTATTGAGAATTGAGTATTGATGCTTTAGTACTGAGGATTCAGGATTGAGGATTGAGGATTGAGTATTGAAGATTGAGTATTGATGATTGAGGATTTAGCATTGAGTATTGAGGATTGAGGATTGAGGATTGAGGATTGAAAATTGAGTATTGAGGATTGATGGTTGAGGACTGAGGAGTAAGGATTGAGGATTGAGGATGAGGGCTGAGGGTTGAGGATTGTGGTTTGAGGACTGACGACTGAGGATTGAGGATTGAGAATTGGTTATTGAGGTTTGAGGATTGAAGATTGAGGATTGGGTATTGAGGATTGAAGAATGAGGATTGAGGATTGAGGATTGAGGATTGAGGATTGAAGATTGAGTATTGAGGATTGAAGATTGAGGAATGAGGATTGAGGGTTGAGGATTGAGGATTGAGTATTGAGGATTGAGGATTGAGGATTGAGGATTGAAGATTGACTATTGAGGATTGAAGATTGAGGATTGAGTATTGAGGATTGAGGATTGAGGATTGAGGATTGAATATTGAGGATTGGGGATTGAGGATTGAGGATTGAGGACTGAGGATTGAGGATTGAGGATTGAGGATTGAGGATTGAGGTCTGAGGATTGAGGATTGAGGATTGAGCATTGAGGATTGAAGATTGAGGACTGGGGATTGAGGATTGAGGATTGAGGATTGAGGACTGAGGATTGAGGATTGAATATTGAGGATTGGGGATTGAGGATTGAGGATTGAGTACTGAGGATTGAGGATTGAGGATTGAGCATTGAGGATTGAAGATTGAGGACTGGGGATTGAGGATTGAAGATTGAGGATAAAGGATTGAGGATTAGGGTTTGGGGATCTAGGATTGGAGATTGATTATTGAGAATTCAAGATTGAGGGTTGAGGATTGAGGGTTGAGAATTGAGAGTTGAGGATGGGGACTTAGGGTTGAGGATTGAGGTTTGTGATACGAGGATTGAGGATTGAGGATTGAGGACTGAGGATTGACGATTGAGTATTGAAGATTGAGGATTGATGACTGAGGATTGAGGATTGAGAATTGATGATTGCGGATTGAGGATTGAAGGTTGAGTATTGAGGATTGAATATTGAGGATTGAGGATTGATTGTTGAGGATTGAAGAATGAGAATTGACGATTGAGGATTGAAGATTGAGTATTGAGGATTGAAGATTGAGGATTGAGGATTGAGGATTGAATGTTGAGAACTGAGTGTTGAGGGTTGAGAGATGAGAATTGATGTTTGTGGATGGAGATTTGAAGATTGAGGTTTGAGGATTGAGTATTGAAAACTGAGAATTCAGGATATTCAACTGAGTATTGAGAATTGAGGATTGATGGTTGAGTATTGAGGATTGATGGTTGAAGGTTGTGTGTTGAATATTGAGGATTGGCGGATTGAGTATTGAAGATTGAGGACTGAGGACTGGGGATTGAGTATTGAGGATTGAGCGTTGAGGATTGAGGATTGAAGATTGAGTATTGATGATTGAAGATTGCGGGTTGATTATTGAGGGTTGAGGATTGATGACGAGGACTGAGGGCTGAGGATTGAGGACTGAGGATTGAGGATTGAGGACTGGGCATTGAGGATTGAAGATTGAGGACTGGGGATTGTGGATTGAAGATTGAGTATTAAGGATTGAGGATTGGGGATTGGGGATCTAGGGTTGGAGATTGATTATTGAGGATAGAAGATTGAGGGTTGAGGATTGAGGATTGAGAATTGAGAATTGAGGATGAGGACTGAGGGTTGAGGATTGAGGTTTGAGGTACGAGGATTGAGGTTTGAGGATTGAGGACTGAGGATTGACGATTGAGTATTGAAGATTGAGGCTTGATGAGTGAGGATTCGGGATTGAGGATCGATGATTGCTGATTGAGTATCGAAAGTTGAGTATTAAGGATTGAATGTTGAGTATTGAGGATTGAGGATTGAGGTTTGAAGGTTGAGTATTGTGGATTGAAGATTGAGGATTGAGGATTGACGTTTGAGGATTGAGGATTAAGGTTTGAGGATTGACGATGAGGGCTGAGGGTTGAGGATTGAGGTTTGAGGTATGAGGACTGAGGATTGATGGTTGAGTATTGAGGATTGATGGTTGAGGGTTGTGTTGAATATTGAGGATTTGCGGATTGAGTATTGAAGATTGAGGACTGAGGACTGGGGATTGAGTATTGAGGATTGAGTATTAAGGATTGAGGATTGAAGATTGAGTATTGATGATTGAAGATTGCGGGTTGATTATTGAGGGTTGAGGATTGATGACGAGGACTGAGGGCTGAGGATTGAGGACTGAGGATTGAGGATTGAGGACTGGGCATTGAGGATTGAATATTGAGGACTGGGGATTGTGGATTGAAGATTGAGGATTAAGGATTGAGGATTGGGGATTGGGGATCTAGGGTTGGAGATTGATTATTGAGGATAGAAGATTGAGGGTTGAGGACTGAGGATTGAGAATTGAGAATTGAGGATGAGGACTGAGGGTTGAGGATTGAGGTTTGAGGTACGAGGATTGAGGTTTGAGGATTGAGGACTGAGGATTGACGATTGAGTATTGAAGATTGAGGCTTGATGACTGAGGATTCAGGATTGAGGATTGATGATTGCGGATTGAGTATTGAAAGTTGAGTATTGAGGATTGAATATTGAGGATTGAGGATTGAGGATTGAAGGTTGAGTATTGTGGATTGAAGATTGAGGATTGAGGATTGACGATTGAGGTTTGAGGATTGAGGTTTGAGGATTGACGATGAGGGCTGAGGGTTGAGGATTGAGGTTTGAGGTCTGAGGTCTGAGGATTGAGGATTCAGAATTGAGTATTGAGGATTGAGGATTGAGGATTGAAGATTGAGGATTGGGTATTGAGGATTGAAGAATGAGGATTGAGGATTGAGGATTGAGGATTGGGGACTGAGGATTGAATATTCAGGATTGAGGATTGAGGATTGAGGATTGAGGATTGAGGATTGAAGATTCAGTATTGATGATCGAGGATTGAGAATTGAGGATTGAGGATTGAACATTGAGGACTGAGTGTTGAGGGTTGAGTGATGATAATTGATGATTGTGGATAGAGATTTGAAGATTGCAGATTGAGTATTGAGTATTGAAAACTGTGAATTTCGAATATTATACTGAGGATTGAGGATTGACAACCGATTGTTGAGGACTGAGGGCTGAAGATTGAGGATTCAGGATTGAGGATTCAGAATTGAGGTTTGAGGACTGAGGATTGAGGATTGAAGATTGAGTATTGAGGATTGAAGATTGAGGATTGAGGTTGAGGATTGAGGATTGAGGGTGAGGGCTGAGGGTTGAGGATTGAGGTTTGAGGACTGAGGTCTGAGGATTGAGTATTGAGAATTGAGGATTGAGGATTGAGTATTGAAGATTGAGGATTGGGTATTGAGGATTGAAGAATGAGGATTGAGGATTGAGGATTCAGGATTGTGGATTGAATATTGAGTATTGAGGATTGAAGACTGACGATTGAGTATTGAGGATTGAGGATTGAGAATTGAGGACTGATGATAGAGTATTGATGGTTGAAGATTGAGGATTGAGGTTTGAGGATTGAGGATTGAGGATTGAAGATTGAGGATTGTGGACTGAGTGTTGAGGGTTGTGTGATGAGAATTGATGTTTGTGGGTAGATATTTGAAGATTGCAGATTGAGCATTGAGTATTGAAAACTGTGAATTGATGATATGCTATTGAGGATTGAGAATTGACAGCTGATTGTTGAGGACTGAGGGCTGAAGATTGAGGATTCAAGATTGAGAATTCAGAATTGAGGATTGAGGACTGAGGACTGAGGATTGAAGATTGAGTATTGAGGATTGAAGATTGAGGATTGAGGATTGAAGACTGAATATTGATGATCGATGATTGAGGATTGAGGATTGAGGGTTGTGGATTGAGGATTGAGTATTGAGGATTGAGGATTGAAGATTGAGTATTGATGAGTGGAGATTGCGGATTGATTATTGAGGGTTGAGGTTTGAGGATGAGGACTGAGGGTTGAGGATTGAGGATTGAAGATTGAGTATTGAGAATTGATAATTGAGGATTGAGGATTGAAGATTTAGGATTGGGTATTGAGGATTGAGGATTGGGGATTCAGGATCTAGTATTGGTGATTGATTATTTAGGATTGAAGATAGAGGGTTGAGGATTGAGGATTGAGGATTGAGAATTGAGAATTGAGAATGAGGGCTGATGGTTGAGGGTTGAGGTTTTAGGACTGAGGACTGAGGACTGAGGATTGAGAATTGAGGATTGAGGATTAAGGATTGAAGATTGAGGATTGGGTATTGAGGATTGAAGAATGAGGATCGAGGATTGAGGATTGATGATTGGGGATTGAAGATTGAGTATTGAGGATTGAAGATTGAGTATTGATGATTGAAGATTGAGGATTGAGTATTGAGAGTTGAGGGTTGAGGACGAGGACTGACGGTTGAGGATTGAGGTTTGAGGACTGAGGGTTGAGGACTGAGGACTGAGGATAGAGGATTGAGGATGGAGCATTGAGGATTGAAGACTGAGGACTGGGGATTGAGGATTGAAGATTGAGGATTAAGGATTGAGGATTGGAGATTGAGGATCTAGGATTGAATATTGATTACTGAGGATTGAAGATTGAGGATTGAGGATTGAGGATTGAGAATTGAGAACTGAGGATTGAGGATTGATGATTGCGGATTGAGGACTGAAGATTGAGTACTGAGGATTGAATATTGAGGATTGAGGATTGAGTATTGAGGATTGAAGATTGAGTATTGAGGATTGAAGGTTGAGGATTGAGGATTGAGGATTGAGGATTGAAGATTCAGCATTGAGGATCGAGGATTGAGAATTGGGGATTGAGGATTGAACATTGAGGACTGAGTGTTGAGGGTTGAATGATGAGAATTGATGACTGTGGATAGAGATTTGAAGATTGCAGATTGAGTATTGAGTATTGAAAACTGTGAATTGAGAATATTATAATGAGGATTGAGGATTGACAACTGATTGTTGAGGACTGAGGGCTGAAGATTGAGGATTCAGGATTGAGGGTTCAGAATTGAGGTTTGAGGACTGAGGATTGAGGATTGAAGATTGAGTATTGAGGATTGAAGATTGAGGATTGAGGTTGAGGATTGAGGATTGAGGATGAGGGCTGAGGGTTGAGGATTGAGGTTTGAGGACTGAGGTCTGAGGATTGAGTATTGAGAATTGAGGATTGAGGATTGAGTATTGAAGGTTGAGGATTGGGTATTGAGGATTGAAGAATGAGGATTGAGGATTGAGGATCCAGGATTGTGGATTGAATATTGAGTATTGAGGATTGAAGACTGACGATTGAGTATTGAGGATTGAGGATTGAGGATTGAGAATTGAGGATTGATGAATGAGTATTGATGGTTGAAGATTGAGGATTGAGGATTGAGGATTGAGGATTGAGGATTGAAGATTGAGGATTGTGGACTGAGTGTTGAGGGTTGTGTGATGAGGATTGATGTTTGTGTATAGATATTTGAAGATTGCAGATTGAGCATTGAGTATTGAAAACTGTGAATTGATGATATTCTATTGAGGATTGAGAATTGACAGCTGATTGTTGAGGACTGAGGGCTGAAGATTGAGGATTCAGGATTGAGAATTCAGAATTGAGGATTGAGGACTGAGGACTGAGGATTGAAGATTGAGTATTGAGGATTGAAAATTGAGGATTAAGGATTGAGGATTGGGGATTGAGGATCTAGGACTGAAAATTGATTATAGAGGACCGAAGATTTAGGATTGAGGATTGAAGATTGAGTATTGATGATTGAAGATTGCGGGTTGATTATTGAGGGTGGAGGATTGATGACGAGGACTGAGGGCTGAGGATTGAGGACTGAGGATTGACGATTGAGTATTGAAGATTGAGGCTTGATGAGTGAGGATTCAGGATTGAGGATTGATGATTGCGGATTGAGTATTGAAAGTTGAGTATTGAGGATTGAATATTGAGTACTGAGGATTGAGGATTGATTTTTGAAGGTTGAGTATTGTGGATTGAACATTGAGGATTGAGGATTGACGATTGAGGATTTAGGATTGAGGTTTGAGGATTGACGATGAGGGCTGAGGGTTGAGGATTGAGGTTTGAGGTCTGAGGACTGAGGATTGAGGATTGAGAATTGAGGATTGAGGATTGAGTATTGAAGATTGAGGATTGTGTATTGAGGATTGAAGAATGAGGATTGAGGATTGAGGATTGAGGATTGGGGACTGAGGATTGAATATTCAGGATTGAGGATTGAGGATTGAGGATTGAGTATTGAGGATTGAAGATTCAGTATTGAGGATCGAAGATTGAGAATTGAGGATTGAGGATTGAACATTGAGTACTGAGTGTTGAGGGTTGACTGATGAGAATTGATATTTGTGGATAGAGATTTGAAGATTGCAGATTGAGTATTGAGTATCGAAAACTGTGAATTGAGGACATTATACTGAGGATTGAGGATTGACAACTGATTGTTGAGGACTGAGGGCTGTAGGTTGAGGATTCAGTATTGAGGTTTCAGAATTGATGTTTGAGGACTGAGGATTGAAGATTGAAGATTGAGTATTGAGGATTGAAGATTGAGGATTGAGGTTGAGGATTGAGGATTGAGGATGAGGGCTGAGGGTTGAGGATTGAGGTTTGAGGACTGAGGTCTGAGGATTGAGTATTGAGAATTGAGGATTGAGGATTGAGTATTGAAGGTTGAGGATTGGGTATTGAGGATTGAAGAATGAGGATGAGGATTGAGGATCCAGGATTGTGGATTGAATATTGAGTATTGAGGATTGAAGACTGACGATTGAGTATTGAGGATTGAGGATTGAGGATTGAGAATTGAGGACTGATGAATGAGTATTGATGGTTGAAGATTGAGGATTGAGGATTGAGGATTGAGGATTGAGGATTGAAGATTGAGGATTGTGGACTGAGTATTGAGGGTTGTGTGATGAGGATTGATGTTTGTGTATAGATATTTGAAGATTGCAGATTGAGCATTGAGTATTGAAAACTGTGAATTGATGATATTCTATTGAGGATTGAGAATTGACAGCTGATTGTTGAGGACTGAGGGCTGAAGATTGAGGATTCAGGATTGAGAATTCAGAATTGAGGATTGAGGACTGAGGACTGAGGATTGAAGATTGAGTATTGAGGATTGAAAATTGAGGATTAAGGATTGAGGATTGGGGATTGAGTATCTAGGATTGAAAATTGATTATAGAGGATCGAAGATTGAGGATTGAGGATTGAGGATTGAGAATTGAGTATTGAGGATAAGGACTGAGGGTTGAGGATTGAGGTTTGAGGAATGAGGATTGAGGATTGAGTGTTGAGGATTGAAGATTGAGTATTGATGATTGAAGATTGAGGATTGAGGACTGAGGGTTGAGGATTGAGGACGAGGACTGACAGTTGAGGATTGTGGTTTGAGGATTGAGGGTTGAGGATTGAGAATTGAGAATTGAGGATGAGGACTGAAGTTTGAGGATTGAGGATTGAGGATTGATGATTGCGGATTGAGGACTGAAGATTGAGTATTGAGGATTGAATATTGAGGATTGAGGATTGAGTATTGAGGATTGAAGATTGAGTATTGAGGATTGAAGATTGAGGATTGAGGATTGAGGATTGAGGGTTGAGGATTGAGGATTGAGGATTGAGGATTGAGGATTGAGGATAGAGGATAGAGGATTGAAGATTGAGGATTGGTGACTGAGTGTTGAGGGTTGAGTGATGAGGATTGATGTTTGTGGATAGAGATTCGAAGATTGCAGACCGAGAATTTAGTATTGAAAACTGTGAATTGATGATATTCTATTGAGGATTGAGGATTGACAACTGATTGTTGAGGTCTGAAGTCTGAAGGTTGAGGACTGAGGGTTGAGGATTCAGGATTGAGGTTTGAGGACTGATGATTGAGGATTGAGGATTGAGGCATGAGGATTGTGGATTGAGGATTGAAGATTTAGGTTTGAGGATCCAGGATGAGGGCTGAAGGTTGAGGATTGAGGTTTGAGGACTGAGGACTGAGGATTGAGGGTTGAGAATTAAGGATTGAGGATTGAGGATTGAAGATTGAGGATTGGGTGTTGAGGATTGAAGAATGAGGATTGAGGATTGAGTATTGAGGATTGAGGATAGAAGATTGAGGATTGAGTATTGAAAACTGAGAATTCAGGATCTTCTATTGAGTATTGAGAATTTTGGATTGATGGCTGAGGGTTGTGTGTTGAATATTGAGGATTGACGGAATGAGTTTTGAAGAATGAGGACCGAGGACTGAGGATTGAGTATTGAGGATTGAGGATTGAGTATTGAGGATTGAGGATTGAAGATTGAGTATTGATGAGTGAAGATTGTGGAATGATTATTGAGGGTTGAGGTTTGAGGACCAGGACTGAGGGTTGAGGATTGAGAATTGAGGATGAGGACTGAAGTTTGAGGATTGACGACTGAGGATTGAGGATTGAGGATTGATGATTGCGGATTGAGGACTGAAGATTGAGTATTGAGGATTGAATATTGAGGATTGAGGATTGAGTATTGAGGATTGAAGATTGAGTATTGAGGATTGAAGATTGACGATTGAGGATTGAAGAATGAGGATTGAGGATTGAGGATTCAGGATTGTGGATTGAATATTGAGTATTGAGGATTGAAGACTGACGATTGAGTATTGAGGATTGAGGATTGAGAATTGAGGACTGATGATAGAGTATTGATGGTTGAAGATTGAGGATTGAGGTTTGAGGATTGAGGATTGAGGATTGAAGATTGAGGATTGTGGACTGAGTGTTGAGGGTTGTGTGATGAGAATTGATGTTTGTGGGTAGATATTTGAAGATTGCAGATTGAGCATTGAGTATTGAAAACTGTGAATTGATGTTATGCTATTGAGGATTGAGAATTGACAGCTGATTGTTGAGGACTGAGGGCTGAAGATTGAGGATTCAGGATTGAGAATTCAGAATTGAGGATTGAGGACTGAGGACTGAGGATTGAAGATTGAGTATTGAGGATTGAAGATTGAGGATTAAGGATTGAGGATTGGGGATTGAGGATCTAGGATTGAAAATTGATTACTGAGGATTGAAAATTGAGGATTGAGGCTTGAGGATTGAGAATTGAGAATTGAGGATAAGGACTGGGGGTTGAGGATTGAGGTTTGAGGAATGAGGATTGAGGATTGAGGATTGAGGATTGAGGATTGAAGATTCAGTATTGATGATTGAAGATTGAGGATTGAGGATTGAGGGGTGAGGATTGAGGATTGAGTATTGAGGATTGAGGATTGAAGATTGAGTATTGATGAGTGAAGATTGCGGATTGATTATTGAGGGTTGAGGTTTGAGGATAAGGACTGAGGGTTGAGGATTGAGGTTTTAGGACAGAGGATTGAGGATTGAGGATTGAGAATTGATAATTGAGGATTGAGGATTGAAGATTTAGGATTGGGTATTGAGGATTGAGAATTGGGGATTCAGGATCTAGTATTGGTGATTGATTATTTAGGATTGAAGATAGAGGGTTGAGGATTGAGGATTGAGGATTGAGAATTGTGAATTGAGAATGAGGACTGAGGTTTGAGGATTGATGTTTGAGGAATGAGGATTGAGGATTGAGGATTGAGGATTGAGGATTGAGGATTGAGTATTGAAGGTTGAGGAATGATGACTGAGGATTGAGGATTGAGGAATGAGGATTGAGGATTGAGGATGAGGGCTGATGGTTGAGGGTTGAGGTTTTAGGACTGAGGACTGAGGACTGAGGATTGAGAATTGAGGATTGAGGATTAAGGATTGAAGATTGAGGATTGGGTGTTGAGGATTGAAGAATGAGGATCGAGGATTGAGGATTGATGATTGGGGATTGAAGATTGAGTATTGAGGATTGAAGATTGAGTATTGATGATTGACGATTGAGGATTGAGTATTGAGAGTTGAGGGTTGAGGACGAGGACTGCCGGTTGAGGATTGAGGTTTGAGGACTGAGGGTTGAGGACTGAGGACTGAGGATAGAGGATTGAGGATGGAGCATTGAGGATTGAAGACTGAGGACTGGGGATTGAGGATTGAAGATTGAGGATTAAGGATTGAGGATTGGAGATTGAGGATCTAGGATTGAATATTGATTACTGAGGATTGAAGATTGAGGATTGAGGATTGAGGATTGAGAATTGAGAACTGAGGATTGAGGATTGATGATTGCGGATTGAGGACTGAAGATTGAGTACTGAGGATTGAATATTGAGGATTGAGGATTGAGTATTGAGGATTGAAGATTGAGTATTGAGGATTGAAGATTGAGGATTGAGGATTGAGGATTGAGGATTGACAATTGAGGATTGAGGATTGAAGATTGACGATTGGGGAATGTGTGTTGAGGGTTGAGTGATGAGAATTGATGTTTGTGAATGGAGATTTGTTGATTGAAGATTGAGGATTGAGTATTGAAAACTGAGAATTCAGGATATTCTATTGAGTATTGAGAATTTTGGATTGATGGTTGAGTATTGAGGATTGATGGTTGAGGGTTGTGTGTTGAATATTGAGGATTGGCGGATTGAGTATTGAAGATTGAGGACTGAGGACTGAGGATTGAGTATTGAGGATTGAGGATTGAGTATTGAGGATCGAGGATTGAAGATTGAGTACTGATGAGTGAAGATTGCGGATTGATTATTGAGGGTTGAGGTTTGAGTATGAGGACAGAGGGTTGAGGATTGAGGTTTGAGGACAGAGGATTGAGGATTGAGGATTGAGAATTGATAATTGAGGATTGAGGATTGAAGATTTAGGATTGGGTATTGAGGATTGAGGATTGGGGATTCAGGATCTAGTATTGGAGATTGATTATTTAGGATTGAAGATAGAGGGTTGAGGATTGAGGATTGAGGATTGAGAATTGAGAATTGAGAATGAGGACTGAGGTTTGAGGATTGATGTTTGAGGAATGAGGGTTGAGGATTGAGGATTGAGGATTGAGGATTGAGGATTGAGTATTGAAGGCTGAGGATTGTTGACTGAGGATTGAGGATTGAGGATTGGTGATTGAGGATTGAAGATTGAGTGTTGAGGATTGAGGGTTGAGGATTGAGGATTGAGTATTGAGGATTGAGGATGAGGGCTGAGGTTTGAGGTTTGAGGTTTGAGTATTGAATCCTGAGAATTCAGGATATTCTGTTGAGTATTGAGAATTGAGGGTTGATGGTTGAGTATTGAGGATTGAGGATTGAGGGTTGAGGATTGAGGATTGAGTAAGGAAGATTGAGGATTGATGACTGAGGATTGAGGATTGAGGATGAGGATTGAGGATTGAGGATTGAAGATTGAGAATTGAGGATTGAAGGTTGAGGATTGAGGAATGAGGATTGAGGATTGAGGATGAGGGCTGATGGTTGAGGGTTGAGGTTTTAGGACTGAGGACTGAGGACTGAGGATTGAGAATTGAGGATTGAGGATTAAGGATTGAAGATTGAGGATTGGGTATTGAGGATTGAAGAATGAGGATCGAGGATTGACGATTGATGATTGGGGATTGCAGATTGAGTATTGAGGATTGAAGGTTGAGTATTGATGGTTGAAGATTGAGGATTGAGTATTGAGAGTTGAGGGTTGAGGACGAGGACTGACGGTTGAGGATTGAGGTTTGAGGACTGAGGGTTGAGGACTGAGGACTGAGGATAGAGGATTGAGGATGGAGCATTGAGGATTGAAGACTGAGGACTGGGGATTGAGGATTGAAGATTGAGGATTAAGGATTGAGGATTGGAGATTGAGGATCTAGGATTGAATATTGATTACTGAGGATTGAAGATTGAGGATTGAGGATTGAGGATTGAGAATTGAGAATTGAGGATAAGGACTGAGGGTTGAGGATTGAGGTTTGAGGAATGAGGATTGAGGATTGAGGATTGAGGATTGAGGATTGAAGACTGAATATTGATGATTGATGATTGAGGATTGAGGATTGAGGGTTGTGGATTGAGGACGAGGACTGAGGGTTGAGTATTGATGTTTGAGGTCTGAGGATTGAGGATTGAGGATTGAGAATTGGGGATTGAGGATTGAGGATTGAAGATTGCGGATTGGGTATTGAGGATTGAAGAATGAGGATTGAGGATTGAGGATTGAGGATTGAGGATTGAAGATTGAGTATTGAGGATTGAAGATTGAGGATTGAGGATTGAGTGTTGAGGATTGAGGATTGATGATTGAGGATTGAGGATTGAAGATTGATTATTGAGGATTGTGGATTGAGGATTGAGTATTGAGGATTGAGGATTGAGGATTGAATATTGAGGATTGGGGATTGAGGATTGAGGATTGAGGACTGAGGATTAAGTATTGAGGATTGAGCATTGAGGATTGAAGATTGAGGATTGAGGTTTGAGGACTGAGGACTGAGGATAGAGGATTGAGGATGGAGCATTGAGGATTGAAGATTGAGGACTGTGTATAGAGGATAGAAGATTGAGGATTAAGGATTGAGGATTGGGGATTGAGGATATAGGATTGATTATTGATTACTGAGGATTCAAGATTGAGGATTGAGGATTGAGGATTGAGAATTGAGAATTGAGGATAAGGGCTGAGGGTTTAGGATTGAGGATTGAGGATTGAGGATTGAGGATTGAGGATTGAGAATTGAGGATTGGGGATTCAGGATTGAGGATAGAGGATTGAGTATTGAAGGTTGAGGATTGATGACTGAGGATTGAGGATTGCGGATTGACGATTGAGGATTGAGGATTGAGGGTTGAAGGCTGAGTGTTGAGGATTGAAGGTTGAGGATTGACGATTGAGGATTGAGGATTGAGGATGATGGCTGAGGTTTGAGGTTTGAGGTTTGAGTATTGGATCCTGAGAATTCAGGATGTTCTTTTGAGTATTGAGAATTGAGTATTGATGCTTTAGTATTGAGGATTCAGGATTGAGGATTGGGGATTGAGTATTGAAGATTGAGTATTGATGACTGAGGATTTAGCATTGAGGATTGAGGATTGAGGATTGAGGATTGAGGATTGAAAATTGAGTATTGAGGATTGATGGTTGAGGACTGAGGAATAAGGATTGAGGATTGAGGATGAGGGCTGAGGGTTGAGGATTGTGGTTTGAGGACTGACGACTGAGGATTGAGGATTGAGAATTGAGGATTGAGGATTGAGGATTGAAGATTGAGGATTGGGTATTGAGGATTGAAGAATGAGGATTGAGGATTGAGGAATGAGGATTCAGGATTGAAGATTGAGGATTGAGGATTGAGGGTTGAGCATTGAGGATTGAGTATTGAGGATTGAGGATTGAGGATTGAGGATTAAGGATTGAGGATTGGGGATTGAGGATCTAGGATTGAAAATTGATTACTGAGGATTGAAAATTGAGGATTGAGGCTTGAGGATTGAGAATTGAGAATTGAGGATAAGGACTGGGGGTTGAGGATTGAGGTTTGAGGAATGAGGATTGAGGATTGAGGATTGAGGATTGAGGATTGAAGATTCAGTATTGATGATTGAAGATTGAGGATTGAGGATTGAGGGGTGAGGATTGAGGATTGAGTATTGAGGATTGAGGATTGAAGATTGAGTATTGATGAGTGAAGATTGCGGATTGATTATTGAGGGTTGAGGTTTGAGGATAAGGACTGAGGGTTGAGGATTGAGGTTTTAGGACAGAGGATTGAGAATTGAGGATTGAGAATTGATAATTGAGGATTGAGGATTGAAGATTTAGGATTGGGTATTGAGGATTGAGAATTGGGGATTCAGGATCTAGTATTGGTGATTGATTATTTAGGATTGAAGATAGAGGGTTGAGGATTGAGGATTGAGGATTGAGAATTGAGAATTGAGAATGAGGACTGAGGTTTGAGGATTGATGTTTGAGGAATGAGGATTGAGGATTGAGGATTGAGGATTGAGGATTGAGGATTGAGTATTGAAGGTTGAGGAATGATGACTGAGGATTGAGGATTGAGGAATGAGGATTGAGGATTGAGGATGAGGGCTGATGGTTGAGGGTTGAGGTTTTAGGACTGAGGACTGAGGACTGAGGATTGAGAATTGAGGATTGAGGATTAAGGATTGAAGATTGAGGATTGGGTGTTGAGAATTGAAGAATGAGGATCGAGGATTGAGGATTGATGATTGGGGATTGAAGATTGAGTATTGAGGATTGAAGATTGAGTATTGATGATTGACGATTGAGGATTGAGTATTGAGAGTTGAGGGTTGAGGACGAGGACTGCCGGTTGAGGATTGAGGTTTGAGGACTGAGGGTTGAGGACTGAGGACTGAGGATAGAGGATTGAGGATGGAGCATTGAGGATTGAAGACTGAGGACTGGGGATTGAGGATTGAAGATTGAGGATTAAGGATTGAGGATTGGAGATTGAGGATCTAGGATTGAATATTGATTACTGAGGATTGAAGATTGAGGATTGAGGATTGAGGATTGAGAATTGAGAACTGAGGATTGAGGATTGATGATTGCGGATTGAGGACTGAAGATTGAGTACTGAGGATTGAATATTGAGGATTGAGGATTGAGTATTGAGGATTGAAGATTGAGTATTGAGGATTGAAGATTGAGGATTGAGGATTGAGGATTGAGGATTGACAATTGAGGATTGAGGATTGAAGATTGACGATTGGGGAATGTGTGTTGAGGGTTGAGTGATGAGAATTGATGTTTGTGAATGGAGATTTGTTGATTGAAGATTGAGGATTGAGTATTGAAAACTGAGAATTCAGGATATTCTATTGAGTATTGAGAATTTTGGATTGATGGTTGAGTATTGAGGATTGATGGTTGAGGGTTGTGTGTTGAATATTGAGGATTGGCGGATTGAGTATTGAAGATTGAGGACTGAGGACTGAGGATTGAGTATTGAGGATTGAGGATTGAGTATTGAGGATCGAGGATTGAAGATTGAGTACTGATGAGTGAAGATTGCGGATTGATTATTGAGGGTTGAGGTTTGAGTATGAGGACAGAGGGTTGAGGATTGAGGTTTGAGGACAGAGGATTGAGGATTGAGGATTGAGAATTGATAATTGAGGATTGAGGATTGAAGATTTAGGATTGGGTATTGAGGATTGAGGATTGGGGATTCAGGATCTAGTATTGGAGATTGATTATTTAGGATTGAAGATAGAGGGTTGAGGATTGAGGATTGAGGATTGAGAATTGAGAATTGAGAATGAGGACTGAGGTTTGAGGATTGATGTTTGAGGAATGAGGGTTGAGGATTGAGGATTGAGGATTGAGGATTGAGGATTGAGTATTGAAGGCTGAGGATTGTTGACTGAGGATTGAGGATTGAGGATTGGTGATTGAGGATTGAAGATTGAGTGTTGAGGATTGAGGGTTGAGGATTGAGGATTGAGTATTGAGGATTGAGGATGAGGGCTGAGGTTTGAGGTTTGAGGTTTGAGTATTGAATCCTGAGAATTCAGGATATTCTGTTGAGTATTGAGAATTGAGGGTTGATGGTTGAGTATTGAGGATTGAGGATTGAGGGTTGAGGATTGAGGATTGAGTAAGGAAGATTGAGGATTGATGACTGAGGATTGAGGATTGAGGATGAGGATTGAGGATTGAGGATTGAAGATTGAGAATTGAGGATTGAAGGTTGAGGATTGAGGAATGAGGATTGAGGATTGAGGATGAGGGCTGATGGTTGAGGGTTGAGGTTTTAGGACTGAGGACTGAGGACTGAGGATTGAGAATTGAGGATTGAGGATTAAGGATTGAAGATTGAGGATTGGGTATTGAGGATTGAAGAATGAGGATCGAGGATTGACGATTGATGATTGGGGATTGCAGATTGAGTATTGAGGATTGAAGATTGAGTATTGATGGTTGAAGATTGAGGATTGAGTATTGAGAGTTGAGGGTTGAGGACGAGGACTGACGGTTGAGGATTGAGGTTTGAGGACTGAGGGTTGAGGACTGAGGACTGAGGATAGAGGATTGAGGATGGAGCATTGAGGATTGAAGACTGAGGACTGGGGATTGAGAATGAGGACTGAGGTTTGAGGATTGATGTTTGAGGAATGAGGATTGAGGATTGAGGATTGAGGATTGAGGATTGAGGATTGAGTATTGAAGGTTGAGGAATGATGACTGAGGATTGAGGATTGAGGAATGAGGATTGAGGATTGAGGATGAGGGCTGATGGTTGAGGGTTGAGGTTTTAGGACTGAGGACTGAGGACTGAGGATTGAGAATTGAGGATTGAGGATTAAGGATTGAAGATTGAGGATTGGGTGTTGAGGATTGAAGAATGAGGATCGAGGATTGAGGATTGATGATTGGGGATTGAAGATTGAGTATTGAGGATTGAAGATTGAGTATTGATGATTGACGATTGAGGATTGAGTATTGAGAGTTGAGGGTTGAGGACGAGGACTGCCGGTTGAGGATTGAGGTTTGAGGACTGAGGGTTGAGGACTGAGGACTGAGGATAGAGGATTGAGGATGGAGCATTGAGGATTGAAGACTGAGGACTGGGGATTGAGGATTGAAGATTGAGGATTAAGGATTGAGGATTGGAGATTGAGGATCTAGGATTGAATATTGATTACTGAGGATTGAAGATTGAGGATTGAGGATTGAGGATTGAGAATTGAGAACTGAGGATTGAGGATTGATGATTGCGGATTGAGGACTGAAGATTGAGTACTGAGGATTGAATATTGAGGATTGAGGATTGAGTATTGAGGATTGAAGATTGAGTATTGAGGATTGAAGATTGAGGATTGAGGATTGAGGATTGAGGATTGACAATTGAGGATTGAGGATTGAAGATTGACGATTGGGGAATGTGTGTTGAGGGTTGAGTGATGAGAATTGATGTTTGTGAATGGAGATTTGTTGATTGAAGATTGAGGATTGAGTATTGAAAACTGAGAATTCAGGATATTCTATTGAGTATTGAGAATTTTGGATTGATGGTTGAGTATTGAGGATTGATGGTTGAGGGTTGTGTGTTGAATATTGAGGATTGGCGGATTGAGTATTGAAGATTGAGGACTGAGGACTGAGGATTGAGTATTGAGGATTGAGGATTGAGTATTGAGGATCGAGGATTGAAGATTGAGTACTGATGAGTGAAGATTGCGGATTGATTATTGAGGGTTGAGGTTTGAGTATGAGGACAGAGGGTTGAGGATTGAGGTTTGAGGACAGAGGATTGAGGATTGAGGATTGAGAATTGATAATTGAGGATTGAGGATTGAAGATTTAGGATTGGGTATTGAGGATTGAGGATTGGGGATTCAGGATCTAGTATTGGAGATTGATTATTTAGGATTGAAGATAGAGGGTTGAGGATTGAGGATTGAGGATTGAGAATTGAGAATTGAGAATGAGGACTGAGGTTTGAGGATTGATGTTTGAGGAATGAGGGTTGAGGATTGAGGATTGAGGATTGAGGATTGAGGATTGAGTATTGAAGGCTGAGGATTGTTGACTGAGGATTGAGGATTGAGGATTGGTGATTGAGGATTGAAGATTGAGTGTTGAGGATTGAGGGTTGAGGATTGAGGATTGAGTATTGAGGATTGAGGATGAGGGCTGAGGTTTGAGGTTTGAGGTTTGAGTATTGAATCCTGAGAATTCAGGATATTCTGTTGAGTATTGAGAATTGAGGGTTGATGGTTGAGTATTGAGGATTGAGGATTGAGGGTTGAGGATTGAGGATTGAGTAAGGAAGATTGTGGATTGATGACTGAGGATTGAGGATTGAGGATGAGGATTGAGGATTGAGGATTGAAGATTGAGAATTGAGGATTGAAGGTTGAGGATTGAGGAATGAGGATTGAGGATTGAGGATGAGGGCTGATGGTTGAGGGTTGAGGTTTTAGGACTGAGGACTGAGGACTGAGGATTGAGAATTGAGGATTGAGGATTAAGGATTGAAGATTGAGGATTGGGTATTGAGGATTGAAGAATGAGGATCGAGGATTGACGATTGATGATTGGGGATTGCAGATTGAGTATTGAGGATTGAAGATTGAGTATTGATGGTTGAAGATTGAGGATTGAGTATTGAGAGTTGAGGGTTGAGGACGAGGACTGACGGTTGAGGATTGAGGTTTGAGGACTGAGGGTTGAGGACTGAGGACTGAGGATAGAGGATTGAGGATGGAGCATTGAGGATTGAAGACTGAGGACTGGGGATTGAGGATTGAAGATTGAGGATTAAGGATTGAGGATTGGAGATTGAGGATCTAGGATTGAATATTGATTACTGAGGATTGAAGATTGAGGATTGAGGATTGAGGATTGAGAATTGAGAATTGAGGATAAGGACTGAGGGTTGAGGATTGAGGTTTGAGGAATGAGGATTGAGGATTGAGGATTGAGGATTGAGGATTGAAGACTGAATATTGATGATTGATGATTGAGGATTGAGGATTGAGGGTTGTGGATTGAGGACGAGGACTGAGGGTTGAGTATTGATGTTTGAGGTCTGAGGATTGAGGATTGAGGATTGAGAATTGGGGATTGAGGATTGAGGATTGAAGATTGCGGATTGGGTATTGAGGATTGAAGAATGAGGATTGAGGATTGAGGATTGAGGATTGAGGATTGAAGATTGAGTATTGAGGATTGAAGATTGAGGATTGAGGATTGAGTGTTGAGGATTGAGGATTGATGATTGAGGATTGAGGATTGAAGATTGATTATTGAGGATTGTGGATTGAGGATTGAGTATTGAGGATTGAGGATTGAGGATTGAATATTGAGGATTGGGGATTGAGGATTGAGGATTGAGGACTGAGGATTAAGTATTGAGGATTGAGCATTGAGGATTGAAGATTGAGGATTGAGGTTTGAGGACTGAGGACTGAGGATAGAGGATTGAGGATGGAGCATTGAGGATTGAAGATTGAGGACTGTGTATAGAGGATAGAAGATTGAGGATTAAGGATTGAGGATTGGGGATTGAGGATATAGGATTGATTATTGATTACTGAGGATTCAAGATTGAGGATTGAGGATTGAGGATTGAGAATTGAGAATTGAGGAAAAGGGCTGAGGGTTTAGGATTGAGGATTGAGGATTGAGGATTGAGGATTGAGGATTGAGAATTGGGGATTGGGGATTCAGGATTGAGGATAGAGGATTGAGTATTGAAGGTTGAGGATTGATGACTGAGGATTGAGGATTGCGGATTGACGATTGAGGATTGAGGATTGAGGGTTGAAGGCTGAGTGTTGAGGATTGAAGGTTGAGGATTGACGATTGAGGATTGAGGATTGAGGATGATGGCTGAGGTTTGAGGTTTGAGGTTTGAGTATTGGATCCTGAGAATTCAGGATGTTCTTTTGAGTATTGAGAATTGAGTATTGATGCTTTAGTATTGAGGATTCAGGATTGAGGATTGGGGATTGAGTATTGAAGATTGAGTATTGATGACTGAGGATTTAGCATTGAGGATTGAGGATTGAGGATTGAGGATTGAGGATTGAAAATTGAGTATTGAGGATTGATGGTTGAGGACTGAGGAATAAGGATTGAGGATTGAGGATGAGGGCTGAGGGTTGAGGATTGTGGTTTGAGGACTGACGACTGAGGATTGAGGATTGAGAATTGAGGATTGAGGATTGAGGATTGAAGATTGAGGATTGGGTATTGAGGATTGAAGAATGAGGATTGAGGATTGAGGAATGAGGATTCAGGATTGAAGATTGAGGATTGAGGATTGAGGGTTGAGCATTGAGGATTGAGTATTGAGGATTGAGGATTGAGGATTGAGGATTGAAGATTGACTATTGAGGATTGAAGATTGAGGATTGAGGATTGAGGATAGAGGATTGAGTATTGAAGGTTGAGGATTGATGACTAAGGATTGAGGATTGCGGATTGACGATTGAGGATTGAGGATTGAGGGTTGAAGGCTGAGTGTTGAGGATTGAAGGTTGAGGATTGACGATTGAGGATTGAGGATTGAGGATGATGGCTGAGGTTTGAGGTTTGAGGTTTGAGTATTGGATCCTGAGAATTCAGGATGTTCTTTTGAGTATTGAGAATTGAGTATTGATGCTTTAGTATTGAGGATTCAGGATTGAGGATTGAGGATTGAGTATTGAAGATTGAGTATTGATGATTGAGGATTTACCATTGAGGATTGAGGATTGAGGATTGAGGATTGAGGATTGAAAATTGAGTATTGAGGATTGATGGTTGAGGACTGAGGAATAAGGATTGAGGACTGAGGATGAGGGCTGAGGGTTGAGGATTGTGGTTTGAGGACTGACGACTGAGGATTGAGGATTGAGAATTGAGGATTGAGGATTGAGGATTGAAGATTGAGGATTGGGTATTGAGGATTGAAGAATGAGGATTGAGGATTGAGGATTGAGGATTGAGGATTGAAGATTGAGTATTGAGGATTGAAGATTGAGGATTGAGGATTGAGGGTTGAGGATTGAGGATTGAGTATTGAGGATTGAGGATTGAGGATTGAGGATTGAAGATTGACTATTGAGGATTGAAGATTGAGGATTGAGTATTGAGGATTGAGGATTGAGGATTGGATATTGAGGATTGGGGATTGAGGATTGAGGATTGAGGAATGAGGATTGAGGATTGAGGATTGAGGATTGAGGATTGAGGACTGAGGATTGAGGATTGAGGATTGAGCATTGAGGATTGAAGATTGAGGACTGGGGATTGAGGATTGAAGATTGAGGATTAAGGATTGAGGATTAGGGATTGGGGATCTAGGATTGGAGATTGATTATTGAGGATTCAAGATTGAGGGTTGAGGATTGAGGGTTGAGAATTGAGAGTTGAGGATGGGGACTTAGGGTTGAGGATTGAGGTTTGTGATACGAGGATTGAGGATTGAGGATTGAGGACTGAGGATTGACGATTGAGTATTGAAGATTGAGGATTGATGACTGAGGATTGAGGATTGAGGATTGATGATTGCGGATTGAGTATTGAGGATTGAGTATTGAAGATTGAGTATTGATGATTGAAGATTGCGGGTTGATTATTGAGGGTGGAGGATTGATGACGAGGACTGAGGTCTGAGGATTGAGGACTGAGGATTGACGATTGAGTATTGAAGATTGAGGCTTGATGAGTGAGGATTCAGGATTGAGGATTGATGATTGCGGATTGAGTATTGAAAGTTGAGTATTGAGGATTGAATATTGAGTATTGAGGATTGAGGATTGAGGTTTGAAGGTTGAGTATTGTGGATTGAACATTGAGGATTGAGAATTGACGATTGAGGATTTAGGATTGAGGTTTGAGGATTGACGATGAGGGCTGAGGGTTGAGGATTGAGGTTTGAGGTCTGAGGACTGAGGATTGAGGATTGAGAATTGAGGATTGAGGATTGAGGATTGAAGATTGAGGATTGTGTATTGAGGATTGAAGAATGAGGATTGAGGATTGATGACTGAGGATTGAGTATTGAGGATTGATGATTGCGGATTGAGTATTGAAAATTGAGTATTGAGGATTGAATATTGAGGATTGAGGATTGAGAATTGAGGATTGAAGATTGAGTATTGAGGATTGAAGATTGAGGATTGAGGATTGACGATTGAGGATTGAGGATTGAGGTTTGATAATTGACGATGAGGGCTGAGGGTTGAGGATTGAGGTTTGAGGTCTGAGGACTGAGGATTGAAGATTGAGAATTGAGGATTGAGGATTGAGGATTGAAGATTGAGGATTGGGTATTGAGGATTGAAGAATGAGGATTGAGGATTGAGGATTGAGGATTGGGGACCGAGGATTGAAGGTTGAGGGTTGAGGATTGGGTATTGAGCATTGAAGAATGAGTATTGAGTATTGAGGATTGATGATTGAGTATTGAGGATTGAAGGTTGAGGGTTGAGGATTGAGGATAGAGGATTGAGGATGATGGCTGAGGTTTGAGGTTTGAAATTTGAGTATTGAATCCTGAGAATTCGGGATGTTCTATTGAGGATTGAGGATTGAGGGTTGAGGATTGACGATTGAGGATTGAAGATTGAGTATTGTGGATTGAAGATTGAGGATTGAGGATTGAGGATTGAGGATTGAGGATTGAAGATTGAGGATTGGGGATTGAGGATTGACGATTGAGGATTGAGTATTGAGGATTCAGAATTGAGGATTGAGGATTCAAGATTGAGTATTGAGGATTGAAGGTTGAGGATAGAGGGTTGAGGATTGAAGATTGAGGACTTAGTGTTGAGGGTTGAGTGATGGGAATTGATGTTTGTGGATTGAGATTTGAAGATCGAAGAATGGGGATTGAGTATTGAAAACTGTGAATTGAGGATATTCTATTGAGGATTGAGGATTGACAATTGATTGTTGAGGACTGAGGGCTAAAGATTGAGGATTCAGGATTGAGGATTCGGGATTGAGGCTTAAGGACTGACGACTGAGGGTTGAGGATTGAGGTTCGAGGATTGACGCTTGAGGATTGGGGGTTGAGGATGGAGGATTGAAAAGAGTGGACTGAGTGTTGAGGATTGAGTGTTGAGAATTGATGTTTGATGATTGAGATTTGATTATTGAATATTGTGCATTGAGTATTGAACCATGAGAATTCAGGATACTCTATTGAGTATTGAGAATTGAGGATTGACGGTTGAGTATTGAGGATTGGTGGTTGAGGGTTGTGTGTTGAATATTGGGGATTGAGGATTGATGATGGAGGATTGAAGATTGAGGATTGAATATTGAGTATTGATAATTGAAGATTGAGGATTGAGGATTGAGTGTTGAGGATTGAGGAAGAGGACTGACGGTTGAGGTTCGAGGTTTGAGGATTGAGGATTGAGGATTGAGGACTAGGGATTGAGGATTTAGGATTGAGCATTGAGGATTGAAGATTGAGGACTGGGGATTGAGGATTGAAGATTGACGATTGAGGATTTTGGATTGAGGATTGAGGATTGAACGTTGAGGGCTGAGCCTTGAGGGTTGAGTGATGAAAATTGATGTTTGTGGATACAGGTTTGAAGATTGCAGATTGAGTAATGAGTATTGAAAGCTGTGAACTGAGGATATTCTATTGAGGATTCAGGGTTGACAACTGATTGTTGAGGACTGAGGGCTGAAGATTGAGGAATCAGGATTGAGGATTCAGAATTGAGGTTTGAGGACTGAGGATTGAGGATTGAAGATTGAGTATCGATGATTGAAGATTGAGGTTTGAGTACTGAGGACTGAGGATTGAGGATTGAGAATTGAGGATTGAGGATAGAGTGTTGAAGATTGAGGATTGGGTATTGAGGATTGAAGAACGAGGATTGAGGATTGAGGGTTGAGGATTGAGGATTGAAGATTGAGTATTGGGGTTTGAAGACTGACGATTGAGGGTTGAGGATTGAGGATTGAGGATTGAGGATTGAGGATTGATGATTGAGTATTGAGGATTGAAGATTGAGGATTGAGGATTGAGGATTGAGGATTGAGGATTGAGGATTGAGGATTGAGTATTGAAGATTGAGGATTGATGATTGAGAATTGCGCATTGAGGATTGAGGATTGAGTATTGAGGGCTGAGGATTGAAGATTGAGGGTTGAGGATTGAGGATTAAAGATTGAGTATTGAGGATTGAAGATTGAGGATTGAGGATTGAGGATTGAGGATTGAGGATTGAGGATGAGGGCTGAGGGTTGAGGATTGAGGTTTAAGCACTGAGGACTGAGGATTGAGGATTGAGAATTGAGGATTGAGGATTGAGTATTGAAGATTGAGGATTGGGTATTTAGGATTGACGAATGAGGATTGAGGATTGAGGATTGAGGATTGAGGATTGAAGATTGAGTATTGAGGATTGAAGATTGACGATTGAGGATTGTGCATTGAAGATTGAGGATTGAACATTGAGGACTGAGTGTCGAGGGTTGTGTGATGAGAATTGATGTTTGTGGATAGAGGTTTGAAGATTGCAGATTGAGTATTGAGTATTGAAAGCTGTGAATTGAGGATATTCTATTGAGGATTGAGGATTGTCAACTGATTGTTGAGGACTGAGTGCTGAAGATTGAGGATTCAGGATTGAGGATTCAGGATTGAGGTTTGAGGACTGAGGGTTGAGGATTGAGGATTGAGGATTGAGGATTGACGACTGAGTATTGAAGATTGGGTATTGCGGATTGAACATTGGGGATTGGGTATTGAGGAATGAAGATTGAGTATTGATGATTGAAGATTGAGGATTGGGTATTTAGGGTTGACGAATGAGGCTTGAGGATTGAGGATTGAGGATTGAGGATTGAAGATTGAGTATTGAGGTTTGAAGACAGACAATTGAGGATTGAGGATTGAGGATTGAGTATTGAGGATTGAGGATTGATGATTGAGTATTGAGGATTGAAGATTGAGGATTGAGGATTGAGGATTGAGGATTGAAGATTGAGGATTGGGGACTGAGTGTTGAGGGTTGAGTGATGAGAATTGATGTTTGTGGATAGTGATTTAAAGATTGCAGATTGAGTATTGAGTACTGAAAACTGTGAATTGATGATATTCTATTGAGGATTGAGAATTGACAACTGATTGTTGAGGACTGAGTGCTGAAGATTGAGGATTCAGGATTGAGGATTCAGGATTGAGGTTTGAGGACTGAGGGTTGAGGATTGAGGATTGAGGATTGAGGATTGACGACTGAGTATTGAAGATTGGGTATTGCGGATTGAACATTGGGGATTGGGTATTGAGGAATGAAGATTGAGGATTGAGGATTGAGGATTGAGGATTGAGGATTGAAAATTGATTATTGAGGATTGAAGATTGAGGATTGAGGATTGAGGGTTGTGGACTGACGACGAGGACTCAGGGTTGAGTACTGATGTTTGAGGTCTGAGGATTGGGGATTGCTGATTGAGAATTGAGGATTGAGCATTGAGGATTGAAGATTGAGTATTGGGTATTGAGGATTGAAGAATGAGGATTGAGGATTGAGGATTGAGGATTGAGGGTTGAAGATTGAGTATTTGGGATTGAAGATTGAGAATTGAGGATTGAGGATTGAGGATTGAGGATTGAGGATTGAGGATTGAAGGTTGAGGATTGGGGATTGGGGATTGACGATTGAGTATTGAGGATTGAGGATCGAGAATTGAGGATTGAGGATTGAAGGTTGAGTATTGAGGATTGAAGATTGAGGATTGAGGATTGAGTATTGAAAACCGAGGATTCAGGATATTCTACTGAGTATTGAGAATTGAGGATTGATGGTTGAGTATTGAGGATTGATGGTTGAGGGTTGTGTGCTGTATATTGAGGACTGGCGGATCGAGTATTGAAGATTGATGACTGAGGACTGGGGATTGAGTATTGAGGATTGAGGATTGAGAATTGAGGATTGAGGATTGATTGAGTATTGATGATTGAATATTGCGGATTGATTATTGAGGGTTGAGGATTGAGGACGAGGTCTGAGGGTTGAGAATTGAGGACTGAGGATTGAGGCTTGAGGATTGGGCATGGAGGATTGAAGATTGAGGACAGGGGATTGAGGATTGAAGATTGAGGATTAAGGATTGAGGATTGAGAATTGAGGATTGAGGATTGATGATTGAGTATTGAGGATTGAAGATTGAGGATTGAGGATTGAGGATTGAGGATTGAGGATTGAGGTTCGAAGGTTGAGGATTGGGGATTGGGGATTGACGATGGAGTATTGAGGATTGAGGATTGAGAATTGAGGATTGAGGATTGAATGTTGAGTATTGAGGATTGAAGATTGAGGATTAAGGATTGAGGATTGAAGATTGAGGACTGAGCGTTGAGGGTTGAGTGATGAGAATTGATGTTTGTGGATGGAGATTTGAAGATCGAAGATTGAGGATTGAGTATTGAAAACTGAGAATTCAGGATATTCTATTGAGTATTGAGAATTTTGGATTGATGGTTGAGGGTTGTGTGTTGAATATTGGGGATTGGAGGATTGAGTATTGAAGACTGCGGACTGAGGACTGAGGATTGAGTATTGAGGATTGAGGTTTGAGTATTGAGGATTGAGGGTAGAAGTTTGAGTATTGATGATTGAAGATTGCGGATGGATTATTGAGGGTTGAGGATTGAGGACGAGGACTGAGGGTTGAGAATTGAGGTTCTAGGGCTGAGGACTGAGGATTGAGGATTGAGAATTGAGGATTGAGGATTGAGGATTGAAGATTGGGGATTGGATATTGAGGATTGAAGAATGAGGATTGAGGATTGAGGATTGAGGATTGAGGATTGAGGATTGAGTATTGAGGATTGATGATTGTGTATTGAGGATTGAAGATTGAGGATTGAGGATTGAGGATTGAGGATTGAGAATAGAGTATTGAAGATTGAGCATTGGGGACAGAGTGTTGAGGGTTGAGTTATGAGAATTGATGTTTGTGGATAGTGATTTAAAGATTGCACATTGAGTATTGAGTACAGAAACTGTGAATTGATGATATTCTATTGAGGATTGAGAATTGACAACTGATTGTTGAGGACTGAGTGCTGAAGATTGAGGATTCAGGATTGAGGATTCAGAATTGAGGTTTGAGGACTGAGGATTGAGGATTGAAGATTGATTATTGAGGATTGAGGATTGAGTATTGAAGATTGAGGATTGGGTATTGAGGATTGAATGATGAGGCGTGAAGATTGAGGATTGAGGATTGTGGATTGAAGATTGAGTATTGAGGTTTGAAGACTGACGATTGAGGGTTGAGGATTGAGGATTGAGGATTGAGGATTGAGGATTGATGATTGAGTATTGAGGATTGAAGATTGAGGATTGAGGATTGAGGATTGAGGATTGAGGATTGAGGTTTGAGTATTGAGGATTGAGGGTTGAAGATTGAGTATTGATGATTGAAGATTGAGGATTGGGTATTTAGGGTTGACGAATGAGGATTGAGGATTGAGGATTGAGGATTGAGGATTGAATATTGATTATTGAGGATTGAGGATTGAGTATTGAAGATTGAGGGTTGGGTATTGAGGATTGAAGGATGAGGCTTGAGGATTGAGGATTGAGGATTGAGGATTGAATATTGAGGACTGAGGATTGAAGATTGAGGGTTGAGGATTGAGGATTAAAGATTGAGTATTGAAGATTGAAGATTGAGAACTGAGGATTGAGGTTTGAACATTGAGGACTGAGTGTTGAGGGTTGAGTGATGAGAATTGATGTTTGTGGATAGAGATTTGAGGACTGCAGATTGAATATTGTGTAATGAAAACTGTGAGTTGAGGATATTCTATTGAGGATTGAGGATTGTCACCTGATTGTTGAGGACTGAGGGCTGAAGATTGAGGATTCAGGATTGAGGATTGAGGACTGAGGATTGAGGATTGAGGATTAAGGATTGTGGATTGAGGATTGCGGATTGAGGATTGAGGATTGAAGATTGAGGATTGGGTATTGCGAATTGAACGTTGAGGATTGAGGATTGAGGATTGAGGATTGAGGATTGAGGATTGAAGATTGACTATTGAGGTTTGAAGACTGACGATCGAGGGTTGAGGATTGAGGATTGAGGATTGAGTATTGAGGATTGATGATTGAGTATTGACGATTGAAGATTGAGGATTGAGGATTGAGGATTGAGGATTGAGAATTGAGGATTGAAGATTGAGGATTGGGGACTGAGTGTTGAGGGTTGAGCTATGAGAATTGATGTTTGTGGATAGAGGTTTAAAGATTGCAGATTGAGTATTGAGTATTAAAAACTGTGAATTGATGATATTCTATTGAGGATTGTGAATTGACAACTGATTGTTGAGGACTTAGGTCTGAAGATTGAGGATTCAGGATTGAGGATTCAGGATTGAGGATTGAGGACTGAGGATTGAGGACTGAGGATTAAGGATTGTGGATTGAGGATTGCGGATTGAGGATTGAGGATTGAAGATTGAGGATTGGGTATTGCGAATTGAACGTTGAGGATTGAGGATTGAGGATTGAGGATTGAGGATTGAGGATTGAGAATTGAGGATTGAAGATTGAGGATTGGGGACTGAGTGTTGAGGGTTGAGTTATGAGAATTGATGTTTGTGGATAGAGGTTTAAAGATTGCAGATTGAGTATTGAGTATTGAAAACTGTGAATTGATGATATTCTATTGAGGATTGTGAATTGACAACTGATTGTTGAGGACTTAGGTCTGAAGATTGAGGATTCAGGATTGAGGATTCAGGATTGAGGATTGAGGACTAAGGATTGAGGATTGAGGATTAAGGATTGAGGATTGAGGATTGAGGATTCAGGATTGAGGATTGAAGATTGATGATTGGTTATTGCGAATTGAACGTTGAGGATTGAGGATTGAGGATTGAGAATTGCGGATGATGGCTGAGGTTTGAGGTTTGAGGTCTGAGTATTGAATCCTGAGAATTCAGGATGTTCTATTGAGGATTGAGGATTGAGGATTGATGATTGAGGATTGAAGATTGAGTATTGAGGATTGAAGATTGAGGATTGAGGATTGAGGATTGAGGATTGAGGATTGAAGGTTGAGGATTGGGGATTGAGGATTGACGATTGAGGACTGAGTATTTAGGAATCGGAATTGAGGATTGAGGATTGAAGATTGAGTATTGAGGATTGAAGGTTGAGGATTGAGGGTTGAGGATTGAAGATTGAGGACTTAGTGTTGAGGTTTGAGTGATGGGAATTGATGTTTGTGGATTGAGATTTGAAGATTGAAGAATGGGGATTGAGTTTTGAAAACTGTGAATTGAGGATATTCTAATGAGGATTGAGGATTGACAATTGATTGTTGAGGACTGAGGGCTAAAGATTGAGGATTCAGGATTGAGGATTCGGGATTGAGGTTTGAGGACTGAGCATTGAGTGTTGAGGATTGAGGATTGAGGATTGACGCTTGAGGATTGTGGGTTGAGGATGGAGGATTGAAGACAGAGGACTGAGTGTTGAGGATTGAGTGTTGAGAATTGATGTTTGAGGATTGAGATTTGATTATTGAATATTGTGGATTGAGAATTGAACCATGAGAATTCAGATACTCTATTGGGTATTGAGAATTGAGGATTGATGGTTGAGTATTGAGGATTGGTGGTTGAGGGTTGTGTGTTGAATATTGAGGATTGAGGATTGAGGATTGAGGATTGAGGATTGAAGATTGAGGATTGAATATTGAGTATTGATGATTGAAGATTGAGTATTGAGGATTGAGTGTTGAGGATTGAGGACGAGGACTGACGGTTGAGGATTGAGGTTTGAGGATTGAGGATTGTGGATTGATGACGGGGGATTGAGGATTGAGGATTGAGCACTGACGATTGAAGATTGAGGACTGGAGATTGAGGATTGAAAATTGACGATTGAGGATTGTGGATTGAGGATTGAGGATTGAACATTGAGGACTGTGTGTTGAGGGTTGAGTGATGAGAATTGATGTTTGTGGATAGAGGTTTGAAGATTGCAGATTGAGTATTGAGTATTGAAAACTGTGAACTGAGGATATTCTATTGAGGATTGAGGATTGTCAACTGACTGTTGAGGACTGAGGGCTGAAGATTGAGGATTCAGGATTGAGGATTCAGAATTGAGGTTTGAGGACTGAGGATTGAGGATTGAAGATTGATTATTGGGGATTGAGGATTGAGAATTGAGGATTGCGGATTGAGGATTGAGGATTGAGTATTGAGGGCTGAGGATTGAAGATTGAGGGTTGAGGATTGAGGATTAAAGATTGAGTATTGAGGATTGAGGATTGAGGATTGAGGATTGAGGATTGAGGATTGAGGATTGAGGATGAGGTCTGAGGGTTGAGGATTGAGGTTTAAGCACTGAGGACTGAGGATTGAGGATTGAGAATTGAGGATTGAGGATTGAGGATTGAAGATTGAGCATTGGGTATTTAGGATTGACGAATGAGGATTGAGGATTGAGGATTGAGGATTGAGGATTGAAGATTGAGTATTGAGGATTGAAGATTGACGATTGAGGATTGTGCATTGAAGATTGAGGATTGAACATTGAGGACTGAGTGTCGAGGGTTGTGTGATGAGAATTGATGTTTGTGGATAGAGGTTTGAAGATTGCAGATTGTGTATTGAGTATTGAAAGCTGTGAATTGAGGATATTCTATTGAGGATTGAGGATTGTCAACTGATTGTTGAGGACTAAGGGCTGAAGGTTAAGGATTCAGGATTGAGGATTCAGAATTGAGGTTTGAGGACTGAGGATTGAGGACTGAAGATTGATTATTGAGGATTGAGGATTGAGTATTGAAGATTGAGGATTGGGTATTGAGTATTGAAGGATGAGGCTTGAGGATTGAGGATTGAGGATTGAGGATTGAGTATTGAGGATTGAGGATTGAGGATTGAGGATTGAAGATTGACTATTGAGGATTGAAGATTGAGGATTGAGTATTGAGGATTGAGGATTGAGGATTGAATATTGAGGATTGTGGATTGAGGATTGAGGATTGAGGAATGAGGATTGAGGATTGTGGATTGAGGATTGAGGATTGAGGACTGAGGATTGAGGATTGAGGATTGAGCATTGAGGATTGAAGATTGAGGACTGGGGATTGAGGATTGAAGATTGAGGATTAAGGATTGAGGATTAGGGATTGGGGATCTAGGATTGGAGATTGATTATTGAGGATTCAAGATTGAGGGTTGAGGATTGAGGGTTGAGAATTGAGAGTTGAGGATGGGGACTTAGGGTTGAGGATTGAGGTTTGTGATACGAGGATTGAGGATTGAGGATTGAGGACTGAGGATTGACGATTGAGTATTGAAGATTGAGGATTGATGACTGAGGATTGAGGATTGAGGATTGATGATTGCGGATTGAGAATTGAGGATTGAGGATTGAGGATTGAGGATTCAGGATTGAGAATTCAGAATTGAGGATTGAGGACTGAGGACTGAGGATTGAAGATTGAGTATTGAGGATTGAAAATTGAGGATTAAGGATTGAGGATTGGGGATTGAGGATCTAGGATTGAAAATTGATTATAGAGGATCGAAGATTGAGGATTGAGGATTGAGGATTGAGAATTGAGAATTGAGGATAAGGACTGAGGGTTGAGGATTGACGTTTGAGGAATGAGGATTGAGGATTGAGTGTTGAGGATTGAAGATTGAGTATTGATGATTGAACATTGAGGATTGAGGACTGAGGGTTGAGGATTGAGGACGAGGACTGACAGTTGAGGATTGTGGTTTGAGGATTGAGGGTTGAGGATTGAGAATTGAGGATGAGGACTGAAGTTTGAGGATTGATGACTGAGGATTGAGGATTGAGGATTGATGATTGCGGATTGAGGACTGAAGATTGAGTATTGAGGATTGAATATTGAGGATTGAGGATTGAGTATTGAGGATTGAAGATTGAGTATTGAGGATTGAAGATTGAGGATTGAGGATTGAGGATTGAGGGTTGAGGATTGAGGATTGAGGATTGAGGATTGAGGATTGAGGATAGAGGACAGAGGATTGAAGATTGAGGATTGGTGACTGAGTGTTGAGGGTTGAGTGATGAGGATTGATGTTTGTGGATAGAGATTCGAAGATTGCAGACCGAGAATTTAGTATTGAAAACTGTGAATTGATGATATTCTATTGAGGATTGAGGATTGACAACTGATTGTTGAGGTCTGAAGTCTGAAGGTTGAGGACTGAGGGCTGAGGATTCAGGATTGAGGTTTGAGGACTGATGATTGAGGATTGAGGATTGAGGCATGGGGATTGTGGATTGAGGATTGAAGATTTAGGTTTGAGGATCCAGGATGAGGGCTGAAGGTTGAGGATTGAGGTTTGAGGACTGAGGACTGAGGATTGAGGGTTGAGAATTAAGGATTGAGGATTGAGGATTGAAGATTGAGGATTGGGTGTTGAGGATTGAAGAATGAGGATTGAGGATTGAGTATTGAGGACTGAGGATAGAAGATTGAGTATTGAGGATTGAAGACTGACGGTTGAGTGTTGAGGATTGAGGGTTGAGGATTTAGGATTGAGAATCGAGGATTGAGGATTGAGGATCGAAAATTGAGGATTGGGTATTGAGGATTGAAGAATGGGGATTGAGGATTGAGGATTCGGTATAGAGGATTGAAGATTGAGGATTGAGAATTGAGGATTGAGGATTGAAGATTGAGTATTGAGGATTGAAGATTGAGGATTGAGGATTGAGTATTGAAGATTGACGATTGGGAAATGAGTGTTGAGGGTTGAGTGATGAGAATTGATGTTTGTGAATGGAGATTTGAAGATTGAAGATTGAGGATTGAGTATTGAAAACTGAGAATTCAGGATCTTCTATTGAGTATTGAGAATTTTGGATTGATGGCTGAGGGTTGTGTGCTGAATATTGAGGATTGACGGAATGAGTTTTGAAGAATGAGGACTGAGGACTGAGGATTGAGTATTGAGGATTGAGGATTGAGTATTGAGGATTGAGGATTTAAGATTGAGTATTGATGAGTGAAGATTGCGGAATGATTATTGAGGGTTGAGGTTTGAGGACGAGGACTGAGGGTTGAGGATTGAGGTTTGAGGACAGTGGATTGAGGACTGAGGATTGAGAATTGATAATTGAGGATTGAGGATTGAAGATTTAGGATTGGGTATTGAGGATTGAAGATTGAGGATTGAGGTTGAGGATTGAGGATTGAGGATGAGGGCTGAGGGTTGAGGATTGAGGTTTGAGGACTGAGGTCTGAGGATTGAGTATTGAGAATTGAGGATTGAGGATTGAGTATTGAAGGTTGAGGATTGGGTATTGAGGATTGAAGAATGAGGATTGAGGATTGAGGATCCAGGATTGTGGATTGAATATTGAGTATTGAGGATTGAAGACTGACGATTGAGTATTGAGGATTGAGTATTGAGGATTGAGAATTGAGGACTGATGAATGAGTATTGATGGTTGAAGATTGAGGATTGAGGATTGAGGATTGAGGATTGAGGATTGAAGATTGAGGATTGTGGACTGAGTGTTGAGTGTTGTGTGATGAGGATTGATGTTTGTGTATAGATATTTGAAGACTGCAGATTGAGCATTGAGTATTGAAAACTGTGAATTGATGATATTCTATTGTGGATTGAGAATTGACAGCTGATTGTTGAGGACTGATGGCTGAAGATTGAGGATTCAGGATTGAGAATTCAGAATTGAGGATTGAGGACTGAGGACTGAGGATTGAAGATTGAGTATTGAGGATTGAAAATTGAGGATTAAAGATTGAGGATTGGGGATTGAGGATCTAGGATTGAAAATTGATTATAGAGGATCGAAGATTGAGGATTGAGGATTGAGGATTGAGAATTGAGAATTGAGGATAAGGACTGAGGGTTGAGGATTGAGGTTTGAGGAATGAGGATTGAGGATTGAGTGTTGAGGATTGAAGATTGAGTATTGATGATTGAAGATTGAGGATTGAGGACTGAGGGTTGAGGATTGAGGACGAGGACTGACAGTTGAGGATTGTGGTTTGAGGATTGAGGATTGAGGATTGAAGATTGAGGATTGGGTATTGAGGATTGAAGATTGAGGAGTGAGGTTGAGGATTGAGGATTAAGGATGAGGGCTGAGGGTTGAGGACTGATGATTGAGCATTGAGGATTGAAGATTGAGGATTGAGGATTGAGGATTGAGGATTGAGGATTGAGGATTGAGGACTGAGGATTGAGGATTGAATATTGAGGATTGGGGATTGAGGATTGAGGATTGAGTACTGAGGATTGAGGACTGAGGATTGAGCATTGAGGATTGAAGATTGAGGACTGGGGATTGAGGATTGAAGATTGAGGATAAAGGATTGAGGATTAGGGATTGGGGATCTAGGATTGGAGATTGATTATTGAGAATTCAAGATTGAGGGTTGAGGATTGAGGGTTGAGAATTGAGAGTTGAGGATGGGGACTTAGGGTTGAGGATTGAGGTTTGTGATACGAGGATTGAGGATTGAGGATTGAGGACTGAGGATTGACGATTGAGTATTGAAGATTGCGGATTGATGACTGAGGATTGAGGATTGAGAATTGATGATTGCGGATTGAGGATTGAAGGTTGAGTATTCAGGATTGAATACTGAGGATTGAGGATTGAGGATTCAGGATTGAAGGTTGAGTATTGTGGATTGATGATTGAGGATTGAGGATTGACGATTGAGGTTTGAGGATTGAGGTTTGAGGATTGACGATGAGGGCTGAGGGTTGAGGATTGAGGTTTGATGTCTGAGGTCTGAGGATTGTGGATTGAGAATTGAGGATTGTGGATTGAGGATTGAGGATTGAAGATTGAGGATTGGGTATTGAGGATTGAAGAATGAGGATTGAGGATTGAGGATTGAGGATTGGGGACTGAGGATTGAATATTCAGGATTGAGGATTGAGGATTGAGGATTGAGGATTGAGGATTGAAGATTCAGCATTGAGGATCGAGGATTGAGAATTGGGGATTGAGGATTGAACACTGAGGACTGAGTGTTGAGGGTTGAGTGATGAGAATTGATGACTGTGGATAGAGATTTGAAGATTGCAGATTGAGTATTGAGTATTGAAAACTGTGAATTGAGGACATTATACTGAGGATTGAGGATTGACAACTGATTGTTGAGGACTGAGGGCTGTAGGTTGAGGATTCAGTATTGAGGGTTCAGAATTGACGTTTGAGGACTGAGGATTGAAGATTGAAGATTGAGTATTGAGGATTGAAGATTGAGGATTGAGGTTGAGGATTGAGGATTGAGGATGAGGGCTGAGGGTTGAGGATTGAGGTTTGAGGACTGAGGTCTGAGGATTGAGTGTTGAGAATTGAGGATTGAGGATTGAGTACTGAAGGTTGAGGATTGGGTATTGAGGATTGAAGAATGAGGATTGAGGATTGAGGATCCAGGATTGTGGATTGAATATTGAGTATTGAGGATTGAAGACTGACGATTGAGTATTGAGGATTGAGGATCGAGGATTGAGAATTGAGGACTGATGAATGAGTATTGATGGTTGAAGATTGAGGATTGAGGATTGAGGATTGAATGTTGAGGATTGAAGATTGAGTATTGATGATTGAAAATTGAGGATTGAGGACTGAGGGTTGAGGATTGAGGACGAGGACTGACAGTTGAGGATTGTGGTTTGAGGATTGAGGGTTGAGGATTGAGAATTGAGGATGAGGACTGAAGTTTGAGGATTGATGACTGAGGATTGAGGATTGAGGATTGATGATTGCGGATTGAGGACTGAAGATTGAGTATTGGGGATTGAATATTGAGGATTGAGGATTGAGTATTGAGGATTGGGTATTGAGGATTGAAGAATGAGGATTGAGGATTGAGGATTGAGGATTGAGGATTGAAGATTGAGTATTGAGGATTGAAGATTGAGGAATGAGGATTGAGGGTTGAGGATTGAGAATTGAGGACTGATGATAGAGTATTGATGGTTGAAGATTGTCGATTGAGGTTTGAGGATTGAGGATTGAGGATTGAAGATTGAGGATTGTGGACTGAATGTTGAGGGTTGTGTGATGAGAATTGATGTTTGTGGGTAGATATTTGAAGATTGCAGATTGAGCAATGAGTATTGAAAACTGTGAATTAATGATATGCTATTGAGGATTGAGAATTGACTGCTGATTGTTGAGGACTGAGGGCTGAAGATTGAGGATTCAGGATTGTGAATTCAGAATTGAGGATTGAGGACTGAGGACTGAGGATTGAAGATTGAGTATTGAGGATTGAAGATTGAGGATTAAGGATTGAGGATTGGGGATTGAGGATCTAGGATTGAAAATTGATTACTGAGGATTGAAAATTGAGGATTGAGGCTTGAGGATTGAGAATTGAGAATTGAGGATAAGGACTGAGGGTTGAGGATTGAGGTTTGAGGAATGAGGATTGAGGATTGAGGATTGAGGATTGAGGATTGAAGATTCAGTATTGATGATTGAAGATTGAGGATTGAGGATTGAGGGTTGAGGATTGAGGATTGAGTATTGAGGATTGAGGATTGAAGATTGAGTATTGCTGAGTGAAGATTGCGGATTGATTATTGAGGGTTGAGGTTTGAGGATGAGGACTGAGGGTTGAGGATTGAGGTTTTAGGACAGAGGATTGAGGATTGAGGATTGAGAATTGATAATTGAGGATTGAGGATTGAAGATTTAGGATTGGGTATTGAGGATTGAGGATTGGGGATTCAGGATCTAGTATTGGAGATTGATTATTTAGGATTGAAGATAGAGGGTTGAGGATTGAGGATTGAGGATTGAGAATTGAGAATTGAGAATGAGGACTGAGGTTTGAGGATTGATGTTTGAGGAATGAGGATTGAGGATTGAGCATTGAGGATTGAGGATTGAGGATTGAGTATTGAAGGTTGAGGATTGATGACTGAGGATTGAGGATTGAGGATTGAGGATTGAGGATTGAGGATTGAAGATTGAGTGTTGAGGATTGAGGGTTGAGGATTGAGGATTGAGTATTGAGGATTGAGGATGAGGGCTGAGGTTTTAGGTTTGAGGTTTGAGTATTGAATCCTGAGAATTCAGGATATTCTGTTGAGTATTGAGAATTGAGGGTTGATGGTTGAGTATTGAGGATTGAGGATTGAGGATTGAGGATTGAGTAAGGAAGATTGAGGATTGATAACTGAGGATTGAGGATTGAGGATGAGGATTGAGGATTGAGGATTGAAGATTGAGAATTGAGGATTGATGGTTGAGGATTGAGGAATGAGGATTGAGGATTGAGGATGAGGGCTGATGGTTGAGGGTTGAGGTTTTAGGTCTGAGGACTGAGGACTGAGGATTGAGAATTGAGGATTGAGGATTAAGGATTGAAGATTGAGGATTGGGTATTGAGGATTGAAGAATGAGGATCGAGGATTGAGGATTGATGATTGGGGATTGAAGATTGAGTATTGAGGATTGAAGATTGAGTATTGATGATTGAAGATTGAGGATTGAGTATTGAGAGTTGAGGGTTGAGGACGAGGACTGACGGTTGAGGATTGAGGTTTGAGGACTGAGGGTTGAGGACTGAGGACTGAGGATAGAGGATTGAGGATGGAGCATTGAGGATTGAAGACTGAGGACTGGGGATTGAGGATTGAAGATTGAGGATTAAGGATTGAGGATTGGAGATTGAGGATCTAGGATTGAATATTGATTACTGAGGATTGAAGATTGAGGATTGAGGATTGAGGATTGAGAATTGAGAACTGAGGATTGAGGATTAATGATTGCGGATTGAGGACTGAAGATTGAGTACTGAGGATTGAATATTGAGGATTGAGGATTGAGTATTGAGGATTGAAGATTGAGTATTGAGGATTGAAGATTGAGGATTGAGGATTGAGGATTGAGGATTGACAATTGAGGATTGAGGATTGAAGATTGACGATTGGGGAATGAGTGTTGAGGGTTGAGTGATGAGAATTGATGTTTGTGAATGGAGATTTGAAGATTGAAGATTGAGGATTGAGTATTGAAAACTGAGAATTCAGGATATTCTATTGAGTATTGAGAATTTTGGATTGATGGTTGAGTATTGAGGATTGATGGTTGAGGGTTGTGTGTTGAATATTGAGGATTGGCGGATTGAGTATTGAAGATTGAGGACTGAGGACTGAGGATTGAGTATTGAGGATTGAGGATTGAGTATTGAGGATCGAGGATTGAAGATTGAGTACTGATGAGTGAAGATTGCGGATTGATTATTGAGGGTTGAGGTTTGAGTATGTGGACAGAGGGTTGAGGATTGAGGTTTGAGGACAGAGGATTGAGGATTGAGGATTGAGAATTGATAATTGAGGATTGAGGATTGAAGATTTAGGATTGGGTATTGAGGATTGAGGATTGGGGATTCAGGATCTAGTATTGGAGATTGATTATTTAGGATTGAAGATAGAGGGTTGAGGATTGAGGATTGAGGATTGAGAATTGAGAATTGAGAATGAGGACTGAGGTTTCAGGATTGATGTTTGAGGAATGAGGATTGAGGATTGAGGATTGAGGATTGAGGATTGAGGATTGAGTATTGAGGATTGAAGATTGAGTATTGAGGATTGAAGATTGAGGATTGAGGATTGAGGATTGAGGATTGACAATTGAGGATTGAGGATTGAAGATTGACGATTGGGGAATGAGTGTTGAGGGTTGAGTGATGAGAATTGATGTTTGTGAATGGAGATTTGAAGATTGAAGATTGAGGATTGAGTATTGAAAACTGAGAATTCAGGATATTCTGTTGAGTATTGAGAATTGAGGATTGATGGTTGAGTATTGAGGATTGATGGTTGAGGGTTGTGCGTTGAATATTGAGGATTGGCGGAGTGAGTATTGAAGATTGAGGACTGAGGACTGGGGATTGAGTATTGAGGATTGAGTTTGAGGATTGAGGATTGAAGGTTGAGTATTGATGATTGAAGATTGCGGGTTGATTATTGAGGGTTGAGGATTGATGACGAGCACTGAGGGCTGAGGATTGAGTACTGAGGATTGAGGATTGAGGACTGGGCATTCAGGATTGAAGATTGAGGACTGGGGATTGTGGATTGAAGATTGAGGATTAAGGATTGAGGATTGGGGATTGGGGATCTAGGGTTGGAGATTGATTATTGATGATAGAAGATTGAGGGTTGAGGATTGAGGATTGAGAATTGAGAATTGAGGATGAGGACTGAGGGTTGAGGATTGAGGGTTGAGTATTTAAAGTTGAGTATTCAGGATTGAATATTGAGGATTGATGATTGAGGATTCAGGATTGAAGGTTGAGTATTGTGGATTGATGATTGAGGATTGAGGATTGACGATTGAGGTTTGAGGATTGAGGTTTGAGGATTGACGATGAGGGCTGAGGGTTGAGGATTGAGGTTTGATGTCTGAGGTCTGAGGATTGAGGATTGATAGTTGAGGATTGTGGATTGAGGATTGAGGATTGAAGATTGAGGATTGGGTATTGAGGATTGAAGAATGAGGATTGAGGATTGAGGATTGAGGGTTGGGGACTGAGGATTGAATATTCAGGATTGAGGATTGAGGATTGAGGATTGAAGATTCAGCATTGAGGATCGAGGATTGAGAATTGGGGATTGAGGATTGAACATTGAGGACTGAGTGTTGAGGGTTGAGTGATGAGAATTGATGACTGTGGATAGAGATTTGAAGATTGCAGATTGAGTATTGAGTATTGAAAACTGTGAATTGAGAATATTATACTGAGGATTGAGGATTGACAACTGATTGTTGAGGACTGAGGGCTGAAGATTGAGGATTCAGGATTGAGGGTTCAGAATTGAGGTTTGAGGACTGAGGATTGAGGATTGAAGATTGAGTATTGAGGATTGATGATTGAGGATTGAGGTTGAGGATTGAGGATTGAGGATGAGGGCTGAGGGTTGAGGATTGAGGTTTCAGGACTGAGGTCTGAGGATTGAGTATTGAGAATTGAGGATTGAGGATTGAGTATTGAAGGTTGAGGATTGGGTATTGAGGATTGAAGAATGAGGATTGAGGATTGAGGACGAGGACTGACAGTTGAGGATTGTGGTTTGAGGATTGAGGGTTGAGGATTGAGAATTGAGGATGAGGACTGAAGTTTGAGGATTGATGACTGAGGATTGAGGATTGAGGATTGATGATTGCGGATTGAGGACTGAAGATTGAGTATTGAGGATTGAATATTGAGGATTGAGGATTGAGTATTGAGGATTGAAGATTGAGAATTGAGGATTGAAGATTGAGGATTGAGGATTGATGATTGAGGGTTGAGGATTGAGGATTGAGGATTGAGGATTGAGGATTGAGGATAGAGGATAGAGGATTGAAGATTGAGGATTGGTGACTGAGTGTTGAGGGTTGAGTGATGAGGATTGATGTTTGTGGATAGAGATTCGAAGATTGCAGACCGAGAATTTAGTATTGAAAACTGTGAATTGATGATATTCTATTGAGGATTGAGGATTGACAACTGATTGTTGAGGTCTGAAGTCTGAAGGTTGAGGACTGAGGGTTGAGGATTCAGGATTGAGGTTTGAGGACTGATGATTGAGGATTGAGGATTGAGGCATGAGGATTGTGGATTGATGATTGAAGATTTAGGTTTGAGAATCCAGGATGAGGGCTGAAGATTGAGGATTGAGGTTTGAGGACTGAGGACTGAGGATTGAGGGTTGAGAATTAAGGATTGAGGATTGAGGATTGAAGATTGAGGATTGGGTGTTGAGGATTGAAGAATGAGGATTGAGGATTGAGTATTGAGGATTGAGGATAGAAGATTGAGTATTGAGGATTGAAGACTGACGATTGAGTGTTGAGGATTGAGGGTTGAGGATTTAGGATTGAGAATCGAGGATTGAGGATTGAGGATCGAAGATTGAGGATTGGGTATTGAGGATTGAAGAATGGGGATTGAGGATTGAGGATTCGGTATAGAGGATTGAAGATTGAGGATTGAGAATTGAGGACTGAGGATTGAAGATTGAGTATTGAGGATTGAAGATTGAGGATTGAGGATTGAGTATTGAAGATTGACGATTGGGAAATGAGTGTTGAGGGCTGAGTGATGAGAATTGATGTTTGTGAATGGAGATTTGAAGATTGAAGATTGAGGATTGAGTATTGAAAACTGAGAATTCAGGATCTTCTATTGAGTATTGAGAATTTTGGATTGATGGCTGAGGGTTGTGTGTTGAATATTGAGGATTGACGGAATGAGTTTTGAAGAATTAGGACTGAGGATTGAGGATTGAGTATTGAGGATTGAGGATTGAAGATTGAGTATTGATGAGTGAAGATTGCGGAATGATTATTGAGGGTTGAGGTTTGAGGACGAGGACTGAGGGTTGAGGATTGAGGTTTGAGGACAGAGGATTGAGGACTGAGGATTGAGAATTGATAATTGAGGATTGAGGATTGAAGATTTAGGATTGGGTATTGAGGATTGAAGATTGAGGATTGATGTTGAGGATTGAGGATTGAGGATGAGGGCTGAGGGTTGAGGATTGAGGTTTGAGGACTGAGGTCTGAGGATTGAGTGTTGAGAATTGAGGATTGAGGATTGAGTACTGAAGGTTGAGGATTGGGTATTGAGGATTGAAGAATGAGGATTGAGGATTGAGGATCCAGGATTGTGGATTGAATATTGAGTATTGAGGATTGAAGACTGACGATTGAGTATTGAGGATTGAGGATTGAGGATTGAGAATTGAGGACTGATGAATGAGTATTGATGGTTGAAGATTGAGGATTGAGGATTGAGGATTGAGTGTTGAGGATTGAAGATTGAGTATTGATGATTGAAAATTGAGGATTGAGGACTGAGGGTTGAGGATTGAGGACGAGGACTGACAGTTGAGGATTGTGGTTTGAGGATTGAGGGTTGAGGATTGAGAATTGAGGATGAGGACTGAAGTTTGAGGATTGATGACTGAGGATTGAGGATTGAGGATTGATGATTGCGGATTGAGGACTGAAGATTGAGTATTGGGGATTGAATATTGAGGATTGAGGATTGAGTATTGAGGATTGAAGATTGAGTATTGAGGATTGAAGATTGAGGATTGAGGATTGAGGATTGAGGATTGAGGATTGAGGGTTGAAGGCTGAGTGTTGAGGATTGAAGGTTGAGGATTGATGATTGAGGATTGAGGATTGAGGATGATGGCTGAGGTTTGAGGTTTGAGGTTTGAGTATTGGATCCTGAGAATTCAGGATGTTCTTTTGAGTATTGATGCTTTGGTATTGAGGATTCAGGATTGAGGATTGAGGATTGAGTATTGAAGATTGAGTATTGATGATTGAGGATTTAGCATTGAGGATTGAGGATTGAGGATTGAGGATTGAGGATTGAAAATTGAGTATTGAGGATTGATGGTTGAGGACTGAGGAGTAAGGATTGAGGATTGAGGATGAGGGCTGAGGGTTGAGGATTGTGGTTTGAGGACTGACGACTGAGGATTGAGGATTGAGAATGGGTTAATGAGGTTTGAGGATTGAAGATTGAGGATTGGGTATTGAGGATTGAAGAATGAGGATTGAGGATTGAGGATTGAGGATTGAGGATTGAAGATTGAGTATTGAGGATTGAAGATTGAGGAATGAGGATTGAGGGTTGAGGATTGAGAATTGAGGACTGATGATAGAGTATTGATGGTTGAAGATTGTCGATTGAGGTTTGAGGATTGAGGATTGAGGATTGAAGATTGAGGATTGTGGACTGAATGTTGAGGGTTGTGTGATGAGAATTGATGTTTGTGGGTAGATATTTGAAGATTGCAGATTGAGCAATGAGTATTGAAAACTGTGAATTGATGATATGCTATTGAGGATTGAGAATTGACAGCTGATTGTTGAGGACTGAGGGCTGAAGATTGAGGATTCAGGATTGTGAATTCAGAATTGAGGATTGAGGACTGAGGACTGAGGATTGAAGATTGAGTATGGAGGATTGAAGATTGAGGATTAAGGATTGAGGATTGGGGATTGAGGATCTAGGATTGAAAATTGATTACTGAGGATTGAAAATTGAGGATTGAGGCTTGAGGATTGAGAATTGAGAATTGAGGATAAGGACTGAGGGTTGAGGATTGAGGTTTGAGGAATGAGGATTGAGGATTGAGGATTGAGGATTGAGGATTGAAGATTCAGTATTGATGATTGAAGATTCAGGATTGAGGATTGAGGGTTGAGGATTGAGGATTGAGTATTGAGGATTGATGATTGAAGATTGAGTATTGATGAGTGAAGATTGCGGATTGATTATTGAGGGTTGAGGTTTGAGGATGAGGACTGAGGGTTGAGGATTGAGGTTTTAGGACAGAGGATTGAGGATTGAGGATTGAGAATTGATAATTGAGGATTGAGGATTGAAGATTTAGGATTGGGTATTGAGGATTGAGGATTGGGGATTCAGGATCTAGTATTGGAGATTGATTATTTAGGATTGAAGATAGAGGGTTGAGGATTGAGGATTGAGGATTGAGAATTGAGAATTGAGAATGAGGACTGAGGTTTGAGGATTGATGTTTGAGGAATGAGGATTGAGGATTGAGCATTGAGGATTGAGGATTGAGGATTGAGTATTGAAGGTTGAGGATTGATGACTGAGGATTGAGGATTGAGGATTGAGGATTGAGGATTGAGGATTGAAGATTGAGTGTTGAGGATTGAGGGTTGAGGATTGAGGATTGAGTATTGAGGATTGAGGATGAGGGCTGAGGTTTTAGGTTTGAGGTTTGAGTATTGAATCCTGAGAATTCAGGATATTCTGTTGAGTATTGAGAATTGAGGGTTGATGGTTGAGTATTGAGGATTGAGGATTGAGGATTGAGGATTGAGTAAGGAAGATTGAGGATTGATAACTGAGGATTGAGGATTGAGGATTGAGGGTTGTGGATTGAGGACGAGGACTGAGGGTTGAGTATTGATGTTTGAGGTCTGAGGATTGAGGATTGAGGATTAAGGACTGAGGATTGAGGATGATGGCTGAGGTTTGAGGTTTGATGTTTGAGTATTGAATCCTGAGAATTCGGGATGTTCTATTGAGGATTGAGGATTGAGGATTGATGATTAAGGATTGAAGATTGAGTACTGTGGATTGAAGATTGAGGTTTTAGGATTGAGGATTGGGGATTGAGGATTGAAGATTGAGGATTGGGGATTGAGGATTGACGATTGAGGATTGAGTATTGAGTATTGAGGATTGAATGTTGAGGATTGACGATTGAGGCTTGAGGATTGAGGTTTGAGGATTGACGATGAGGGCTGAGGGTTGAGGATTGAGGTTTGAGGTCTGAGGATTGAGGATTGAGAATTGAGGACTGAGGATTGACGATTGAGTATTGAAGATTGAGGATTGATGACTGAGGATTGAGGATTGATGATTGATGATGGCGGATTGAGTATTGAAAATTGAGTATTGAGGATTGAATATTGAGGATTGATGATTGAGGATTGAGGATTGAAGATTGAGTATTGAGGATTGAAGATTGAGGGTTGAGGATTGAGGATTGAGAATTGAGTATTGAGGATGAGGACTGAGGGTTGAGGATTGAGGTTTGGGGTACGAGGATTGAGGATTGAGAATTGAGGACTGAGGATTGGCGATTGAGTATTGAAGATTGAGGATTGATGACTGAGGATTGAGGATTGATGATTGATGATGGCGGATTGAGTATTGAAAATTGAGTATTTAGGATTGAATATTGAGGATTGACGATTGAGGAATGAGGATTGAGGATTGAGGATTGAGGATTGAGGATTGAAGATTCAGTATTGATGATTGAAGATTGAGGATTGAGGATTGAGGGTTGAGGATTGAGGATTGAGTATTGAGGATTGAGGATTGAAGATTGAGTATTGATGAGTGAAGATTGCGGATTGATTATTGAGGGTTGAGGTTTGAGGATGAGGACTGAGGGTTGAGGATTGAGGTTTTAGGACAGAGGATTGAGGATTGAGGATTGAGAATTGATAATTGAGGATTGAGGATTGAAGATTTAGGATTGGGTATTGAGGATTGAGGATTGGGGATTCAGGATCTAGTATTGGAGATTGATTATTTAGGATTGAAGATAGAGGGTTGAGGATTGAGGATTGAGGATTGAGAATTGAGAATTGAGAATGAGGACTGAGGTTTGAGGATTGATGTTTGAGGAATGAGGATTGAGGATTGAGCATTGAGGATTGAGGATTGAGGATTGAGTATTGAAGGTTGAGGATTGATGACTGAGGATTGAGGATTGAGGATTGAGGATTGAGGATTGAGGATTGAAGGTTGAGTGTTGAGGATTGAGGGTTGAGGATTGAGGATTGAGTATTGAGGATTGAGGATGAGGGCTGAGGTTTTAGGTTTGACGTTTGAGTATTGAATCCTGAGAATTCAGGATATTCTGTTGAGTATTGAGAATTGAGGGTTGATGGTTGAGTATTGAGGATTGAGGATTGAGGATTGAGGATTGAGTAAGGAAGATTGAGGATTGATAACTGAGGATTGAGGATTGAGGATGAGGATTGAGGATTGAGGATTGAAGATTGAGAATTGAGGATTGATGGTTGAGGATTGAGGAATGAGGATTGAGGATTGAGGATGAGGGCTGATGGTTGAGGGTTGAGGTTTTAGGTCTGAGGACTGAGGACTGAGGATTGAGAATTGAGGATTGAGGATTAAGGATTGAAGATTGAGGATTGGGTATTGAGGATTGACGATTGAGGATTGAGTATTGACGATCGAGAATTGAGGATTGAAGATTGAGTATTGAGGATTGAAGATTGAGTATTGAGGATTGAAGATTGAGTATTGAGGATTGAAAAATTGAGGATTAAGGATTGAGGATTGGGGATTGAGGATCTAGGATTGGAAATTGATTATTGAGGATTGAAGATTGAGGATTGAGGACTGAGGATTGAGAATTGAGAATTGCGGATAAGGACTGAGGGTTGAGGATTGAGGTTTGAGGAATGAGGATTGAGGATTGAGGATTGAAGATTGAGTATTGATGATTGAAGATTGAGGATTGAGTATTGAGGGTTGAGGATTGAGGACGAGGACTGACAGTTGAGGATTGTGGTGTGAGGATTGAGGGTTGAGTACTGAGAATTGAGGATGAGGACTGAGGTTTGAGGATTGAGGATTCAGGATTAAGGATTCACAATTGAGGTTTGAGGACTGAGGATTGAGGATTGAAGATTGATTATTAAGGATTGAGTATTGAGAATTGAGGATTGAGGACTGAGGATTGAAGATTGAGGATTGGGTATTGGGGATTGAGGATTGAAGATTGAGGATTGGGGATTGAGGATTGACGATTGAGGATTGAGTATTGACGATCGAGAATTAAGGATTGAGGATTGAAGATTGAGTATTGAGGATTGAAGATTGAGGATTGAGGGCTGAGGATTGAGGATTGAGGCCTGAGGATTGAGGATTGAGGATTCAGGATTGAAGATTGAGGATTGGGGATTGAGGATTGACGATTGAGGATTGAGTATTGAGGATTCAGGATTGAGGATTGAGGATTGAAGATTGAGTATTGAGGATTGAAGGTTGAGGATAGAGGGTTGAGGATTGAAGATTGAGGACTTAGTGTTGAGGGTTGAGTGATCGGAATTGATGTTTGTGGATTGAGATTTGAAGATCGAAGAATGGGGATTGAGTATTGAAAACTGTGAATTGAGGATATTCTATTGAGGATTGAGGATTGACAATTGATTGTTGAGGACTGAGGGCTAAAGATTGAGGATTCAGGATTGAGGATTCGGGATTGAGGCTTAAGGACTGACGACTGAGGGTTGAGGATTGAGGATCGAGGATTGACGCTTGAGGATTGGGGGTTGAGGATGGAGGATTGAAAAGAGTGGACTGAGTGTTGAGGATTGAGTGTTGAGAATTGATGTTTGATGATTGAGATTTGATTATTGAATATTGTGCATTGAGTATTGAACCATGAGTATTCAGGATACTCTATTGAGTATTGAGAATTGAGGATTGACGGTTGAGTATTGAGGATTGGTGGTTGAGGGTTGTGTGTTGAATATTGGGGATTGAGGATTGATGATTGAGGATTGAAGATTGAGGATTGAATATTGAGTATTGATAATTGAAGATTGAGGATTGAGGATTGAGTGTTGAGGATTGAGGAAGAGGACTGACGGTTGAGGATTGAGGTTCGAGGATTGAGGATTGAGGATTGAGGACTAGGGATTGAGGATTTAGGATTGAGCATTGAGGATTGAAGATTGAGGACTGGGGATTGAGGATTGAAGATTGACGATTGAGGCTTTTGGATTGAGGATTGAGGATTGAACGTTGAGGGCTGAGCCTTGAGGGCTGAGTGATGAGAATTGATGTTTGTGTATACAGGTTTGAAGATTGCAGATTGAGTAATGAGTATTGAAAACTGTGAACTGAGGATATTCTATTGAGGATTCAGGGTTGACAACTGATTGTTGAGGACTGAGGGCTGAAGATTGAGGAATCAGGATTGAGGATTCAGAATTGAGGTTTGAGGACTGAGGATTGAGGATTGAAGATTGAGTATCGAGGATTGAAGATTGAGGATTGAGGATTGAGGATTGAGGATAGAGGATTGAGTATTGAAGATTGAGGATTGATGATTGAGGATTGAGGATTGACGACTGAGCATTGAAGATTGGGTATTGCGGATTGAACATTGGGGATTGGGTATTGAGGAATGAAGATTGAGGATTGAGGATTGAGGATTGAGGATTGAGGATTGAGGATTGAGGATTGAAGATTGAGGATTGGGTATTGAGGACTGAAGAATGAGGATTGAGGATTGAGGATTGAGGATTGAGGATTGAAAGGTGAGTATTGAGGATTGAAGATTGAGGATTGAGGATTGAGGATTGAGGATTGAGGATTGAGGATTGAAGATTGAGGATTGGGAATTGAGGATTGAAGAATGAGGATTGAGGATTGAGGATTGAGGATTGAGGATTGAAAGTTGAGTATTGAGGACTGAAGATTGAGGATTGAGGATTGAGGTTTGAGGATTGAGGATTGAGGATTGAGTATTGAAGGTTGAGGATAGCTGACTGAGGACTGAGAATTGAGGATTGAGGATTGAGGATTGATTATTGAGGATTGAAGATTGAGTGTTGAGGATTGAGGGTTGAGGATTGAGGATTGAGTATTGAGGATTGAGGATGAGGTCTGAGGTTTGAGGTTTGAGGTTTGTGTATTGAACCCTGAGAATTCAGGATATTCTATTGAGTATTGAGAATTGAGGGTTGATGGTTGAGTATTGAGGATTCATAATTGAGGATTGAGGATTGAGTACTGAAGATTGAGTATTGAGGATTGAAGATTGAGGATTGAGAATTGACGATTGAGGATTGAGGATAGAGGTTTGAGGATTGACGATGAGGGCTGAGGGTTGAGGATTGAGGTTTGAGGTCTGAGGACTGAGGATTGAGGATTGAGAATTGAGTATTGAGGATTGAGGATTGAAGATTGAGGATTGGTTATTGAGGATCGAAGAATGAGGATTGAGGATTGAGGATTGAGGATTGGGGACTGAGGATTGAAGATTCAGGATTGAGGACGGAGGATTGAAGATTCAGGATTGAGGATTGAGGATTGAGGATTGAGGATTGAAGATTTAGTATTGAGGATTGAAGATTGAGAATTGAGGATTGAGGATTGAACATTGAGGACTGAGTGTTGAGGGTTGAGTGATGAGAATTGATGTTTGTGGATAGATATTTGAAGATTGCAGATTGAGCATTGAGTATTGAAAACTGTGAATTGATGATATTCTATTGAGGATTGAGAATTGACAACTGATTGTTGAGGACTGATGGCTGAAGATTGAGGATTCAGGATTGAGAATTCAGAATTGAGGATTGAGGACTGAGGATTGAAGATTGAGTATTGAGGATGGAAGACTGGGGATTAAGGATTGAGGATTGGGGATTGAGGATCTAGGATTGAAAATTGATTATTGAGGATTGAAGATTGAGGATTGAGGATTGAGGATTGAGAATTGAGAATTGAGGATAAGGACTGAGGGTTGAGGATTGAGGTTTGAGGAATGAGGATTGAGGATTGAGGATTGAAGATTGAGTATTGATGATTGAAGATTGAGGATTGAGGATTGAGGGTTGATGATTGAGGACGAGGACCGACAGTAGAGGATTGTGGTTTGCGGATTGAGGGTTGAGGATTGAGAATTGAGGATGAGGACTGAGGTTTGAGGATTGATGACTGAGGATTGAGGATTGAGGATTGATGATTGCGGATTGAGGATTGAAGATTGAGTATTGAGGATTGAATATTGAGGATTGGGGATTGAGGATTGAGGATTGAGGACTGAGGATTGAGGATTGAGGATTGAGCATTGAGGATTGAAGATTGAGGATTGGGGATTGAGGACTGACGATTGAGGATTGAGTATTGACGATTGAGAATTGAGGATTGAGGGTTGAAGGTTGAGTATTGAGGATTGAAGATTGAGGATTGAGGATTGAGGATTGAGGATAGAGGATTGAGGACTGAGGATTGAGGATTGAGGATTGAGCATTGAGGATTGAAGATTGAGGACTGGGGATTGAGGATTGACGATTGAGGATTAATGATTGAGGATTGAGGTTTGAGGTCCGAGGAATGAGGATTGAGGATTGAGGATTGAGGATTGAAGGTTGAGTATTGATGATTGAAGATTGAGGATTGAGGATTGAGGGTTGAGGATTGAGGACGAGGACTGACGGTTGAGGATTGTGGCTTGAGGATTGAGGATAGAGGATTGAGAATTGAGGATGAGGACTGAGGTTTGAGGATTGAGGTTTGAGGAATGAGGATTGAGGATTGGGGATTGAGGATTGAGGATTGAGGATTGAGTATTGAAGGTTGAGGATTGATGACTGAGGATTGAGGATTGCGGATTGACGATTGAGGATTGAGGATTGAGGGTTGAAGGTTGAGTGTTGAGGATTGAAGGTTGAGGATTGACGATTGAGGATTGAGGATTGAGGATGATGGCTGATGTTTGAGGTTTGTGGTTTGAGTATTGAATCCTGAGAATTCAGGATGTTCTTTTGAGTATTGAGAATTGAGTATTGATGCTTTATTATTGAGGATTCAGGATTGAGGATTGAGGATTGAGTATTGAAGATTGAGGATTGATGATTGAGGATTTAGGATTGAGGATTGAGGATTGAGGATAGAGGATTGAAAATTGAGTATTGAGGATTGATGGTTGAGGACTCAGGAATAAGGAATGAGGATTGAGGATGAGGGCTGAGGGTTGAGGATTGAGGTTTGAGGACTGAGGACTGAGGATTGAGGACAGAGAATTGATGATTGAGGATTGAGGACTGAAGATTGAGTATTGAGGATTGAAGATTGAGGATTGAGGATTGACGATTGAAGAATGAGGATTGAGGATTGAGGATTAAGGATTGGGGACTGAGGATTGAAGATTCAGGATTGAGGATTGAGGATTGAGGATTGAGGATTGAGGATTGAAGATTGAGTGTTGAGGATTGAGAGTTGAGAATTGAGGATTGAGTATTGAGGATTGAGGATGAGGGCTGAGGTTTGAGGTTTGAGGTTTGAGAATTGAATCCTGAGAATTCAGGATATTCTATTGAGTATTGAGAATTGAGGATTGATAGTTGAGTATTGAGGATTGAGGATTGAGGATTGAGGTTTGAGTATTGAAGAATGAGGATTGATGATTGAGGATTGAGGATTGAGGATGAGGTTTGAGGATTGAGGATTGATGATTGAGAATTGAGGATTGAAGGTTGAGGATTGAGGAATGAGGATTGAGGATTGAGGATGATGGCTGATGGTGGAGGGTTGAGGTTTTAGGACTGAGGACTGAGGACTGAGGATTGAGAATTGAGGATTGAGGATTAAGGATTGAAGATAGAGGATTGGGTATTGAGGATTGAAGAATGAGTATTGAGGATTGAGGATTGATGATTGGGGATTGAAGATTGAGTATTGAGGGTTGAAGATTGAGTATTGATGATTGAAGATTGAGGATTGAGTATTGAGGGTTGAGGGTTGAGGACGAGGACTGACGGTTGAGGATTGAGGTTTGAGGATTGAGGGTTGAGGACTGAGGACTGATGATAGAAGATTGAGGATGGAGCATTGAGGATTGAAGATTGAGGACTGGGGATTGATGATTGAAGATTGAGGATTAAGGATTGAGGGTTGGGGAATGAGGATCTAGGATTGAATATTGATTACTGAGGACTGAAGATTGAGGATGGAGGATTGAGGATTGAGAATTGAGAATTGAGGATAAGGACTGAGGGTTGAGGATTGAGGTTTGAGGAATGAGGATTGAGGATTGAGGATTGAGGATTGAAGATTGAGTATTGATGATTGAAGATTGAGGACTGAGGATTGAGGGTTGAGGATTGAGGACGAGGACTGACGGTTGAGGATTGTGGTTTGAGGAATGAGGATTGAGGATTGAGGATTGATGATTGATGATTGAGGGTTGAGTATTGAAGGTTGAGGATTGATGACTGAGGATTGAGGATTGCGGATTGACGATTGAGGATTGAGGATTGAGGGTTGAAGGTTGAGGATTGAAGGTTGAGGATTGACAATTGAGGACTGAGGATTGAGGATGATGGCTGAGGTTTGAGGTTTGAGGTTTGAGTATTGAATCCTGAGAATTTAGGATGTTCTATTGAGTATTGAGAATTGAGGATTGATGGTTTAGTATTGAGGATTCAGGATTGAGGATTGAGGATTGAGTATTGAAGATTGAGGCTTGATGTGTGAGGATTCAGGATTGAGGATTGATGATTGCGGATTGAGTATTGAAAGATGAGTATTGAGGATTGAATATTGAGTATTGAGGATTGAGGATTGAGGTTTGAAGGTTGAGTATTGTGGATTGAATATTGAGGATTGAGGATTGACGATTGAGGATTGAGGATTGAGGTTTGAGGATTGACGATGAGGGCTGAGGGTTGAGGATTGAGGTTTGAGGTCTGAGGACTGAGGATTGAGGATTGAGAATTGAGGATTGAGGATTGAGGATTGAGGATTGAGGATTGAGGATTGGGGACTGAGGATTGAATATTCAGGATTGAGGATTGAGGATAGAGGATTGAGGATTGAGGATTGAAGATTCAGTATTGAGGATCGAGGATTCAGAATTGAGGATTGAGGATTGAACATTGAGGACTGAGTGTTGAGGGTTGAGTGATGGGTATTGATGATTGTGGGTAGAGATTTGAAGATTGCAGATTGAGTATTGAGTATTGAAAACTGTGAATCGGGAATATTATACTGAGGATTGGGGATTGACAGCTGATTGTTGAGGACTGAGGGCTGAAGATTCAGAACTCAGGATTGAGGATTCAGAATTGAGTTTTGAGGACTGAGGATTCACGATTGAAGATTGAGTATTGAGGATTGAAGGTTGAGGATTGAGGATTGAGGATGGAGGATTGAGGAGAGAGGACTGAGTGTTGTGGATTGAGTGTTGAGAATTGATGTTTGAGGGTTGATGTTTGATTATTGATTTTTGTGGATTGAGTATTGAACGATGAGAATTCAGGGTATTCTATTGAGTATTGAGAATTGAGGATTGATTGTTGAGAATTGAGGATTGATGGTTGAGGGTTTTGTGTTGAATATTGAGGATTGAGGATAGAGGATTGAGGATTGAGGATTGAGGATTGAGGATTGAGGATTGAGGATTGAGGATTGAGGATTGAGGAATGAAGATTGAGTATTGAGGATTGAAGGTTGAGGATTGAGGGTTGTGGATTGAGGATTGAGGATTGAAGATTGAGGATTGGGGATTGAGGATTGACGATTGAGGATTGAGTATTGACGATCGAGAATTGAGGATTGAGGATTGAAGATTGAGTATTGAGGATTGAAGACTGAGGATTGAGGGTTGAGGATTGAGGATTAAGGACTGAGGATTGAGGATGATGGCTGAGGTTTGAGGTTTGATGTTTGAGTATTGAATCCTGAGAATTCAGGATGTTCTATTGAGTACTGAGAATTGAGGATTGATGATTTAGTATTGAGGATACAGGATTGAGGATTGAGGATTGAGTATTGAAGATTGAGTATTGAGGATTGAGGATTGATGATTGAGGATTTAGGATTGAGGATTCAGAATTGAGGTTTGAGGACTAAGGTTTGAGGATTGAAGATTGATTATTGAGAATTGAAGATTGAGGATTGAGGATTGAGGATTGAGGATTGAGGATTGAGGATGAGAGCTGTCCGTCGAGGATTGAGGTTTGAGGACTGAGGACTGAGGATTGAGGATTGAGAATTGAGGATTGAGGATTGAGTACTCAAGATTGAGGATTGGGTATTGAGGATTGAAGGATGAGGCTTGAGGATTGAGGATTGAGGATTGAGGATTGAGGATTGAGGATTGAGGATTGAAGATTGAGGATTGGGTATTGAGGACTGAAGAATGAGGATTGAGGATTGAGGATTGAGGATTGAGGATTGAAAGTTGAGTATTGAGGATTGAAGATTGAGGATTGAGCATTGAGGATTGAGGATTGAGGATTGAGGATTGAAGATTGAGGATTGGGTATTGAGGATTGAAGAATGAGGAATGAGGATTGAGGATTGAGGATTGGGGACTGAGGATTGAAGATTCCGGATTGAGGATTGAGGATTGAGGATTGAGGATTGAAGATTTAGTATTGAGGATTGAAGATTGAGAATTGAGGATTGAGGATTGAACATTGAGGACTGAGTGTTGAGGGTTGAGTGATGAGAATTGATGTTTGTGGATAGATATTTGAAGATTGCAGATTGAGCATTGAGTATTGAAAACTGTGAATTGATGATATTCTATTGAGGATTGAGAATTGACAACTGATTGTTGAGGACTGATGGCTGAAGATTGAGGATTCAGGATTGAGAATTCAGAATTGAGGATTGAGGACTGAGGACTGAGGATTGAAGATTGAGTATTGAGGATGGAAGACTGGGGATTAAGGATTGAGGATTGGGGATTGAGGATCTAGGATTGAAAATTGATTATTGAGGATTGAAGATTGAGGATTGAGGATTGAGGATTGAGAATTGAGAATTGAGGATAAGGACTGAGGGTTGAGGATTGAGGTTTGAGGAATGAGGATTGAGGATTGAGGATTGAAGATTGAGTATTGATGATTGAAGATTGAGGATTGAGGATTGAGGGTTGATGATTGAGGACGAGGACCGACAGTAGAGGATTGTGGTTTGCGGATTGAGGGTTGAGGATTGAGAATTGAGGATGAGGACTGAGGTTGGAGGATTGATGACTGAGGATTGAGGATTGAGGATTGATGATTGCGGATTGAGGATTGAAGATTGAGTATTGAGGATTGAATATTGAGGATTGGGGATTGAGGATTGAGGATTGAGGACTGAGGATTGAGGATTGAGGATTGAGCATTGAGGATTGAAGATTGAGGATTGGGGATTGAGGACTGACGATTGAGGATTGAGTATTGACGATTGAGAATTGAGGATTGAGGGTTGAAGGTTGAGTATTGAGGATTGAAGATTGAGGATTGAGGATTGAGGATAGAGGATTGAGGACTGAGGATTGAGGATTGAGGATTGAGCATTGAGGATTGAAGATTGAGGACTGGGGATTGAGGATTGACGATTGAGGATTAATGATTGAGGATTGAGGTTTGAGGTCCGTGGAATGAGGATTGATGATTGAGGATTGAGGATTGAAGGTTGAGTATTGATGATTGAAGATTGAGGATTGAGGATTGAGGGTTGAGGATTGAGGACGAGGACTGACGGTTGAGGATTGTGGCTTGAGGATTGAGGATAGAGGATTGAGAATTGAGGATGAGGACTGAGGTTTGAGGATTGAGGTTTGAGGAATGAGGATTGAGGATTGGGGATTGAGGATTGAGGATTGAGGATTGAGTATTGAAGGTTGAGGATTGATGACTGAGGATTGAGGATTGCGGATTGACGATTGAGGATTGAGGATTGAGGGTTGAAGGTTGAGGATTGAAGGTTGAGGATTGACAATTGAGGACTGAGGATTGAGGATGATGGCTGAGGTTTGAGGTTTGAGGTTTGAGTATTGAATCCTGAGAATTTAGGATGTTCTATTGAGTATTGAGAATTGAGGATTGATGGTTTAGTATTGAGGATTCAGGATTGAGGATTGAGGATTGAGTATTGAAGATTGAGGATTGATGATTGAGGATTTAGGATTGAAGAATGAGGATTGAGGATTGAGGATTGATAATTGAGTATTGAGGATTGAATGTGGACGACTGAGGAATAAGGATTGAGGATTGAGGATGAGGGCTGAGGGTTGAGGATTGAGGTTTGAGGTACGAGGATTGAAGTTTGAGGATTGAGGACTGAGGATTGACGATTGAGTATTGAAGACTGAGGCTTGATGTGTGAGGATTCAGGATTGAGGATTGATGATTGCGGATTGAGTATTGAAAGATGAGTATTGAGGATTGAATATTGAGTATTGAGGATTGAGGATTGAGGTTTGAAGGTTGAGTATTGTGGATTGAAGATTGAGGATTGAGGATTGACGATTGAGGATTGAGGATTGAGGTTTGAGGATTGACGATGAGGGCTGAGGGTTGAGGATTGAGGTTTGAGGTCTGAGGACTGAGGATTGAGGATTGAGAATTGAGGATTGAGGATTGAGGATTGAGGATTGAGGATTGAGGATTGGGGACTGAGGATTGAATATTCAGGATTGAGGATTGAGGATAGAGGATTGAGGATTGAGGATTGAAGATTCAGTATTGAGGATCGAGGATTCAGAATTGAGGATTGAGGATTGAACATTGAGGACTGAGTGTTGAGGGTTGAGTGATGGGTATTGATGATTGTGGGTAGAGATTTGAAGATTGCAGATTGAGTATTGAGTATTGAAAACTGTGAATCGGGAATATTATACTGAGGATTGAGGATTGACAGCTGATTGTTGAGGACTGAGGGCTGAAGATTCAGAACTCAGGATTGAGGATTCAGAATTGAGTTTTGAGGACTGAGGATTCACGATTGAAGATTGAGTATTGAGGATTGAAGGTTGAGGATTGAGGATTGAGGATGGAGGATTGAGGAGAGAGGACTGAGTGTTGTGGATTGAGTGTTGAGAATTGATGTTTGAGGGTTGATGTTTGATTATTGATTTTTGTGGATTGAGTATTGAACGATGAGAATTCAGGGTATTCTATTGAGTATTGAGAATTGAGGATTGATTGTTGAGAATTGAGGATTGATGGTTGAGGGTTTTGTGTTGAATATTGAGGATTGAGGATTGAGGATTGAGGGTTCAGGATTGAGGATTAAGGACTGAGGATTGAGGATGATGGCTGAGGTTTGAGGTTTGATGTTTGAGTATTGAATCCTGAGAATTCAGGATGTTCTATTGAGTACTGAGAATTGAGGATTGATGATTTAGTATTGAGGATACAGGATTGAGGATTGAGGATTGAGTATTGAAGATTGAGTATTGAGGATTGAGGATTGATGATTGAGGATTTAGGATTGAGGATTCAGAATTGAGGTTTGAGGACTAAGGTTTGAGGATTGAAGATTGATTATTGAGAATTGAAGATTGAGGATTGAGGATTGAGGATTGAGGATTGAGGATTGAGGATGAGAGCTGTCCGTCGAGGATTGAGGTTTGAGGACTGAGGACTGAGGATTGAGGATTGAGAATTGAGGATTGAGGATTGAGTACTCAAGATTGAGGATTGGGTATTGAGGATTGAAGGATGAGGCTTGAGGATTGAGGATTGAGGATTGAGGATTGAGGATTGAGGATTGAGGATTGAAGATTGAGGATTGGGTATTGAGGACTGAAGAATGAGGATTGAGGATTGAGGATTGAGGATTGAGGATTGAAAGTTGAGTATTGAGGATTGAAGATTGAGGATTGAGCATTGAGGATTGAGGATTGAGGATTGAGGATTGAAGATTGAGGATTGGGTATTGAGGATTGAAGAATGAGGATTGAGGATTGAGGATTGAGGATTGAGGATTGAAAGTTGAGTATTGAGGATTGAAGATTGAGGATTGAGGATTGAGGTTTGATGATTGAGGATTGAGGATTGAGTATTGAAGGTTGAGGATTGCTGACTGAGGACTGAGAATTGAGGATTGAGGATTGAGGATTGATTATTGAGGATTGAAGATTGAGTGTTGAGGATTGAGGGTTGAGGATTGAGGATTGAGTATTGAGGATTGAGGATGAGGTCTGAGGTTTGAGGTTTGAGGTTTGTGTATTGAACCCTGAGAATTCAGGATATTCTATTGAGTATTGAGAATTGAGGGTTGATGGTTGAGTATTGAGGATTCATAATTGAGGATTGAGGATTGAGTACTGAAGATTGAGTATTGAGGATTGAAGATTGAGGATTGAGAATTGACGATTGAGGATTGAGGATAGAGGTTTGAGGATTGACGATGAGGGCTGAGGGTTGAGGATTGAGGTTTGAGGTCTGAGGACTGAGGATTGAGGATTGAGAATTGAGTATTGAGGATTGAGGATTGAAGATTGAGGATTGATGACTGAGGATTGAGGATTGATGATTGATGATGGCGGATTGAGTATTGAAAATTGAGTATTGAGGATTGAATATTGAGGATTGATGATTGAGGATTGAGGATTGAAGATTGAGTATTGAGGATTGAAGATTGAGTGTTGAGGATTGAGGATTGAGAATTCAGAATTGAGGATGAGGACTGAGGGTTGAGGATTGAGGTTTGAGGTACGAGGATTGAGGATTGAGAATTGAGGACTGAGGATTGACGATTGAGTATTGAAGATTGAGGATTGATGACTGAGGATTGAGGATTGATGATTGATGATGGCGGATTGAGTATTGAAAGTTGAGTATTGAGGATTGAATATTGAGGATTGACAATTGAGGATTGAGGATTGAGGTTTGAGGATTGACGATGAGGGCTGAGGGTTGAGGATTGAGGTTTGAGGTCTGAGGTCTGAGGATTGAGGATTGAGAATTGAGGATTGAGGATTGAGGATTGAAGATTGAGGATTGGGTATTGAGGATTGAAGAATGAGGAATGAGGATTGAGGATTGAGGATTGGGGACTGAGGATTGAAGATTCCGGATTGAGGATTGAGGATTGAGGATTGAGGATTGAAGATTTAGTATTGAGGATTGAAGATTGAGAATTGAGGATTGAGGATTGAACATTGAGGACTGAGTGTTGAGGGTTGAGTGATGAGAATTGATGTTTGTGGATAGATATTTGAAGATTGCAGATTGAGCATTGAGTATTGAAAACTGTGAATTGATGATATTCTATTGAGGATTGAGAATTGACAACTGATTGTTGAGGACTGATGGCTGAAGATTGAGGATTCAGGATTGAGAATTCAGAATTGAGGATTGAGGACTGAGGACTGAGGATTGAAGATTGAGTATTGAGGATGGAAGACTGGGGATTAAGGATTGAGGATTGGGGATTGAGGATCTAGGATTGAAAATTGATTATTGAGGATTGAAGATTGAGGATTGAGGATTGAGGATTGAGAATTGAGAATTGAGGATAAGGACTGAGGGTTGAGGATTGAGGTTTGAGGAATGAGGATTGAGGATTGAGGATTGAAGATTGAGTATTGATGATTGAAGATTGAGGATTGAGGATTGAGGGTTGATGATTGAGGACGAGGACCGACAGTAGAGGATTGTGGTTTGCGGATTGAGGGTTGAGGATTGAGAATTGAGGATGAGGACTGATGTTTGAGGATTGATGACTGAGGATTGAGGATTGAGGATTGATGATTGCGGATTGAGGATTGAAGATTGAGTATTGAGGATTGAATATTGAGGATTGAGGAATGAGTATTGAGGATTGAAGATTGAGTATTGAGGATTGAAGATTGAGGATTGAGGGTTGAGGATTGAGGATTGAGGATTGAGGATTGAGGATTGAAGATTGAGGATTGAGTATTGAGGATTGAGGATTGAGGATTGAATATTGAGGATTGGGGATTGAGGATTGAGGATTGAGGATTGAGGACTGAGGATTGAGGATTGAGGATTGAGCATTGAGGATTGAAGATTGAGGATTGAGGATTGAGGACAGACGATTGAGGATTGAGTATTGACGATTGAGAATTGAGGATTGAGGGTTGAAGGTTGAGTATTGAGGATTGAAGATTGAGGATTGAGGATTGAGGATAGAGGATTGAGGACTGAGGATTGAGGATTGAGGATTGAGCATTGAGGATTGAAGATTGAGGACTGGGGATTGAGGATTGACGATTGAGGATTAATGATTGAGGATTGAGGTTTGAGGTCCGAGGAATGAGGATTGAGGATTGAGGATTGAGGATTGAAGGTTGAGTATTGATGATTGAAGATTGAGGATTGAGGATTGAGGGTTGAGGATTGAGGACGAGGACTGACGGTTGAGGATTGTGGCTTGAGGATTGAGGATTGAGGATTGAGAATTGAGGATGAGGACTGAGGTTTGAGGATTGAGGTTTGAGGAATGAGGATTGAGGATTGGGGATTGAGGATTGAGGATTGAGGATTGAGTATTGAAGGTTGAGGATTGATGACTGAGGATTGAGGATTGCGGATTGACGATTGAGGATTGAGGATTGAGGGTTGAAGGTTGAGTGTTGAGGATTGAAGGTTGAGGATTGACGATTGAGGATTGAGGATTGTGGATGATGGCTGATGTTTGAGGTTTGTGGTTTGAGTATTGAATCCTGGGAATTCAGGATGTTCTTTTGAGTATTGAAAATTGAGTATTGATGCTTTATTATTGAGGATTCAGGATTGAGGATTGAGGATTGAGTATTGAAGATTCAGGATTGATGATTGAGGATTTAGGATTGAGGATTGAGGATTGAGGATAGAGGATTGAAAATTGAGTATTGAGGATTGATGGTTGAGGACTGAGGAATAAGGATTGAGGATTGAGGATGAGGGCTGAGGGTTGAGGATTGAGGTTTGAGGACTGAGGACTGAGGATTGAGGACTGAGAATTGAGGATTGAGGATTGAGGACTGAAGATTGAGTATTGAGGATTGAAGATTGAGGATTGAGGATTGACGATTGAAGAATGAGGATTGAGGATTGAGGATTAAGGATTGGGGACTGAGGATTGAAGATTCAGGATTGAGGATTGAGGATTGAGGATTGAGGATTGAGGATTGAAGATTGAGTGTTGAGGATTGAGAGTTGAGGATTGAGAATTGAGTATTGAGGATTGAGGATGAGGGCTGAGGTTTGAGGTTTGAGGTTTGAGAATTGAATCCTGAGAATTCAGGATATTCTATTGAGTATTGAGAATTGAGGATTGATGGTTGAGTATTGAGGATTGAGGATTGAGGATTGCGGAGTGAGTATTGAAGAATGAGGATTGATGATTGAGGATTGAGGATTGAGGATGAGGTTTGAGGATTGAGGATTGATGATTGAGAATTGAGGATTGAAGGTTGAGGATTGAGGAATGAGGATTGAGGATTGAGGATGAGGGCTGATGGTGGAGGGTTGAGGTTTTAGGACTGAGGACTGAGGACTGAGGATTGAGAATTGAGGATTGAGGATTAAGGATTGAAGATAGAGGATTGGTTATTGAGGATTGAAGAATGAGTATCGAGGATTGAAGATTGATGATTGGGGATTGAAGATTGAGTATTGAGGGTTGAAGATTGAGTATTGATGATTGAAGATTGAGGATTGAGTATTGAGGGTTGAGGGTTGAGGACGAGGACTGACGGTTGAGGATTGAGGTTTGAGGATTGAGGGTTGAGGACTGAGGACTGATGATAGAAGATTGAGGATGGAGCATTGAGGATTGAAGATTGAGGACTGGGGATTGAGGATTGAAGGTTGAGGATTAAGGATTGAGGGTTGGGGAATGAGGATCTAGGATTGAATATTGATTACTGAGGACTGAAGATTGAGGATGGAGGATTGAGGATTGAGAATTGAGAATTGAGGATAAGGACTGAGGGTTGAGGATTGAGGTTTGAGGAATGAGGATTGAGGATTGAGGATTGAGGATTGAAGATTTAGTATTGATGATTGAAGATTGAGGACTGAGGATTGAGGGTTGAGGATTGAGGACGAGGACTGAGTGTTGAGGATTGAGTGTTGAGAATTGATGTTTGAGGGTTGATGTTTGATTATTGATTTTTGTGGATTGAGTATTGAACGATGAGAATTCAGGGTATTCTATTGAGTATTGAGAATTGAGGATTGATTGTTGAGTATTGAGGATTGATGGTTGAGGGTTTTGTGTTGAATATTGAGGATTGAGGATTGAGGATTGAGGATTGAGGATTGAGGATTGAGGAATGAACATTGAGTATTGAGGATTGAAGGTTGAGGATTGAGGGTTGTGGATTGAGGATTGAGGATTGAAGATTGAGGATTGGGGATTGAGGATTGACGATTGAGGATTGAGTATTGACGATCGAGAATTGAGGATTGAGGATTGAAGATTGAGTATTGAGGATTGAAGACTGAGGATTGAGTGTTGAGGATTGAGGATTAAGGACTGAGGATTGAGGATGATGGCTGAGGTTTGAGGTTTGATGTTTGAGTATTGAATCCTGAGAATTCGGGATGTTCTATTGAGGATTGAGGATTGAGGATTGATGATTAAGGATTGAAGATTGAGTACTGTGGATTGAAGATTGAGGTTTGAGGATTGAGGATTGGGGATTGAGGATTGAAGATTGAGGATTGGGGATTGAGGATTTACGATTGAGGATTGAGTATTGAGGATTGAGGATTGAGGATTGAGGATTGAGGATTGAGGATTGAGGATTGAAGATTGAGTATTGAGGATTGAAGGTTGAGGATTGAGGGTTGTGGATTGAAGATTGAGGATTGAAGATTGAGGATTGGGGATTGAGGATTGACGATTGAGGATTGAGTATTGACGATCGAGAATTGAGGATTGAAGATTGAGTATTGAGGATTGAAGATTGAGGATTGAGGGTTGAGGATTTAGGATTGAGGACAGAGGATTGAGGATGATGGCTGAAGTTTGGGGTTTGATGTTTGAGTATTGAATCCTGAGAATTCGGGATGTTCTATTGAGGATTGAGGATTGAGGCCTGACGATTGAGGATTGAGGATTGAGCATTGAGGATTGAAGATTGGGGACTGGGGATTGAGGATTGAAGATTGAGTATTGAGGATTGAAGATTGAGGATTGAGGGTTGAGGATTTAGGATTGAGGACAGAGGATTGAGGATGATGGCTGAAGTTTGGGGTTTGATGTTTGAGTATTGAATCCTGAGAATTCGGGATGTTCTATTGAGGATTGAGGATTGAGGCCTGACGATTGAGGATTGAGGATTGAGCATTGAGGATTGAAGATTGGGGACTGGGGATTGAGGATTGAAGATTGAGGATTAAGGATTGAGGATTGGGGATAGGGGATCTAGGATTGGAGATTGATTATTGAGGATTGAAGATTGAGGGATGAGGGTAGAGGATTGAGAATTGAGAATTGAGGATGAGGACTGAGGGTTGAGGATTGAGGTTTGAGGTACGAGGATTGAGGATTGATGACTGAGGATTGAGGATTGATTATTGATGATTGCGCATTGAGTATTGAAAATTGAGTATTCAGGATTGAATGTTGAGGATTGTGGATTGAGGATTGAGGTTTGAAGATTGAGTATTGAGGATTGAAGATTGAGGACTGAGGATTGACGATTGAGGATTGAGGATTGAGGTTTGATAATTGACGATGAGGGCTGAGGGTTGAGGATTGAGGTTTGAGGTCTGAGGACTGAGGATTGAGGATTGAGAATTGAGGATTGAGGATTGAGGATTGAAGATTGAGGATTGGGTATTGGGGATTGAAGAATGAGGATTGAGGATTGAGGATTCAGGATTGAGGACTCAGAATTGAGGTTTGAGGACTGAGGATTCAGGATTGAAGATTGAGTATTGAGGATTGAAGATTGAGTATTGAGGATTGAAAAATTGAGGATTAAGGATTGAGGATTGGGGATTGAGGATCTAGGATTGGAAATTGATTATTGAGGATTGAAGATTGAGGATTCAGGACTGAGGATTGAGAATTGAGAATTGAGGATAAGGACTGAGGGTTGAGGATTGAGGTTTGAGGAATGAGGATTGAGGATTGAGGATTGAGGATTGAAGATTGAGTATTGATGATTGAAGATTGAGGATTGAGTATTGAGGGTTGAGGATTGAGGACGAGGACTGACAGTTGAGGATTGTGGTTTGAGAATTGAGGATTGAGGATTAAGGATTGAAGATAGAGGATTGGGTATTGAGGATTGAAGAATGAGGATGGAGGATTGAGGATTGATGATTGGGGATTGAAGATTGAGTATTGGGGATTGAAGCTTGAGTATTGATGACTGAAGGTTGAGGATTGAGTATTGAGGCTTGAGGGTTGAGGACGAGGACTGACGGTTGAGGATTGAGGTTTGAGGATTGAGGATTGAAGATTGAGGATTTGGTATTGAGGATTGAAGAATGAGGATTGAGGATTGTGGATTGAGGATTGAGGATTGAAGATTGAGTATTGAGGATTGAAGATTGACGATTGAGGAATGTGGATAGAAGATTGAGCATTGAACATTGAGGACTGAGTGTTGAGGGTTCAGTGATGAGAATTGATGTTTGTGGATAGAGGTTTGAAGATTGCAGATTGAGTATTGAGTATTGAAAACTGTGAATTGAGGATATTCTATTGAGGATTGAGGATTGTCAAATGATTGTTGATGACTGAGGGCTGAAGATTGAGGATTCAGGATTGAGGATTCACAATTGAGGTTTGAGGACTGAGGATTGAGGATTGAAGATTGATTATTAAGGATTGAGTATTGAGAATTGAGGATTGAGGACTGAGGATTGAAGATTGAGGATTGGGTATTGGGGATTGAGGATTGAAGATTGAGGATTGGGGATTGAGGATTGACGATTGAGGATTGAGTATTGACGATCGAGAATTAAGGATTGAGGATTGAAGATTGAGTATTGAGGATTGAAGATTGAGGATTGAGGGCTGAGGATTGAGGATTGAGGCCTGAGGATTGAGGATTAAGGATTGAGGATTGAGCATCGAGGATTGAAGATTGGGGACTGGGGATTGAGGATTGAAGATTGAGGATTAAGGATTGAGGATTGGGGATTGGGGATCTAGGATTGGAGATTGATTATTGAGGATTGAAGGTTGAGGGTTGGGGATTGAGGATTGAGAATTGAGAATTGAGGATGAGGACTGTGGGTTGAAGATTGAGGTTTGAGGTACGAGGATTGAGGATTGAGGATTGAGGACTGAGGATTGATGATTGAGTATTGAAGATTGAGGATTGATGACTGAGGACTGAGTATTGAGGATTGATGATTGCGGATTGAGTATTGAAAATTGAGTATTGAGGATTGAATATTGAGGATTGAGGATTGAGGATTGAGGATTGAAGATTGAGTATTGAGGATTGAAGATTGAGGATTGAGGATTGACGATTGAGGATTGAGGATTGAGGTTTGAGGATTGAAGATTGAGGATTGGGTATTGAGGATTGAAGAATGAGGATTGAGGATTGAGGATTGAGGATTGGGGACCGAGGATTGAAGGTTGAGAGTTGAGGATTGGGTATTGAGCATTGAAGAATGAGTATTCAGTATTGAGGATTGATGATTGAGTATTGAGGATTGAAGGTTGAGGGTTGAGGATTGAGGATAGAGGATTGAGGATGATGGCTGAGGTTTGAGGTTTGAAATTTGAGTATTGAATCCTGAGAATTCGGGATGTTGTATTGAGGATTGAGGATTGAGGATTCGGGATTGAGGCTTAAGGACTGACGACTGAGGGTTGAGGATTGAGGATCGAGGATTGACGCTTGAGGATTGGGGGTTGAGGATGGAGGATTGAAAAGAGTGGACTGAGTGTTGAGGATTGAGTGTTGAGAATTGATGTTTGATGATTGAGATTTGATTATTGAATATTGTGCATTGAGTATTGAACCATGAGAATTCAGGATACTCTATTGAGTATTGAGAATTGAGGATTGACGGTTGAGTATTGAGGATTGGTGGTTGAGGGCTGTGTGTTGAATATTGGGGATTGAGGATTGATGATTGAGGATTGAAGATTGAGGATTGAATATTGAGTATTGATAATTGAAGATTGAGGATTGAGGATTGAGTGTTGATGATTGAGGAAGAGGACTGACGGTTGAGGATTGAGGTTTGAGGATTGAGGATTGAGGATTGAGGACTAGGGATTGAGGATTTAGGATTGAGCATTGAGGATTGAAGATTGAGGACTGGGGATTGAGGATTGAAGATTGACGATTGAGGATTTTGGATTGAGGATTGGGGATTGAACGTTGAGGGCTGAGCCTTGAGGGTTGAGTGATGAGAATTGATGTTTGTGGATACAGGTTTGAAGATTGCAGATTGAGTAATGAGTATTGAAAACTGTGAACTGAGGATATTCTATTGAGGATTCAGGGTTGACAACTGATTGTTGAGGACTGAGGGCTGAAGATTGAGGAATCAGGATTGAGGATTCAGAATTGAGGTTTGAGGACTGAGGATTGAGGATTGAAGATTGAGTATCGAGGATTGAAGATTGAGGATTGAGGATTGAGGATTGAGGATTGAGGATTGAGGATTGAGGATTGAGTATTGAAGATTGAGGATTGATGATTGAGGATTGCGCATTGAGGATTGAGGATTGAGTATTGAGGGCTGCGGATTGAAGATTGAGGGTTGATGATTGAGGATTAAAGATTGAGTATTGAGGATTGAAGATTGAGGATTGATGATTGAGGATTGAGGATTGAGGATTGAGGATGAGGGCTGAGGGTTGAGGATTGAGGATTAAGCACTGAGGACTGAGGATTGAGGATTGAGAATTGAGGATTGAGGATTGAGGATTGAAGATTGAGGATTGGGTATTTAGGATTGACGAATGAGGATTGAGGAATGAGGATTGAGGATTGAGGATTGAAGATTGAGTATTGAGGATTGAAGATTGACGATTGAGGATTGTGCATTAAAGATTGAGGATTGAACATTGAGGACTGAGTGTCGAGGGTTGTGTCATGAGAATTGATGTTTGTGGATAGAGGTTTGAAGATTGCAGATTGAGTATTGAGTATTGAAAGCTGTGAATTGAGGATATTCTATTGAGGATTGAGGATTGTCAACTGATTGCTGAGGACTAAGTGCTGAAGGTTAAGGATTCAGGATTGAGGATTCAGAATTGAGGTTTGAGGACTGAGGATTGAGGACTCAAGATTGATTATTGAGGATTGAGGATTGAGGATTGAGTATTGAAGATTGAGGATTGGGTATTGAGGATTGAAGGATGAGGCTTGAGGATTGAGGATTGAGGATTGTGGATTGAAGATTGAGTATTGAGGTTTGAAGACTGACGATTGAGGGTTGAGGATTGAGGATTGAGGATTGAGGATTGAGGATTGAGGTTTGAGTATTGAGGATTGAGGGTTGAAGATTGAGTATTGATGATTGAAGATTGAGGATTGGGTATTTAGGGTTGACGAATGAGGATTGAGGATTGAGGATTGAGGATTGAGGATTGAAGATTGATTATTGAGGATTGAGGATTGAGTATTGAAGATTGAGGGTTGGGTATTGAGGATTGAAGGATGAGGCTTGAGGATTGAGGATTGAGGATTGAGGATTGAAGATTGAGTATTGAGGTTTGAAGACTGACGATTGAGGATTGAGGATTGAGGATTGAGGATTGAGGATTGAGGATTGAGGATTGAGGATTGAAAATTGAGTATTGAGGATTGAAGATTGAGGATTGAGGATTGAGGGTTGTGGACTGAGGACGAGGACTCAGGGTTGAGTATTGATGTTCGAGGTCTGAGGATTGGGGATTGCTGAATGAGAATTGAGGATTGAGCATTGAGGATTGAAGACTGAGGATTGGGTATTGAGGATTGAAGAATGAGGATTGAAGATTAAGGATTGGGGATTGAGTATTGACGATTGAGTATTGACTATTGAGGATTAAGAATTGAGGATTGAGGATTGAGGATTGAGGATTGAAGATACAGTATTGAGGATTGAAGATTGAGGATTGAGGATTGAGGATTGAGGATTGACTATGAGGTCAGAGGGTTGAGGATTGAGGTTTGGGGACTGAGGACTGAGGATTGAGGACTGAGAGTTGAGGATTCAGGATTGAGGATTGAAGATTGAGGATTCGGGACTGAATGTTGAGGGTTGAGTGATGAGAATTGATGTTTGTGGATAGTGATTTAAAGATTGCAGATTGAGTATTGCGTATTGAAAACTCTGAACTGAGGATATTCTATTGAGGATTGAGGATTGACAACTGATTGTTGAGGACTGAGTGCTGAAGATTGAGCATTCAGGATTCAGGATTCAGGATTGAGGTTTGAGGACTGAGGGTTGAGGATTGAGTATTGAGGATTGAGGATTGACGACTGAGTATTGAAGATTGAGGATTGGGTATTGTGGATTGAACATTGAGGATTGGGTATTGAGGAATGAAGATTGAGGATTGAGGATTGAGGATTGAGGATTGAGGATTGAAGATTGAGTATTGAGGATTGAAGATTGAGGATTGAGGATTGAGGGTTGTGGACTGAGGACGAGGACTGAGGGTTGAGTATTGATGTTCGAGGTCTGAGGATTGGGGATTGCTGATTGAGAATTGAGGATTGAGCATTGAGGATTGAAGATTGAGGATTGGGTATTGAGGATTGAAGAATGAGGATTGAGGATTGAGGATTGAGGATTGAGGGTTGAAGATTGAGTATAGGGGATTGAAGATTGTGAATTGAGGATTGAGGATTGAGGATTGAGGATTGAGGATTGAGGTTGAGGATTGGGGATTGGGGATTGACGATTGAGTATTGAGGATTGAGGATTGAGAATTGTGGATTGAGGATTGAAGGTTGAGTATTGAGTATTGAAGATTGAGGATTGAGGATTGAGGATTGAAGATTGAGGACTGTGCGTTGAGGGTTCAGAGATGAGAATTGATGTTTGTGGATGGAGATTTGAAGATTGGTGATTGAGGATTGAGTATTGAAAACCGAGAATTCAGGATATTCTACTGAGTATTGAGAATTGAGGATTGATGGTTGAGTATTGAGGATTGATGGTTGAGGGTTGTGTGCTGTATATTGAGGGCTGGCGGATCGAGTATTGAAGATTGAGGACTGAGGACTGGGGATTGAGTATTGAGGATTGAGGATTGAGAATTGAGGATTGGGGATTGAAGATTGAGTATTGATGATTGAATATTGCGGACTGATTATTGAGGGTTGAGGATTGAGATCGAGGTCTGAGGGTTGAGGATTGAGGACTGAGGACTGAGGATTGAGGATTGGGCATTGAGGATTGAAGATTGAGGACTGGGGATTGAGGATTGAAGATTGAGGATTAAGGATTGAGGATTGAGAATTGAGGATTGAGGATTGATGATTAAGTATTGAGGATCGAAGATTGAGGATTGAGGATTGAGGATTGAGGATTGAGGATTGAGGATCGAAGGTTGTGGATTGGGGATTGGGGATTGACGATTGAGTATTGAGGATTGAGGATTGAGAGTTGAGGTTTGAGGATTGAATGTTGAGTATTGAGGATTGAAGATTGAGGATTGAGGATTGAGGATTGAAGATTGAGGACTGAGCGTTGAGGGTTGAGTGATGAGAATTGATGTTTGTGGATAGAGATTTGAAGATTCCAGATTGAGTATTGTGTATTGAAAACTGTGAATTGAGGATATTCTATTGAGGATTGAGGATTGCCACCTGACTGTTGAGGACTGAGGGCTGAAGATTGAGGATTCAGGATTGGGGATTCAGAATTGAGGTTTGAGGACTGAGGATTGAGGATTGAGGATTGAAGGCTGAGTATTGAGGATTGAAGATTGAGGATTGAGGATTGAGGATTGAGGATTGAGGATGAGGGCTGAGGGTTGAGGATTGAGGTTTAAGGACTGAGGACTGAGGATTGAGGATTGAGAATTGAGGATTGAGGATTGGGGATTGAAGATTGAGGATTTGGTATTGAGGATTGAAGAATGAGGGTTGAGGATTGAGGATTGAAGATTGAGTATTGAGGATTGAAGATTGACGATTGAGGATTGTGGATAGAAGATTGAGGATTGAACATTGAGGACTGAGTGTTGAGTGTTGAGTGATGAGAACTGATGTTTGTGGATAGAGGTTTGAAGATAGCAGATTGAGTATTGAGTATTGAAAACTGTGAATTGAGCATATTCTATTGAGGATTGAGGATTGTCAGCTGATTGTTGAGGACTGAGGGCTGAAGATTGAGGATTCAGGATTGAGGATTCAAAATTGAGGTTTGAGGACTGAGGATTGAGGATTGAAGATTGATTATTGAGGATTGAAGATTGAGGATTGAGGATTGAGGATTGAGGATTGAGGATTGAGGATGAGAGCTGTGCGTTGAGGATTTAGGATTGAGGACTGAGGATTGAGGATTGAGGGTTGAGAATTGAGGATTGAGGATTGAGTATTGAAGATTGAGGATTGGGTATTGAGGATTGAAGGATGAGGCTTGAGGATTGAGGATAGAGGATTGAGGATTGAAGGTTGAGTTTTGAGGTTTGAAGACTGACGATTGAGGGTTGAGGATTGAGGATTGTGGATTGAGGATTGAGGATTGATGATTGAGTATTGAGGATTGAAGATTGAGGATTCAGGATTGAGGATTGAGGATTGAGGATTGAGGATTGAAGATTGAGGATTGGGGACTGAGTGTTGAGGGTTGTGTGATGAGAATTGATGTTTGTGGATAGATATTTGAAGATTGCAGATTGAGCATTGAGTATTGAAAGTTGTGAATTAATGATATTCTATTGAGTATTGAGAATTGACAACTGATTGTTGAGGACTGAGGGCTGAAGATTGAGGATTCAGGATTGAGAATTCAGAATTGATGATTGAGGACTGAGGACTGAGGATTGAAGATTGAGTATTGATGATTGAATATTGAGAATTGAGGATTGTGGGTTGAGGATTGAGGACGAGGACTGACAGCTGAGGATTGTGGTTTGAGGATTGAGGGTTGAGGATTGAGAATTGAGGATGAGGACTGAGGTTTGAGGATTGAGGTTTGGGGAATGAGGATTGAGGATTGAGGATTGAGGATTGAGGTTTGAAGATTGAGGATTGAGGATTGAGGATTGAAGGTTGAGTGTTGAGGATTGAAGGTTGAGGATTGAGGATTGAGGATTGAGCATGATGGCTGAGGTTTGAGGTTTGAGGTTTGAGGTTTGAGTATTGAATCCTGAGAATTCAGGATGTGCTATTGGGGATTGAGGATTGAGGATTGATGATTGAGGATTGAAGATTGAGTATTGAGGATTGAAGATTGAGGATTGAGGATTGAGGATTGAGGATTGAGGATTGAAGATTGAGGATTGGGGATTGAGGATTGCCGATTGAGGACTGAGGATTGAGGAATCAGAATTGAGGATTGAGGATTGAAGATTGAGTGTTGAGGATTGAAGGTTGAGGATTGAGGGTTGAGGATTGAAGATTGAGGACTTAGTGTTGAGGTTTGTGCGATGGGAATTGATGTTTGTGGATTGAGATTTGAAGATTGAAGAATGGGGATCGAGTATTGAAAACTGTGAATTGAGGATACTCTAATGAGGATTGAGGATTGACAATTGATTGTTGAGTACTGAGGGCTAAAGATTGAGGATTCAGGATTGAGGATTCGGGATTGAGATTTGAGGACTGAGCATTGAGGGTTGAGGATTGAGGATTGAGGATTGAAGATTGATTATTGAGGATTGAAGATTGAGGATTGAAGACTGAGGATTGAGGATTGAGTATGGAGGATTGAGGATTGAGGATTGAAGATACAGTATTAAGGATTGAAGATTGAGGATTGTGGATTGAAGATTGAGTATTGAGGATTGAAGATTGAAGATTGAGGATTGAGGATTGAGGATTGAGAATTGACGATGAGGGCTGATGGTTGAGGATTGAGGTTTGAGGACTGAGGACTGAGGATTGAGGGTTGAGAATTGAGGATTGAGGATTGAGGATTGAAGATTGAGGATTGGGTATAGAGAATTGAACATTGAGGATTGAGGATTGAGGATCGAGGATTGAGGATTGTGGATTGAAGATTGAATATGGATGGTTGAAGATTGAGGATTGACGATTGAGGGTTGTGGATTGAGGACGAGAACTGAGGGTTGAGTATTGATGTTTGAGGTCTGAGGATTGAGGATTGAGGATTGAGAATTGGGGATTCAGGATTGAGGATTGAAGATTGAGGATTGGGTATTGAGGATTGAAGAATGAGGACTGAGGATTGAGGATTGAGGATTGAGGATTGAAGATTGAGAATTGAGGATTGAAGATTGAGGATTGAGGGTTGAGGATAGAGGATTAAAGATTGAGTATTGAGGATTGAAGATTGAGAATTGAGGATTGAGGTTTGAACATTGCGGACTGAGTGTTGAGGGTTGAGTGATGAGAATTGATGTTTGTGGATAGAGATTTGAAGATTGCAGATTGAGTATTGTGTACTGAAAACTGTGAATTGAGGATATTCTATTGAGGATTGGGGATTGTCACCTGATGGTTGAGGACTGAGGGCTGAAGATCGAGGATTCAGGATTGATGATTCAGAATTGATGTTTGAGGTCTGAGGATTGAGGATTGAGGATTGAAGATTGAGTATTGAGGATTGAAGGTTGAGGATTCAGGATTGAGGGTTGAGGATTGAGGATTGAGGATGAGGGCTGAGGGTTGAGGATTGAGGTTTAAGGACTGAGGACTGAGGATTGAGGATTGAGAATTGAGGATTGGGGATTGAGAATTGAAGATTGAGGATTGGGTATTGAGGATTGAAGAATGAGGATTGAGGTTTGAGTATTGAGGATTGATGATTGAGTATTGAGGATTGAAGATTGAGGATTGAGGATTGAGGATTGAGGATTGAGTATTGAGGATTGAAGATTGAGGATTGGGGACTGAGTGTTGAGGGTTGAGGATTGAAGATTCAGGATTGGGGATTGAGGATTGACGATTGAGGATTGACTATTGAGGATTGAGTATTGAGGATTGAGAATTGAGGATGGGGACTGAGGGCTGAGGATTGAGGTTTGAGAAACGAGGATTGAGGATTGAGGATTGAGGACAGAGGACAGAGGATTGACGATCGAGTATTGAAGATTGAGGATTGATGACTGACGATTGAGAATTGAGGATTGATGATTGCGGATTGAGGATTGATGATTGAGTATTGAGGATTGAGTATTGAGGATTGAGGATTGAGGATTGAGGATTGAGGATTGAAGATTGATTATTGAGGATTGAAGGCTGAGAATTCAGTATTGAGGATTGAGAATTGAGGACTGAAGATTGAGTATTGATGATTGAAGATTGAGGATTGAGGATTGAGGGTTGAGGATTGAGGACGAGGACTGACGGTAGAGGATTGAAGATTGAGGATTGAGGATTGAGGATTGAGGAATGAGGATTGAGAATTGAGGATTGAAGATTGAGTATTAAGGATTGAAGATTGAGGATTGAGGATTGAGGGTTGAGGATTGAGGATTGAAGATTCAGGATTGGGGATTGAGGATTGACGATTGAGGATTGACTATTGAGGATTGAGTATTGAGGATTGAGAATTGAGGATTGAGGATTGAAGATTGAGTATTGAGGATTGAGGACTGGGGATTGAGGATTGAAGATTGAGGATTAACGATTGAGGATTGCGGATTGAGGATCTAGGATTGGAGATTGATTATTGAGGATTGAAGATTGAGAATTGAGGATTGAGGATTGAGAATTGAGAATTCAGGATAAGGAGTGAGGGTTGAGGATTGAGGTTTGAGGAATGAGGATTGAGGATTGAGGATTGAGGATTGAGGATTGAGGATTGAGGATTGAGTATTGAAGATTGAGTATTCGTGACTGAGGATTGAGGATTGCGGATTGAGGATTGAGGATTGAGGATTGAAGATTGAGTATTGGGGATTGAGGATTGAGGTTTGAGGATTGAGGATTGGGTATTGAGGATTGAAGAATGAGGATTGACGATTCAGGATTGAGGATTCAGGATTGAAGATAGAGTATTGAGGATAGAAGGTTGATGATTGAGGATTGAGGATTGTGGATTGAGGATTGAGGGTTGAGGATTGAAGATTGAGTATTGAGGATTGAAGATTGAGTATTCAGGATTGAAGATTGAGGATTGAGGACTGAGGCTTGAGGATTGAGGATTGAGGATTGAAGATTGAGGATTGGGGATTGAGGATTGAGGATTGAGGATTGAGTATTGAGGATTGAGAATTGAGGATTGAGGATTGAATATTGAGGATTAAGGATTGAGGATTGGGGATTGAGGATCTAGGCTTGGAGATTGACTATTGAGTATTGAGGATTGAAGATTGAGGATTGAGGATTGAAGATTGAGGATTGGGGACTGAGTGTTGAGGGTTGTGTGATGAGAATTGGTGTTTTTGGATAGAGATTCAAAGATATCAGATTGAGTATTGAGTATTGAAAACTGTGAATTGATCATATTCTATTGAGGATTGAGAATTGCCAACTGATTGTTGAGGACTGAGGTCTGAAGATTGAGGATTCAGGATTGAGGATTCAGGATTGAGGTTTGAGGGCTGAGGATTGAGGATTGAATATTGAGGATTGAGGATTGAGGATTGAGGATTGAAGATTGACGACTGGGTATTGAGGATTGAACATTGAGGATTGAGGATTGAGGATTGAGGATTGAGGATTGAGGATTGAGGATTGAAGATTGAATATTGATGAATGAAGATTGAGGATTGAGGATTGAGGGTTGTGGATTGAGGACGAGTTCTGATGGTTGAGTATTGATGTTTGATGTCTGAGGATTGAGGATTGAGGATTGAGAATTGAGGATTGAGGAATGAGGATTGACGCTTGAGGATTGATTGTTGAGGATGGAGGATTGAAGAGAGAGGACTGAGTGTTGACGATTGAGTGTTGAGAATTGATGTTTGAGGATTGAGATTTGATTATTGAATATTGTGGATTGAGTATTGAACCATGAGAATTCAGGATATTCTGTTGAGTATTGTGAATTGAGTATTGATGATTGAGTATTGAGGATTGATGGTCGAGGGTTGTGTGTTGAATATTGAGGATTGAGGATTGAGGATTGAGGACTGAAGATTCGGGATTGAAGATTTAGTATTGACGATTGAAGATTGAGGATTGAGGTTTGAGTGTTGAGGATTGAGGACGAGGACTGACGGTTGAGGATTGAGGTTTGTGGATTGAGGATTGAGGATTGAGGACTGAGGATTGAGGATTGAGGACTGAGCATTGAGGATTGAAGATTGAGGACTGGCGATTGAGGATTGAAGATTCAGGATTAAGGATTGAGGATTGGGGATTGGGTATCTAGGATTGGAGATTGAGTATTGAGGATTGAAGATTGAGGGTTGAGGATTCAGGATTGAGCATTGAGAATTGAGGATGGGGACTGAGGGCTGAGGATTGAGGTTTGAGAAACGAGGATTGAGGATTGAGGATTGAGGATTGAGTATTGAGGATTGAGGATTGAGGGTTGAGGATTGAAGATTGAGAATTGAGGAGTGAGGATTGAAAATTGAGTATTGATGATTGAAGATTGAGGATTGAGGATTGAGGGTTGTGGATTGAGGACGAGGTCTGATGGTTGAGTATTGATGTTTGAGGTCTGAGGATTGAGGATTGAGGATTGAGAATTGAGGATTGAGGATTGAGGATTGACGATTGAGGATTGAGGACTGAGGATTGATGATTGAGGATTGAAGATTGAGTATTGAGGATTGAAGATTGAGTATTGAGGATTGAGGATTGAGGATTGAAGATTGAGGATTGGGGATTGAGGATTGACGATTGAGGATTGAGTAATGACGATTGAGGTTTGAGGATTGAGGATTGAAGATTGAGAATTGATGATTGTGGATTGAATATTGAGGACTTAGTGTTGAGGGTTGAGTGATGGGAATTGATGTTTGTGGATTGAGATTTGAAGATTGAAGAATGGGGATTGAGTATTGAAAACTGTGAATTGAGGATATTCTATTGAGGATTGAGGATTGACAATTGATTGTTGAGGAATGAGGGCTGAAGATTGAGGATTCAGGATTGAGGATCCGGGATTGAGGTTTGAGGACTGAGGATTGACGGTTGAGGATTGAGGATTGAGGATTGACGCTTGAGGATTGATGGTTGAGGATGGAGGATTGAAGAGAGAGGACTGAGTGTTGAGGATTGAGTGTTGAGAATTGATGTTTGAGGATTGAGATTTGATTATTGAATATTGTGGATTGAGTACTGAACCATGGGAATTCAGGATATTCCATTGAGTATTGAGAATTGAGTATTGATGGTTGAGTATTGAGGATTGATGGTTGAGGGTTGTGTGTTGAATATTGAGGATTGAGGATTGAGGATTGAGGACTGAAGATTGGGGATTGAAGATTTAGTATTGACGATTGAAGAGTGAGAATTGAGGATTGAGTGTTGAGGATTGAGGACGAGGGCTGACGGTTGAGGATTGAGGTTTGTGGATTGAGGATTGAGGATTGAGGACTGAGGATTGAGGATTGAGGACTGAGCATTGAGGATTGAAGATTGAGGACAGGGTATTGAGGATTGAAGATTGAGGATTAAGGATTGAGGATTGGGGATTGAGGATTGAGCATTGAGGACTGAGTGTTGAGTGTTGAGTGATGAGAATTGATGTTTGTGGATAGAGGTTTGAAGATTGCAGATTGAGTATTGGGTATTGAAAACTGTGAAATGAGGATATTCTATTGGGGATTCAGGGTTGACAACTGATTGTTGAGGACTGAGGGCTGAAGTTTGAGGATTCAGGATTGAGGATTCAGGATTGAGGTTTGAGGACTGAGGATCGAGGATTGAAGATTGAGGATTGAGGATTGTGGATTGAGGATTGAAGATTGAGGATTGGGTATTGCGGATTGAACGTTGAGGATTGAGGATTGAGGATTGAGAATTGGGGATTCAGGATTGAGGATTGAAGATTGAGGATTGGGTATTGAGGATTGAAGAATGAGGACTGAGGTCTGAGGTTTGAAGATTGCAGATTGAGTATTGAGTATTGAAAACTGTGAATTGAGGATATTCTATTGTGGATTGAGGATTGTCAACTGATTGTTGAGGACTGAGAGCTGAAGATTGAGGATTCAGGATTGAGGATTCAGAATTGAGGTTTGAGGGCTGAGGAATGAGGATTGAATATTGGTTATTGAGAATTGAAGATTGAGGATTGAGGATTGAGGATTGAGGATTGAGGATTGAGGATGAGAGCTGTGCGTTGAGGATTGAGGTTTGAGGACTGAGGACTGAGGATTGAGGATTGAGAATTGAGAATTGAGGATTGAGGATTGAGTATTGAAGATTGAGGATTGGTTATTGAGGATTGAAGGATGAGGCTTGAGGATTGAGGATTGAGGATTGAGGATTGAAGATTGAGTATTGAGGTTTGAAGACTGACGATCGAGTGTTGAGGATTGAGGATTGAGGATTGAGTATTGAGGATTGATGGTTGCGTATTGAGGATTGAAGATTGAGGATTGAGGATTGAGGATTGAGGATTGAGTATTGAGGATTGAAGGTTGAGGATTGGGGACTGAATGTTGAGGTTTGAGTTATGAGAATTGATGTTTGTGGATAGATGTTTAAAGATTGCAGATTGAGTATTGAGTATTGAAAACTGTGAATTGATGATATTCTATTGATGATTGTGAATTGACAACTGATTGTTGAGGACTTAGGTCTGAAGATTGAGGATTCAGGATTGAGGACTCAGGATTGAGGATTGAGGACTGAGGATTGAGGATTGAGGATTGAGGATTGAGGATTGAGGATTGAGGATTGAAAATTGAGGATTGAAGATTGAGGATTGGGTATTGCGAATTGAACGTTGAGGATTGAGGATTGAGGATTGAGGACTGTGGATTGAGGACTGAAGATTGAATATTGATGATTGATGATTGAGGATTAAGGATTGAGGTCTGTGTGTTGAGCACGAGGACTGAGGGTTGAGTATTGATGTTTTGAGTTCTGAGGATTGAGGATTGAGGATAGAGAATTGAGGATTGAGTATTGAGGATTGAAGATTGAGGATTGTGAATTGAGGATTGAAGAATGAGGATTGAGAATTGAGAATTGAGGATGAGGACTGAGGTTTGAGGATTGAGGTTTGAGGAATGAGGATTGAGGATTGAGGATTGAGGACTGAGTATTGAAGATTGAGGATTGGGTATTGCGGATTGAACATTGAGGATTGGGTATTGAGGAATGAAGATTGAGGATTGAGGATTGCGGATTGGGGGTTGAGGATTGAGGATTGAAGATTGAGTATTGGGGATTGAGGTTTGAGGATTGAGGATTGAGGGTTGAGGATTGAGGATTGAAGATTCAGGATTGGGGACTGAGTGTTGAGGGTTGTGTGATGAGAATTGATGTTTGTGGATAGAGGTTTGAAGATTGCAGATTGAGTATTGAGTATTGATAGCTGTGAATTGAGGATATTCTATTGAGGATTGAGGATTGTCAACTGATTGTTGAGGACTAAGGGCTGAAGGTTGAGGATTCAGGATTGAGGATTCAGAATTGAGGTTTGAGGACTGAGGATTGAGGACTGAAGATTGATTATTGAGGATTGAGGATTGAGTATTGAAGATTGAGGATTGGGTATTGAGGATTGAAGAATGAGGCTTGAGGATTGAGGATTGAGGATTGTGGATTGAAGATTGAGTATTGAGGTTTGAAGACTGACGATTGAGGGTTGAGGATTGAGGATTGAGGATTGAGGATTGAGTATTGATGATTGAGTATTGAGGATTGAAGATTGAGGATTGAGGATTGAGGATTGAGGATTGAGGATTGAGGTTTGAGTATTGAGGATTGAGGGTTGAAGATTGAGTATTGATGATTGAAGATTGAGGATTGGGTATTTAGGGTTGACGAATGAGGATTGAGGATTGAGGATTGAGGATTGAGGATTGAAGATTGATTATTGAGGATTGAGGATTGAGTATTGAAGATTGAGGGTTGGGTATTGAGGATTGAAGGATGAGGCTTGAGGATTGAGGATTGAGGATTGAGGATTGAAGATTGAGTATTGAGGTTTGAAGACTGACGATTGAGGATTGAGGTTTGAGGATTGAGGATTGAGGATTGAGGATTGAGGATTGAGGATTGAAAATTGAGTATTGAGGATTGAAGATTGAGGATTGAGGATTGAGGGTTGTGGACTGAGGACGAGGACTCAGGGTTGAGTATTGATGTTCGAGGTCTGAGGATTGGGGATTGCTGAATGAGAATTGAGGATTGAGCATTGAGGATTGAAGACTGAGGATTGGGTATTGAGGATTGAAGAATGAGGATTGAAGATTAAGGATTGGGGATTGAGTATTGACGATTGAGTATTGACTATTGAGGATTAAGAATTGAGGATTGAGGATTGAGGATTGAGGATTGAAGATACAGTATTGAGGATTGAAGATTGAGGATTGAGGATTGAGGATTGAGGATTGACTATGAGGTCAGAGGGTTGAGGATTGAGGTTTGGGGACTGAGGACTGAGGATTGAGGACTGAGAATTGAGGATTCAGGATTGAGGATTGAAGATTGAGGATTCGGGACTGAGTGTTGAGGGTTGAGTGATGAGAATTGATGTTTGTGGATAGTGATTTAAAGATTGCAGATTGAGTATTGCGTATTGAAAACTCTGAACTGAGGATATTCTATTGAGGATTGAGGATTGACAACTGATTGTTGAGGACTGAGTGCTGAAGATTGAGGATTCAGGATTCAGGATTCAGGATTGAGGTTTGAGGACTGAGGGTTGAGGATTGAGTATTGAGGATTGAGGATTGACGACTGAGTATTGAAGATTGAGGATTGGGTATTGTGGATTGAACATTGAGGATTGGGTATTGAGGAATGAAGATTGAGGATTGAGGATTGAGGATTGAGGATTGAGGATTGAAGATTGAGTATTGAGGATTGAAGATTGAGGATTGAGGATTGAGGGTTGTGGACTGAGGACGAGGACTGAGGGTTGAGTATTGATGTTCGAGGTCTGAGGATTGGGGATTGCTGATTGAGAATTGAGGATTGAGCATTGAGGATTGAAGATTGAGGATTGGGTATTGAGGATTGAAGAATGAGGATTGAGGATTGAGGATTGAGGATTGAGGGTTGAAGATTGAGGATTGGGGACTGAGTGTTGAGGGTTGTGTGATGAGAATTGATGTTTGTGGATAGATATTTGAAGATTGCAGATTGAGCATTGAGTATTGAAAGTTGTGAATTAATGATATTCTATTGAGTATTGAGAATTGACAACTGATTGTTGAGGACTGAGGGCTGAAGGTTGAGGATTCAGGATTGAGAATTCAGAATTGATGATTGAGGACTGAGGACTGAGGATTGAAGATTGAGTATTGAGGATTGAAGGTTGAGGATTAAGGATTGACGATTGGGGATTGAGGATCTAGGATTGAAAATTGATTATTGAGGATTGAAGATTGAGGATTGAGGATTGAGGATTGAGAATTGAGAATTGAGGATAAGGACTGACGGTTGAGGATTGAGGTTTGAGAATGAGGTTTGAGGTTTGAGGTTTGAGGTTTGAGTATTGAATCCTGAGAATTCAGGATGTTCTATTGGGGATTGAGGATTGAGGATTGATGATTGAGGATTGAAGATTGAGTATTGAGGATTGAAGATTGAGGATTGAGGATTGAGGATTGAGGATTGAGGATTGAAGATTGAGGATTGGGGATTGAGGATTGCCGATTGAGGACTGAGGATTGAGGAATCAGAATTGAGGATTGAGGATTGAAGATTGAGTGTTGAGGATTGAAGGTTGAGGATTGAGGGTTGAGGATTGAAGATTGAGGACTTAGTGTTGAGGTTTGTGCGATGGGAATTGATGTTTGTGGATTGAGATTTGAAGATTGAAGAATGGGGATCGAGTATTGAAAACTGTGAATTGAGGATACTCTAATGAGGATTGAGGATTGACAATTGATTGTTGAGTACTGAGGGCTAAAGATTGAGGATTCAGGATTGAGGATTCGGGATTGAGATTTGAGGACTGAGCATTGAGGGTTGAGGATTGAGGATTGAGGATTGAAGATTGATTATTGAGGATTGAAGATTGAGGATTGAAGACTGAGGATTGAGGATTGAGTATGGAGGATTGAGGATTGAGGATTGAAGATTCAGTATTAAGGATTGAAGATTGAGGATTGTGGATTGAAGATTGAGTATTGAGGATTGAAGATTGAGGATTGAGGATTGAGGATTGAGAATTGACGATGAGGGCTGATGGTTGAGGATTGAGGTTTGAGGACTGAGGACTGAGGATTGAGGGTTGAGAATTGAGGATTGAGGATTGAGGATTGAAGATTGAGGATTGGGTATAGAGAATTGAACATTGAGGATTGAGGATTGAGGATCGAGGATTGAGGATTGTGGATTGAAGATTGAATATGGATGGTTGAAGATTGAGGATTGAGGATTGAGGGTTGTGGATTGAGGACGAGAACTGAGGGTTGAGTATTGATGTTTGAGGTCTGAGGATTGAGGATTGAGGATTGAGAATTGGGGATTCAGGATTGAGGATTGAAGATTGAGGATTGGGTATTGAGGATTGAAGAATGAGGACTGAGGATTGAGGATTGAGGATTGAGGATTGAAGATTGAGAATTGAGGATTGAAGATTGAGGATTGAGGATTGAGGATTGAGGATTGAGGATTGAGGATTGAGGGTTGAGGATAGAGGATTAAAGATTGAGTATTGAGGATTGAAGATTGAGAATTGAGGATTGAGGTTTGAACATTGAGGACTGAGTGTTGAGGGTTGAGTGATGAGAATTGATGTTTGTGGATAGAGATTTGAAGATTGCAGATTGAGTATTGTGTACTGAAAACTGTGAATTGAGGATATTCTATTGAGGATTGGGGATTGTCACCTGATTGTTGAGGACTGAGGGCTGAAGATCGAGGATTCAGGATTGATGATTCAGAATTGATGTTTGAGGTCTGAGGATTGAGGATTGAGGATTGAAGATTGAGTATTGAGGATTGAAGGTTGAGGATTGAGGATTGAGGATTGAGGATTGAGGATGAGGGCTGAGGGTTGAGGATTGAGGTTTAAGGACTGAGGACTGAGGATTGAGGATTGAGAATTGAGGATTGAGGATTGAGAATTGAAGATTGAGGATTGGGTATTGAGGATTGAAGAATGAGGATTGAGGTTTGAGTATTGAGGATTGATGATTGAGTATTGAGGATTGAAGATTGAGGATTGAGGATTGAGGATTGAGGATTGAGTATTGAGGATTGAAGATTGAGGATTGGGGACTGAGTGTTGAGGGTTGAGTTATGAGAATTGATGTTTGTGGATAGAGGTTTAAAGATTGCAGATTGAGTATTGAGTATTGAAAACTGTGAACTGATGATATTCTATTGAGTATTGTGAATTGACAACTGATTGTTGAGGACTTAGGTCTGAAGATTGAGGATTCAGGATTGAGGATTCAGGATTGAGGATTCAGAATTGAGGTTTGAGGACTGAGGATTGAGGATTGAATATTGAGTATTGAGGATTGAAGATTGAGGATTGACGTCGAGGATTGAGGATTGAGGATGAGGGCTGAGTGTTGAGGATTGATGATAGAGCATTGAGAATTGAAGATTGAGGATTGAGGATTGTGTATTGAGGATTGAGGATTGAGGATTGAAGATTGAGGATTGGGGACTGAGGGTTGAGGGTTGTGTGATGAGAATTGATGTTAGTGGATAGATATTTGAAGATTGCAGATTGAGCATTGAGTATTGAACGCTGTTAATTAATGATATTCTATTGAGGATTGAGAATTGACAACTGATTGTTGAGGACTGAGGGCTGAAGATTGAGGATTCAGGATTGAGAATTCAGAATTGATGATTGAGGACTGAGGACTGAGGATTGAAGATTGAGTATTGAGGATTGAAGATTGAGGATTAAGGATTGAAGATTGGGGATTGAGGATCTAGGATTGAAAATTGATTATTGAGGATTGAAGATTGAGGATTGAGGATTGAGGATTGAGAATTGAGAATTGAGGATAAGGACTGAGGGTTGAGGATTGAGGTTTGAGAATGAGGATTGAGGATTGAGGATTGAGGATTGAAGATTGAGTATTGATGATTGAAGATTGAGGATTGAGGATTGTGGGTTGAGGATTGAGGACGAGGACTGACAGCTGAGGATTGTGGTTTGAGGATTGAGGGTTGAGGATTGAGAATTGAGGATGAGGACTGAGGTTTGAGGATTGAGGTTTGGGGAATGAGGATTGAGGATTGAGGATTGAGGATTGAGGTTTGAAGATTGAGGATTGAGGATTGAGGATTGAAGGTTGAGTGTTGAGGATTGAAGGTTGAGGATTGAGGATTGAGGATTGAGGATGATGGCTGAGGTTTGAGGTTTGAGGTTTGAGGTTTGAGTATTGAATCCTGAGAATTCAGGATGTTCTATTGGGGATTGAGGATTGAGGTCTGATGATTGAGGATTGAGGATTGAGGATTGTGGATTGAGGATTGAGGGTTGAGGATTGAAGATTGAGTATTGAGGATTGAGGATTGAGGATTGAGGATTGAAGATTGAATATTGATGAATGAAGATTGAGGATTGAGGATTGAGGGTTGTGGATTGAGGACGAGTTCTGATGGTTGAGTATTGATGTTTGATGTCTGAGGATTGAGGATTGAGGATTGAGAATTGAGGATTGAGGAATGAGGATTGACGCTTGAGGATTGATTGTTGAGGATGGAGGATTGAAGAGAGAGGACTGAGTGTTGACGATTGAGTGTTGAGAATTGATGTTTGAGGATTGAGATTTGATTATTGAATATTGTGGATTGAGTATTGAACCATGAGAATTCAGGATATTCTGTTGAGTATTGTGAATTGAGTATTGATGATTGAGTATTGAGGATTGATGGTCGAGGGTTGTGTGTTGAATATTGAGGATTGAGGATTGAGGATTGAGGACTGAAGATTCGGGATTGAAGATTTAGTATTGACGATTGAAGATTGAGGATTGAGGTTTGAGTGTTGAGGATTGAGGACGAGGACTGACGGTTGAGGATTGAGGTTTGTGGATTGAGGATTGAGGATTGAGGACTGAGGATTGAGGATTGAGGACTGAGCATTGAGGATTGAAGATTGAGGACTGGCGATTGAGGATTGAAGATTCAGGATTAAGGATTGAGGATTGGGGATTGGGAATCTAGGATTGGAGATTGAGTATTGAGGATTGAAGATTGAGGGTTGAGGATTCAGGATTGAGCATTGAGAATTGAGGATGGGGACTGAGGGCTGAGGATTGAGGTTTGAGAAACGAGGATTGAGGATTGAGGATTGAGGATTGAGTATTGAGGATTGAGGATTGAGGGTTGAGGATTGAAGATTGAGAATTGAGGAGTGAGGATTGAAAATTGAGTATTGATGATTGAAGATTGAGGATTGAGGATTGAGGGTTGTGGATTGAGGACGAGGTCTGATGGTTGAGTATTGATGTTTGAGGTCTGAGGATTGAGGATTGAGGATTGAGAATTGAGGATTGAGGATTGAGGATTGACGATTGAGGATTGAGGACTGAGGATTGATGATTGAGGATTGAAGATTGAGTATTGAGGATTGAAGATTGAGTATTGAGGATTGAGGATTGAGGATTGAAGATTGAGGATTGGGGATTGAGGATTGACGATTGAGGATTGAGTAATGACGATTGAGGTTTGAGGATTGAGGATTGAAGATTGAGAATTGATGATTGTGGATTGAATATTGAGGACTTAGTGTTGAGGGATGAGTGATGGGAATTGATGTTTGTGGATTGAGATTTGAAGATTGAAGAATGGGGATTGAGTATTGAAAACTGTGAATTGAGGATATTCGATTGAGGATTGAGGATTGACAATTGATTGTTGAGGAATGAGGCCTGAAGATTGAGGATTCAGGATTGAGGATCCGGGATTGAGGTTTGAGGACTGAGGATTGATGGTTGAGGATTGAGGATTGAGGATTGACGCTTGAGGATTGATGGTTGAGGATGGAGGATTGAAGAGAGAGGACTGAGTGTTGAGGATTGAGTGTTGAGAATTGATGTTTGAGGATTGAGATTTGATTATTGAATATTGTGGATTGAGTACTGAACCATGGGAATTCAGGATATTCCATTGAGTATTGAGAATTGAGTATTGATGGTTGAGTATTGAGGATTGATGGTTGAGGGTTGTGTGTTGAATATTGAGGATTGAGGATTGAGGATTGAGGACTGAAGATTGGGGATTGAAGATTTAGTATTGACGATTGAAGATTGAGAATTGAGGATTGAGTGTTGAGGATTGAGGACGAGGGCTGACGGTTGAGGATTGAGGTTTGTGGATTGAGGATTGAGGATTGAGGACTGAGGATTGAGGATTGAGGACTGAGCATTGAGGATTGAAGATTGAGGACAGGGTATTGAGGATTGAAGATTGAGGATTAAGGATTGAGGATTGGGGATTGAGGATTGAGCATTGAGGACTGAGTGTTGAGTGTTGAGTGATGAGAATTGATGTTTGTGGATAGAGGTTTGAAGATTGCAGATTGAGTATTGGGTATTGAAAACTGTGAAATGAGGATATTCTATTGGGGATTCAGGGTTGACAACTGATTGTTGAGGACTGAGGGCTGAAGTTTGAGGATTCAGGATTGAGGATTCAGGATTGAGGTTTGAGGACTGAGGATTGAGGATTGAAGATTGAGGATTGAGGATTGTGGATTGAGGATTGAAGATTGAGGATTGGGTATTGCGGATTGAACGTTGAGGATTGAGGATTGAGGATTGAGAATTGGGGATTCAGGATTGAGGATTGAAGATTGAGGATTGGGTATTGAGGATTGAAGAATGAGGACTGAGGTCTGAGGTTTGAAGATTGCAGATTGAGTATTGAGTATTGAAAACTGTGAATTGAGGATATTCTATTGTGGATTGAGGATTGTCAACTGATTGTTGAGGACTGAGAGCTGAAGATTGAGGATTCAGGATTGAGGATTCAGAATTGAGGTTTGAGGGCTGAGGAATGAGGACTGAATATTGGTTATTGAGAATTGAAGATTGAGGATTGAGGATTGAGGATTGAGGATTGAGGATTGAGGATGAGAGCTGTGCGTTGAGGATTGAGGTTTGAGGACTGAGGACTGAGGATTGAGGATTGAGAATTGAGAATTGAGGATTGAGGATTGAGTATTGAAGATTGAGGATTGGTTATTGAGGATTGAAGGATGAGGCTTGAGGATTGAGGATTGAGGATTGAGGATTGAAGATTGAGTATTGAGGTTTGAAGACTGACGATCGAGTGTTGAGGATTGAGGATTGAGGATTGAGTATTGAGGATTGATGATTGCGTATTGAGGATTGAAGATTGAGGATTGAGGATTGAGGATTGAGGATTGAGTATTGAGGATTGAAGATTGAGGATTGGGGACTGAATGTTGAGGTTTGAGTTATGAGAATTGATGTTTGTGGATAGATGTTTAAAGATTGCAGATTGAGTATTGAGTATTGAAAACTGTGAATTGATGATATTCTATTGATGATTGTGAATTGACAACTGATTGTTGAGGACTTAGGTCTGAAGATTGAGGATTCAGGATTGAGGATTCAGGATTGAGGATTGAGGACTGAGGATTGAGGATTGAGGATTGAGGATTGAGGATTGAGGATTGAGGATTGAAAATTGAGGATTGAAGATTGAGGATTGGGTATTGCGAATTGAACGTTGAGGATTGAGGATTGAGGATTGAGGACTGTGGATTGAGGACTGAAGACTGAATATTGATGATTGATGATTGAGGATTAAGGATTGAGGTCTGTGTGTTGAGCACGAGGACTGAGGGTTGAGTATTGATGTTTTGAGGTCTGAGGATTGAGGATTGAGGATAGAGAATTGAGGATTGAGTATTGAGGATTGAAGATTGAGGATTGTGAATTGAGGATTGAAGAATGAGGATTGAGGATTGAGGATTGAGGACTCAGGATTGAGGTTTGAGGACTGAGGATTGAGGATTGAGGACTGAGGATTGAGGATTGAGGACTGAGTATTGAAGATTGAGGATTGGGTATTGCGGATTGAACATTGAGGATTGGGTATTGAGGAATGAAGATTGAGGATTGAGGATTGAGGATTGAGGATTGAGGATTGAGGATTGAAGATTGAGGACTGAGCGTTGAGGGTTGAGTGATGAGAATTGATGTTTGTGGAAGGAGATTTGAATATCGAAGATTGAGGATTGAGTATTGAAAACTGAGAATTCAGGATATTCTATTGAGTATTGAGAATTTTGGATTGATGGTTGAGGGTTGTGTGTTGAACATTGAGGACTGGAGGATTGAGTATTGAAGACTGAGGACTGAGGACTGAGGATTGAGTATTGAGGATTGAGGATTGTGTATTGAGGATTGAGGGTTGAAGATTGAGTATTGATGATTGAACATTGCGGATTGATTATTGAGGGTAGAGGATTGAGGACGAGGACTGAGGCTTGAGGATTGAGGTTTGAGGACAGAGGATTGAGGATTGAGGATTGAGGATTGAAGATTGAGGATTTGGTATTGAGGATTGAGGATTGGACATTGAGGGTCTAGTATTTGGGATTGATTATTTAGGATTGAAGATTGAGGGTTGAGGATTGAGGATTGAGGATTGAGAATTGAGAATTGAGGATGAGGACTGAGGTTTGAGGATTGAGGTTTGAGGAATGAGGATTGAGGATTGAGGATTGAGGATTGAGGATTGAGGATTGAGTATTGAAGGTTGAGGATTGATGTCTGAGGATTGAGGATTGAGGATTGAGGATTGAGGATTGAGGATTGAAGATTGATTATTGAGGATAGAAGGCTGAGAATTCAGTATTGAGGATTGAGAATTGAGGATTGAAGATTGAGTATTGATGATTGAAGATTGAGGATTGAGGATTGAGGGTTGAGGATTGAGGACGAGGACTGACGGTAGAGGATTGAAGATTGAGGATTGAGGATTGAGGATTGAGGATTGAGGATTGAGAATTGAGGATTGAAGATTGAGTATTAAGGATTGAAGATTGAGGATTGAGGATTGAGGGTTGAGGATTGAGGATTGAAGATTCAGGATTGGGGACTGAGTGTTGAGGGTTGAGTGATGAGAATTGATGTTTGTGGATAGTGATTTAAAGATTGCAGATTGAGTATTGCGTATTCAAAACTCTGAACTGAGGATATTCTATTGACGATTGAGGATTGACAACTGATTGTTGAGGACTGAGTGCTGAAGATTGAGGATTCAGGATTGAGGACTTAGGATTGAGGTTTGAGGACTGAGGATTGAGGATTGAGGATTGAGGATTGAGGATTGAGGACTGAGTATTGAAGATTGAGGATTGGGTATTGCGGATTGAACATTGAGGATTGGGTATTGAGGAATGAAGATTGAGGATTGAGGATTGCGGATTGAGGGTTGAGGATTGAGGATTGAAGATTGAGTATTGGGGATTAAGGTTTGAGGATTGAGGATTGAGGATTGAGGATTGAGGATTGAGGATTGAGGATTGAGGACTGAGGATTGAGGACAGAAGATTGAATATTGATGATTGAAGATTGAGGATTGAGGATTGAGGGCTGTGGATTGAGGACCAGGACTGAGGGTTGAGTATTGATGTTTGAGGTCTGATAATTGAGGATTGAGGATTGAGGAATGAGGATTGAGGATTGAGGATTGATAATTGAGGATTGAAGATTGAGTATTGAGGATTGAAGATTGAGGATTGTGCATTGAGGATTGAGGATTGAGGATTGAAGGTTAAGGGTTGGGGATTGAGGATTGACGATTGAGGATTGAGTATTGAGGATAAAGAATTGAGGATTGAGGATTGAGGATTGAAGGTACAGTATTGAGGATTGAAGACTGAGGATTGAGGATTGAGGATTGAGGATTGACTATGAGGGCTGAGGGTTGAGGATTGAGGTTTGAGGACTGAGGACTGAGGATTGAGGATTGAGAATTGAGGATTCAGGACTGAGGATTGAAGATTGAGGATTGGGGACTGAGTGTTGAGGGTTGAGTGATGAGAATTGATGTTTGTGTATAGTGATTTAAAGATTGCAGATTGAGTATTGCGTATTCAAAACTCTGAACTGAGGATATTCTATTGTGGATTGAGGATTGACAACTGATTGTTGAGGACTGAGTGCTGAAGATTGAGGATTCAGGATTGAGGACTCAGGATTGAGGTTTGAGGACTGAGGATTGAGGATTGAGGATTGAGGATTGAGGATTGAGGACTGAGTATTGAAGATTGAGGATTGGGTATTGCGGATTGAACATTGAGGATTGGGTATTGAGGCATGGAGATTGTGGATTGAGGATTGAGGATTGAGGATTGAGGATTGAGGATTGAAGATTGAGGACTGAGCGTTGAGGGTTGAGTGATGAGAATTGATGTTTGTGGATGGAGATTTGAATATCGAAGATTGAGGATTGAGTATTGAAAACCGAGAATTCAGGATATTCTATTGAGTATTGAGAATTTTGGGTTGATGGTTGAGGGTTGTGTGTTGAACATTGAGGACTGGAGGATTGAGTATTGAAGACTGAGGACTGAGGACTGAGGATTGAGTATTGAGGATTGAGGATTGTGTATTGAGGATTGAGGGTTGAAGATTGAGTATTGATGATTGAACATTGCGGATTGATTATTGAGGGTTGAGGATTGAGGACGAGGACTGAGGCTTGAGGATTGAGGTTTGAGGACAGAGGATTGAGGATTGAGGATTGAAGATTGAGGACTGAGCGTTGAGGGTTGAGTGATGAGAATTGATGTTTGTGGATGGAGATTTGAATATCGAAGATTGAGGATTGAGTATTGAAAACTGAGAATTCAGGATATTCTATTGAGTATTGAGAATTTTGGATTGATGGTTGAGGGTTGTGTGTTGAACATTGAGGACTGGAGGATTGAGTATTGAAGACTGAGGACTGAGGACTGAGGATTGAGTATTGAGGATTGAGGATTCTGTATTGAGGATTGAGGGTTGAAGATTGAGTATTGATGATTGAACATTGCGGATTGATTATTGAGGGTTGAGGATTGAGGACGAGGACTGAGGCTTGAGGATTGAGGTTTGAGGACAGAGGATTGAGGATTGAGGATTGAGGATTGAAGATTGAGGATTTGGTATTGAGGATTGAGGATTGGGCATTGAGGGTCTAGTATTTGGGATTGATTATTTAGGATTGAAGATTGAGGGTTGAGGATTGAGGATTGAGGATTGAGAATTGAGAATTGAGGATGAGGACTGAGGTTTGAGGATTGAGGTTTGAGGAATGAGGATTGAGGATTGAGGATTGAGGATTGAGGATTGAGGATTGAGGATTGAGTATTGAAGGTTGAGGATTGATGTCTGAGGATTGAGGATTGAGGATTGAGGATTGAGGATTGAGGATTGAAGATTGATTATTGAGGATAGAAGGCTGAGAATTCAGTATTGAGGATTGAGAATTGAGGATTGAAGATTGAGTATTGATGATTGAAGATTGAGGATTGAGGATTGAGGGTTGAGGATTGAGGACGAGGACTGACGGTAGAGGATTGAAGATTGAGGATTGAGGATTGAGGATTGAGGATTGAGGATTGAGAATTGAGGATTGAAGATTCAGGGTGGGGACTGAGTGTTGAGGGTTGAGTGATGAGAATTGATGTTTGTGGATAGTGATTTAAAGATTGCAGATTGAGTATTGCGTATTCAAAACTCTGAACTGAGGATATTCTATTGAGGATTGAGGATTGACAACTGATTGTTGAGGACTGAGTGCTGAAGATTGAGGATTCAGGATTGAGGACTCAGGATTGAGGTTTGAGGACTGAGGATTGAGGATTGAGGATTGAGGATTGAGGATTGAGGACTGAGTATTGAAGATTGAGGATTGGGTATTGCGGATTGAACATTGAGGATTGGGTATTGAGGAATGAAGATTGAGGATTGAGGATTTCGGATTGAGGGTAGAGGATTGAGGATTGAAGATTGAGTATTGGGGATTGAGGATTGAGGATTGAGGATTGAGGATTAGGTATTGAGGATTGAAGAATGAGGATTGACGATTCAGGATTGAGGATTCAGGATTGAAGATAGAGTATTGAGGATAGAAGGTTGATGATTGAGGATTGAGGATTGTGGATTGAGGATTGAGGGTTGAGGATTGAAGATTGAGTATTGAGGATTGAAGATTGAGTATTCAGGATTGAAGATTGAGGATTGAGGACTGAGGCTTGAGGATTGAGGATTGAGGATTGAAGACTGAGGATTGGGGATTGAGGATTGAGGATTGAGGATTGAGTATTGAGGATTGATAATTGAGGATTGAGGATTGAGGATTGGGTACTGAGGATTGAAGAATGAGGATTGACGATTCAGGATTGACGATTCAGGATTGAAGATAGAGTATTGAGGATAGAAGGTTGATGATTGAGGATTGAGAATTGGGGACTGAGTGTTGAGGGTTGAGTGATGAGAATTGATGTTTGTGGATAGTGATTTAAAGATTGCAGATTGAGTATTGAGTACTGAAAACTGTGAATTGATGATATTCTATTGAGGATTGAGAATTGACAACTGATTGTTGAGGACGTAGGTCTGAAGATTGAGGATTCCGGATTGAGGATTCAGGATTGAGGTTTGAGGACTGAGGATTGAGGATTGGGTATTGCGGATTGAACATTGAGGATTGAGGATTGAGGATTGAGGACTGAGGATTGAGGACAGAAGATTGAATATTGATGATTGAAGATTGAGGATTGAGGATTGAGGGCTGTGGATTGAGGACCAGGACTGAGGGTTGAGTATTGATGTTTGAGGAATGAGGATTGAGGATTGAAGATTGAGGATTGAGGATTGAGGATTGAGGAATGAGGATTGAGAATTGAGGATTCAAGATTGAGTATTAAGGATTGAAGATTGAGGATTGAAGATTGAGGGTTGAGGATTGAGGATTGAAGATTCAGGATTGGGGATTGAGGATTGACGATTGAGGATTGACTATTGAGGATTGAGTATTGAGGATTGAGAATTGAGGATTGAGGATTGAAGATTGAGTATTGAGGATTGAGGACTGGGGATTGAGGATTGAAGATTGAGGATTAACGATTGAGGATTGGGTATTGAGGATCTAGGATTGGAGATTGATTATTGAGGATTGAAGATTGAGAATTGAGGATTGAGGATTGAGAATTGAGAATTCAGGATAAGGAGTGAGGGTTGAGGATTGAGGTTTGAGGAATGAGTATTGAGGATTGAGGATTGAGGATTGAGGATTGAGGATTGAGGATTGAGTATTGAAGATTGAGTATTCGTGACTGAGGATTGAGGATTGCGGATTGAGGATTGAGGATTGAGGATTGAAGATTGAGTATTGGGGATTGAGGATTGAGGATTGAGGATTGAGGATTGGGTATTGAGGATTGAAGAATGAGGATTGACGATTCAGGATTGAGGATTCAGGATTGAAGACAGAGTATTGAGGATAGAAGGTTGATGATTGAGGATTGAGGATTGTGGATTGAGGATTGAGGGTTGAGGAATGAAGATTGAGTATTGAGGATTGAAGATTGAGTATTCAGGATTGAAGATTGAGGATTGAGGACTGAGGCTTGAGGATTGAGGATTGAGGATTGAAGATTGAGGATTGGGGATTGAGGATTGAGGATTGAGGTTTGAGTATTGAGGATTGAGAATTGAGGATTGAGGATTGAAGATTGAGGATTAAGGATTGAGGATTGGGGATTGAGGATCTAGGCTTGGAGATTGACTATTGAGTATTGAGGATTGAAGATTGAGGATTGAGGATTGAAGATTGAGGATTGGGGACTGAGTGTTGAGGGTTGTGTGATGAGAATTGGTGTTTTTGGATATAGATTTAAGGATATCAGATTGAGTATTGAGTATTGAAAACTGTGAATTGATGATATTCTATTGAGGATTGAGAATTGACAACTGATTGTTGAGGACTGAGGTCTGAAGATTGAGGATTCAGGATTGAGGATTCAGGATTGAGGTTTGAGGACTGAGGATTGAGGATTGAATATTGAGGATTGAGGATTGAGGATTGAGGATTGAAGATTGACGACTGGGTATTGAGGATTGAACATTGAGGATTGAGGATTGAGGGTCGAGGATTGAGGATTGAGGATTGAAGATTGAATATTGATGATTGAAGATTGAGGATTGAGGATTGAGGGTTGTGGATTGAGGACGAGGTCTGATGGTTGAGTATTGATGTTTGATGTCTGAGGATTGAGGATTGAGGATTGAGAATTGAGGATTGAGGAATGAGGATTGACGCTTGAGGATTGATGGCTGAGGATGGAGGATTGAAGAGAGAGGACTGATTGTTGACGACTGAGTGTTGAGTATTGATGTTTGAGGATTGAGATTTGATTATTGAATATTGTGGATTGAGTATTGAACCATGAGAATTCAGGATATTCTGTTGAGTATTGAGAATTGAGTATTGATGATTGAGAATTGAGGATTGATGGTCGAGGGTTGTGTGTTGAATATTGAGGATTGAGGATTGAGGATTGAGGATTGAGGACTGAAGATTCGGGATTGAAGATTTAGTATTGACGATTGAAGATTGAGGATTGAGGATTGAGTGTTGAGGATTGAGGACGAGGACTGACGGTTGAGGATTGAGGTTTGTGGATTGAGGATTGAGGATTGAGGATTGAGGACTGAGGATTGAGGATTGAGGACTGAGCATTGAGGATTGAAGATTGAGGACTGGGGATTGAGGATTGAAGATTCAGGATTAAGGATTGAGGATTGGGGATTGGGTATCTAGGATTGGAGATTGAGTATTGAGGATTGAAGATTGAGGGTTGAGGATTCAGGATTGAGCATTGAGAATTGAGGATGGGGACTGAGGGCTGAGGATTGAGGTTTGAGAAACGAGGATTGAGGATTGAGGATTGAGGACAGAGGACAGAGGATTGAGGACAGAGGACAGAGGATTGACGATTGAGTATTGAAGATTGAGGATTGATGACTGACGATTGAGAATTGAGGATTGATGATTGCGGATTGAGGATTGATGATTGAGTATTGAGGATTGAGTATTGAGGATTGAGGATTGAGGATTGAGGATTGAGGATTGAAGATTGATTATTGAGGATTGAAGGCTGAGAATTCAGTATTGAGGATTGAGAATTGAGGACTGAAGATTGAGTATTGATGATTGAAGATTGAGGATTGAGGATTGAGGGTTGAGGATTGAGGACGAGGACTGACGGTAGAGGATTGAAGATTGAGGATTGAGGATTGAGGATTGAGGAATGAGGATTGAGAATTGAGGATTGAAGATTGAGTATTAAGGATTGAAGATTGAGGATTGAGGATTGAGGGTTGAGGACTGAGTATTGAAGATTGAGGATTGGGTATTTCGGATTGAACATTGAGGATTGGGTATTGAGGAATGAAGATTGAGGATTGAGGATTGCGGATTGAGGGTTGAGGATTGAGGATTGAAGATTGAGTATTGGGGATTGAGGTTTGAGGATTGAGGATTGAGGATTGGGTATTGAGGATTGAAGAATGAGGATTGACGATTCAGGATTGAGGATTCAGTATTGAAGATAGAGTGTTGAGGATAGAAGGTTGATGATTGAGGATTGAGGATTGTGGATTGAGGATTGAGGGTTGAGGATTGAAGATTGAGTATTGAGGATTGAAGATTGAGTGTTCAGGATTGAAGATTGAGGATTGAGGACTGAGGCTTGAGGATTGAGGATTGAGGATTGAAGATTGAGGATTGGGGATTGAGGATTGAGGATTGAGGATTGAGTATTGAGGATTGATAATTGAGGATTGAGGATTGAGGATTGGGTATTGAGGATTGAAGAATGAGGATTGACGATTCAGGATTGAGGATTCAGGATTGAAGATAGAGTATTGAGGATAGAAGGTTGATGATTGAGGATTGAGAATTGGGGACTGAGTGTTGAGGGTTGAGTGATGAGAATTGATGTTTGTGGATAGTGATTTAAAGATTGCAGATTGAGTATTGCGTATTCAAAACTCTGAACTGAGGATATTCTATTGAGGATTGAGGATTGACTACTGATTGTTGAGGACTGAGTGCTGAAGATTGAGGATTCAGGATTGAGCATTCAGGATTGAGGTTTGAGGACTGAGGATTGAGGATTGAGGATTGAGGATTGAGGATTGAGGACTGAGTATTGAAGATTGAGGATTGGGTATTGCGGATTGAACATTGAGGATTGGGTATTGAGGAATGAAGATTGAGGATTGAGGATTGAGGATTGAGGATTGAGGATTGAGGATTGAAGATTGAGGACTGAGCGTTGAGGGTTGAGTGATGAGAATTGATGTTTGTGGATGGAGATTTGAATATCGAAGATTGAGGATTGAGTATTGGAAACTGAGAATTCAGGATATTCTATTGAGTATTGAGAATTTTGGATTGATGGTTGAGGGTTGTGTGTTGAACATTGAGGACTGGAGGATTGAGTATTGAAGACTGAGGACTGAGGACTGAGGATTGAGTATTGAGGATTGAGGATTGTGTATTGAGGATTGAGGGTTGAAGATTGTGTATTGATGATTGAACATTGCGGATTGATTATTGAGGGTTGAGGATTCAGGACGAGGACTGAGGCTTGAGGATTGAGGTTTGAGGACAGAGGATTGAGGATTGAGGATTGAGGATTGAAGATTGAGGATTTGGTATTGAGGATTGAGGATTGGGCATTGAGGGTCTAGTATTTGGGATTGATTATTTAGGATTGAAGATTGAGTGTTGAGGATTGAGAATTGAGGATTGAGAATTGAGAACTGAGGGTGAGGACTGAGGTTTGAGGATTGAGGTTTGAGGAATGAGGATTGAGGATTGAGGATTGAGGATTGAGGATTGAGGATTGAGTATTGAAGGTTGAGGATTGATGTCTGAGGATTGAGGATTGAGGATTGAGGATTGAGGATTGAGGATTGAAGATTGATTATTGAGGATTGAAGGCTGAGAATTCAGTATTGAGGATTGAGAATTGAGGATTGAAGATTGAGTATTGGTGATTGAAGATTGAGGATTGAGGATTGAGGGTTGAGGATTGAGGACGAGGACTGACGGTAGAGGATTGAAGATTGAGGATTGAGGATTGAGGATTGAGGATTGAGGATTGAGAATTGAGGATTGAAGATTGAGTATTAAGGATTGAAGATTGAGGATTGAGGATTGAGGGTTGAGGATTGAGGATTGAAGATTCAGGATTGGGGACTGAGTGTTGAGTGTTGAGTGATGAGAATTGATGTTTGTGGATAGTGATTTAAAGATTGCAGATTGAGTATTGCGTATTCAAAACTCTGAACTGTGGATATTCTATTGAGGATTGAGGATTGACAACTGATTGTTGAGGACTGAGTGCTGAAGATTGAGGATTCAGGATTGAGGACTCAGGATTGAGGTTTGAGGACTGAGGATTGAGGATTGAGGATTGAGGATTGAGGATTGAGGACTGAGTATTGAAGATTGAGGATTGGGAATTGCGGATTGAACATTGAGGATTGGGTATTGAGGAATGAAGATTGAGGATTGAGGATTGAGGATTGAGGATTGAGGATTGAAGATTGAGTATTGAGGATTGAAGATTGAGGATTGAGGACTGAGCGTTGAGGGTTGAGTGATGAGAATTGATGTTTGTGGATGGAGATTTGAAGATCGAAGGTTGAGGATTGAGTATTGAAAACTGAGAATTCAGGATATTCTATTGAGTATTGAGAATTTTGGATTGGTGGTTGAGGGTTGTGTGTTGAATATTGAGGATTGGTTGATTGAGTATTGAAGACTGAGGACTGAGGACTGAGGATTGAGTATTGAGGATTGAGGACTGAGGCTTGAGGATTGAGGATTGAGGATTGAAGATTGAGGATTGGGGATTGAGGACTGAAGATTGAGGATTGAATATTGAGGATTGATAATTGAGGATTGAGGATTGAGGATTGGGTATTGAGGATTGAAGAATGAGGATTGACGATTCAGGATTGAGGATTCAGGATTGAAGATAGAGTATTGAGGATAGAAGGTTGATGATTGAGGATTGAGAATTGGGGACTGAGTGTTGAGGGTTGAGTGATGAGATTTGATGTTTGTGGATAGTGACTTAAAGATTGCAGATTGAGTATTGCGTATTGAAAACTCTGAACTGAGGATATTCTATTGAGGATTGAGGATTGACTACTGATTGTTGAGGACTGAGTGCTGAAGATTGAGGATTCAGGATTGAGCATTCAGGATTGAGGTTTGAGGACTGAGGATTGAGGATTGAGGATTGAGGATTGAGGATTGAGGACTGAGTATTGATGATTGAGGATTGGGTATTGCGGATTGAACATTGAGGATTGGGTATTGAGGAATGAAGATTGAGGATTGAGGATTGAGGATTGAGGATTGAGGATTGAGGATTGAAGATTGAGGACTGAGCGTTGAGGGTTGAGTGATGAGAATTGATGTTTGTGGATGGAGATTTGAATATCGAAGATTGAGGATTGAGTATTGAAAACTGAGATTTCAGGATATTCTATTGAGTATTGAGAATTTTGGATTGATGGTTGAGGGTTGTGTGTTGAACATTGAGGACTGGAGGATTGAGTATTGAAGGCTGAGGACTGAGGACTGAGGATTGAGTATTGAGGATTGAGGATTGTGTATTGAGGATTGAGGGTTGAAGATTGAGTATTGATGATTGAACATTGCGGATTGATTATTGAGGGTTGAGGATTGAGGACGAGGACTGAGGCTTGAGGATTGAGGTTTGAGGACAGAGGATTGAGGATTGAGGATTGAGGATTGAAGATTGAGGATTTGGTATTGAGGATTGAGGATTGGGCATTGAGGGTCTAGTATTTGGGATTGATTATTTACGATTGAAGATTGAGGGTTGAGGATTGAGGATTGAGGATTGAGGATTGAGAATTGAGAATTGAGGATGAGGACTGAGGTTTGAGGATTGAGGTTTGAGGAATGAGGATTGAGGATTGAGGATTGAGGATTGAGGATTGAGGATTGAGTATTGAAGGTTGAGGATTGATGTCTGAGGATTGAGGATTGAGGATTGAGGATTGAGAATTGAGGATTGAAGATTGAGTATTGAGGATTGAAGATTGAGGATTGTGCATTGAGGATTGAGGATTGAGGATTGAAGGTTAAGAGTTGGGGATTGAGGATTGACGATTGAGGATTGAGTATTGAGGATAAAGAATTGAGGATTGAGGATTGAGGATTGAAGGTACAGTATTGAGGATTGAAGACTGAGGATTGAGGATTGATTATTGAGGATTGAATATTGAGGATAGAGGATTGAGGATTGAGGATTGAGGATTGAGGATGAGAGCTGAGCGTTGAGGATTGAGGTTTGAGGACTGAGGACTGAGGATTGAGTATTAAGAATTGAGGATTGAGGATTGAGTATTGAAGATTGAGGATTGGGTATTGAGGATTGAAGGATGAGGCTTGAGGATTGAGGATTGAGGATTGAGGATTGAGGATTGAAGATTGAGTATTGAGCTTTGAAGACTGACGATTGAGGGTTGAGGATTGAGGATTGAGGATTGAGGATTGAGGATTGATGATTGAGTATTGAGGATTGAAGATTGAGGATTGAGCATAGAGGATTGAGTATTGAGGATTGACTATTGAAGATTGAGGATTGGGGACTGAGTTGTGAGGGTTTAGTGATGAGAATTGATGATTGTGGATAGTGATTTAAAGATTGCAGATTGAGTATTGAGTATTGAAAACTGTGAATTGATGATATTCTATTGAGGATTGAGAATTGACAACTGATTGTTGAGGACTTAGGTCTGAAGATTGAGGATTCAGGATTGAGGATTCAGGATTGAGGTTTGATGGCTGAGGATTGAGGATTGGGTATTGCGGATTGAACATTGAGGATTGAGGATTGAGGATTGAGGATTGAAGATTCAGTATTGAGGATTGAAGGTTGAGGATTAAGGATTGAGGATTGAGGATTGACTATGAGGACTGAGTATTGAGGATTGAGAATTGAGGATTGAGGATTGAGGATTGAAGATTCAGTATTGAGGATTGAAGATAGAGTATTGAGAATTGAGGATTGAGGATTGACTATGAGGGCTGAGGGTTGAGGATTGCGGTTTGAGGACTGAAGACTGAGGATTGAGGATTGAGAATTGAGGATTGAGGATTTAGGATTGAAGATTGAGGACTGGGTATTGAGGATTCAAGAATGAGGATTGAGGATTGAGGACTGAGGATTGAGGATTGAAGATTGAGGATTGAGGATTGAAGATTGAGCATTGAAGATTGAGTATTAAGGATTGAAGATTGAGGATTGGGGATTGAGGATTGAGGATTGAGGATTGATGATTGAGGATTGGGGACTGAGTGTTGAGGGTTGAGTGATGAGAAATGATGTTTGTGGATAGAGATTTGAAGATTGCAGATTGAGTATTGCGTATGGAAAACTCTGAACTGAGGATATTCTATTGAGCATTGAGGATTGACAACTGATTGTTGAGGACTGAGGGCTGAAGATTGAGGTTTCAGGATTGAGGATTCAGGATTGTGGTTTGAGGACTGAGGATTGAGGTTTGAGGATTGACGATTGAGGATTGAGGACTGAGGATTGATGATTGAGGACTGAAGATTGAGTATTGAGGATTGAAGATTGGCTATTGAGGATTGAGGATTGAGGATTGAGGATTGAAGATTGAGGATTGGGGATTGAGGATTGACGATTGAGGATTGAGTAATGACGATTGAGGATTGAGGATTGAGGATTGAAGATTGAGGATTGAGGATTGTGGATTGAATATTGAGGACTGAGTGTTGAGGGTTGAGTGATGGGAATTGATGTTTGTGGATTGAGATTTGAAGATTGAAGAATGGGGATTGAGTATTGAAAACTGCGAATTGAGGATATTCTATTGAGGATTGTGGATTGTCACCTGATTGTTGAGGACTGAGGGCTGAAGGTTGAGGATTCAGGATTGATGTTTCAGAATTGAGGTTTGAGGTCTGAGGATTGAGGATTGGGGATTGAATATTGAGTATTGAGGATTGAAGACTGAGGATTGAGGATTGAGGATTGAGGATTGAGGATTGAGGATTGAAGATTGAGTATTCAGGATTGAGGATTCAGGATTGAGGTTTGAGGACTGAGGATTGAGGATTGGGTATTGCGGATTGAACATTGAGGATTGAGGATTGAGGATTGAGGACTGCTGATTGAGGACTGAAGATTGAATATTGATGATTGAAGATTGAGGATTGAGGATTGAGGGCTGTGGATTGAGGACGAGGGCTGATGGATGAGTATTGATGTTTGACTTCTGAGGATGGAGGATTGAGGATCGAGAATTGAGGATTGAGGATTGAGGATTCAAGATTGAGGATTGAAGAATGAGGATTAAGGATTGAGGATTGAGGGTTGAGGATTGAAGAATGAGTATTGAGGATTGAAGATTGAGGATTGAGGATTGATGATTGAAGAATGACGATTGAGGATTGAGGATTGACGATTGAGGACTGAGTATTGAGGATTGAGAATTGAGGTTTGAGGATTGAGGATTGAAGATTCAGTATTGAGGATTGAAGATTGAGTATTGAGAATTGAGGATTGAGGATTGACTATGAGGGCTGAGGGTTGAGGATTGCGGTTTGAGGACTGAGGACTGAGGATTGAGGATTGAGAATTGAGGATTGAGGATGTAGGATTGAAGATTGAGGACTGTGTATTGAGGATTGAAGAATGAGGATTGAGGATTGAGGACTGAGGATTGAGGATTGAAGACTGAGGATTGAGGATTGAAGATTGAGGATTGAAGATTGAGGATTGAGGACTGAGCATTGAGGATTGAAGATTGAGGACAGGGATTGAGGATTGAAGATTGAGGATTAAGGATTGAGGATTGGGGATTGGGGATCTAGGATTGGAGATAGATTATTGAGGATTGAAGATTGAGGGTTGAGGATTCAGGATTGAGAATTGATAATTGCGGATGAGGAGTGAGGGTTGAGGATTGAGGTTTGAGGGACGAGGATTGAGGGTTGAGGATTGAGGAGAGAGGATTGACGATTGAGTATTGAAGATTGAGGATTGATGACTGACGATTGAGAATTGAGGATTGATGATTGCGGATTGAGGATTGAAGGTTGAGTATTGAGGATTGAATATTGAGGATTGAGGATTGACAATTGATTGTTGAGGACTGAGGGCTGAAGATTGAGGATTCAGGATTGAGGATTCAGAATTGAGGTTTGAGGACTGAGGATTGAGGATTGAAGATTGATTATTGAGGATTGAATATTGAGGATTGAGGATTGAGGATTGAGGATTGAGGATGAGAGCTGAGCGTTGAGGATTGAGGTTTGAGGACTGAGGACTGAGGATTGAGTATTAAGAATTGAGGATTGAGGATTGAGTATTGAAGATTGAGGATTGGGTATTGAGGATTGAAGGATGAGGCTTTAGGATTGAGGATTGAGGATTGAGGATTGAAGATTGAGTATTGAGCTTTGAAGACTGACGATTGAGGGTTGAGGATTGAGGATTGAGGATTGAGGATTGAGGATTGATGATTGAGTATTGAGGATTGAAGATTGAGGATTGAGCATAGAGGATTGAGTATTGAGGATTGAGGATTGAAGATTGAGGATTGGGGACTGTGTGCTGAGGGTTGAGTGATGAGAATTGATGATTGTGGATAGTGATTTAAAGATTGCAGATTGAGTATTGAGTATTGAAAACTGTGAATTGATGATATTCTATTGTGGATTGAGAATTGACAACTGATTGTTGAGGACTTAGGTCTGAAGATTGAGGATTCAGGATTGAGCATTCAGGATTGAGGTTTGAGGACTGAGGATTGAGGATTGGGTATTGCGGATTGAACATTGAGGATTGAGGATTGAGGATTGAGGTTTGAAGATTCAGTATTGCGGATTGAAGATTGAGGATTGAGGATTGAGGATTGAGGATTGACTATGAGGACTGAGTATTGAGGATTGAGAATTGAGGATTGAGGATTGAGGATTGAAGATTCAGTATTGAGGATTGAAGATAGAGTATTGAGAATTGAGGATTGAGGATTGACTATGAGGGCTGAGGGTTGAGGATTGCGGTTTGAGGACTGAAGACTGAGGATTGAGGATTGAGAATTGAGGATTGAGGATTTAGGATTGAAGAGTGAGGACTGGGTATTGAGGATTCAAGAATGAGGATTGAGGATTGAGGACTGAGGATTGAGGATTGAAGATTGAGGATTGAGGATTGAAGATTGAGCATTGAAGATTGAGTATTAAGGATTGAAGATTGAGGATTGGGGATTGAGGATTGAGGATTGAGGATTTATGATTGAGGATTGGGGACTGAGTGTTGAGGGTTGAGTGATGAGAAATGATGTTTGTTGATAGAGATTTGAAGATTGCAGATTGAGTATTGCGTATGGAAAACTCTGAACTGAGGATATTCTATTGAGCATTGAGGATTGACAACTGATTGTTGAGGACTGAGTGCTGAAGATAGAGGTTTCAGGATTGAGGATTCAGGATTGTGGTTTGAGGACTGAGGATTGAGGTTTGAGGATTGAGGATTGAGGATTGAGGGTTGAGGATTGAAGATTGAGGATTGAGGATTGAGGATTGAAGATTGAGGATTGAAGGTTGAGGACTGTGTGTTCAGGGTTGAGTGATGAGAATTGATGTTTGTGGATGGAGATTTGAAGATTGAAGATTGAGGATTGAGTATTGAAAACTGAGAATTCAGTATATTCTACTGAGTATTGAGAATTGAGGATTGATGGTTGAGTATTGAGGATTGATGGTTGAGGGTTGTGTGCTGAATATTGAGGATTGGCGGATTGAGTATTGAAGCTTGAGGACTGAGGACTGGGGATTGAGTATTGAGGATTGAGGATTGAGAATTGAGGATTGAGGATTGAAGATTGAGTATTGATGATTGAAGATTGCGGATTGATTATTGAGGGATGAGGATTGGGGACGAGGACTGAGGGTTGAGGACGAGGACTGAGGGTTGAGGACGAGGACTGAGGGTTGAGTATTGATGTTTGAGGTCTGAGGATTGAGGATTGAGGATTGAGAATTAGGGATTGACGTTTCAGGATTGAAGATTGAGGATTGGGTGTTGAGGATTGAAGAATGAGGACTGAGGATTGAGGATTGAGGATTGAGGATTGAAGATTGAGTATTGAGGATTGAAGATTGAGGATTGAGGATTGAGGATTGAGGATTGAGGATTGAACATTGAGGACTGAGTGTTGAGGGTTGAGTGATGAGAATTGATGTTTGTGGATAGAGATTTGAAGATTGCAGATTGAGTATTGTGTATTGAAAACTGTGAATTGAGGATATTCTATTGAGGACTGAGGATTGTCACCTGATTGTTGACGATTGAGGGCTGAAGATTGAGGATTCAGGATTGAGGATTCAGAATTGAGGTTTGAGGTCTGAGGATTGAGGATTGAGGGTTGAAGATTGAGTATTGAGGATTGAAGATTGAGGATTGAGGATTGAGGATTGAGGATTGAGGATTGAGGATTGAGGATTGAGGATTGAGGTTTGAGGATTGGGGACTGAGTGTTGAGGACTGAGGATTGAGGATTGAGGACTGAGCATTGAGGATTGAAGATTTAGGACTGGGGATTGAGGATTGAAGATTCTGGATTAAGGATTGAGGATTGGGCATTGGGGATCTAGGATTGGAGATTGATTATTGAGGATTGAAGATTGAGGATTGGGGACTGAGTGTTGAGGGTTGAGTGATGAGAATTGATGAGTGTGGATAGTGATTTAAAGATTGCAGATTGAGTATTGAGTATTGAAAACTGTGAATTGATGATATTCTATTGAGGATTGAGAATTGACAACTGATTGTTGAGGACTTAGGTCTGAAGATTGAGGATTCAGGATTGAGGATTCAGGATTGAGGTTTGAGGACTGAGGATTGAGGATTGGGTATTGCGGATTGAACATTGAGGATTGAGGATTGAGGATTGAGGATTGAAGATGCAGTATTGAGGATTGAAGATTGAGGATTGAGGATTGAGGATTGAGGATTGTGAATTGAGGATTGAAGAATGAGGATTGAGGATTGAGGATTGAGGACTCAGGATTGAGGTTTGAGGACTGAGGATTGAGGATTGAGGACTGAGGATTGAGGATTGAGGACTGAGTATTGAAGATTGAGGATTGGGTATTGCGTATTGAACATTGAGGATTGGGTATTGAGGAATGAAGATTGAGGATTGAGGATTGAGGATTGAGGATTGAGGATTGAGGATTGAAGATTGAGGACTGAGCGTTGAGGGTTGAGTGATGAGAATTGATGTTTGTGGAAGGAGATTTGAATATCGAAGATTGAGGATTGAGTATTGAAAACTGAGAATTCAGGATATTCTATTGAGTATTGAGAATTTTGGATTGATGGTTGAGGGTTGTGTGTTGAACATTGAGGACTGGAGGATTGAGTATTGAAGACTGAGGACTGAGGACTGAGGATTGAGTATTGAGGATTGAGGATTGTGTATTGAGGATTGAGGGTTGAAGATTGAGTATTGATGATTGAACATTGCGGATTGATTATTGAGGGTAGAGGATTGAGGACGAGGACTGAGGCTTGAGGATTGAGGTTTGAGGACAGAGGATTGAGGATTGAGGATTGAGGATTGAAGATTGAGGATTTGGTATTGAGGATTGAGGATTGGACATTGAGGGTCTAGTATTTGGGATTGATTATTTAGGATTGAAGATTGAGGGTTGAGGATTGAGGATTGAGGATTGAGAATTGAGAATTGAGGATGAGGACTGAGGTTTGAGGATTGAGGTTTGAGGAATGAGGATTGAGGATTGAGGATTGAGGATTGAGGATTGAGGATTGAGTATTGAAGGTTGAGGATTGATGTCTGAGGATTGAGGATTGAGGATTGAGGATTGAGGATTGAGGATTGAAGATTGATTATTGAGGATAGAAGGCTGAGAATTCAGTATTGAGGATTGAGAATTGAGGATTGAAGATTGAGTATTGATGATTGAAGATTGAGGATTGAGGATTGAGGGTTGAGGATTGAGGACGAGGACTGACGGTAGAGGATTGAAGATTGAGGATTGAGGATTGAGGATTGAGGATTGAGGATTGAGAATTGAGGATTGAAGATTGAGTATTAAGGATTGAAGATTGAGGATTGAGGATTGAGGATTGAGGGTTGAGGATTGAGGATTGAAGATTCAGGATTGGGGACTGAGTGTTGAGGGTTGAGTGATGAGAATTGATGTTTGTGGATAGTGATTTAAAGATTGCAGATTGAGTATTGCGTATTCAAAACTCTGAACTGAGGATATTCTATTGACGATTGAGGATTGACAACTGATTGTTGAGGACTGAGTGCTGAAGATTGAGGATTCAGGATTGAGGACTTAGGATTGAGGTTTGAGGACTGAGGATTGAGGATTGAGGATTGAGGATTGAGGATTGAGGACTGAGTATTGAAGATTGAGGATTGGGTATTGCGGATTGAACATTGAGGATTGGGTATTGAGGAATGAAGATTGAGGATTGAGGATTGCGGATTGAGGGTTGAGGATTGAGGATTGAAGATTGAGTATTGGGGATTGAGGTTTGAGGATTGAGGATTGAGGATTGAGGATTGAGGATTGAGGATTGAGGACTGAGGATTGAGGACAGAAGATTGAATATTGATGATTGAAGATTGAGGATTGAGGATTGAGGGCTGTGGATTGAGGACCAGGACTGAGGGTTGAGTATTGATGTTTGAGGTCTGAGGATTGAGGATTGAGGACTGAGAATTGAGGGTTGAGGATTGAGGATTGAAGATTGAGGATTGGGTACTGAGGATTGAAGAATGAGGATTGAGGATTGAGGATTGAGGATTGAGGATTGAGGATTGAAGATTGAGTATTGAGGATTGATAATTGAGGATTGAGGATTGAGGAATGAGGATTGAGGATTGAGGATTGATAATTGAGGATTGAAGATTGAGTATTGAGGATTGAAGATTGAGGATTGTGCATTGAGGATTGAGGATTGAGGATTGAAGGTTAAGGGTTGGGGATTGAGGATTGACGATTGAGGATTGAGTATTGAGGATAAAGAATTGAGGATTGAGGATTGAGGATTGAAGGTACAGTATTGAGGATTGAAGACTGAGGATTGAGGATTGAGGATTGAGGATTGACTATGAGGGCTGAGGGTTGAGGATTGAGGTTTGAGGACTGAGGACTGAGGATTGAGGATTGAGAATTGAGGATTCAGGACTGAGGATTGAAGATTGAGGATTGGGGACTGAGTGTTGAGGGTTGAGTGATGAGAATTGATGTTTGTGGATAGTGATTTAAAGATTGCAGATTGAGTATTGCGTATTCAAAACTCTGAACTGAGGATATTCTATTGAGGATTGAGGATTGACTACTGATTGTTGAGGACTGAGTGCTGAAGATTGAGGATTCAGGATTGAGCATTCAGGATTGAGGTTTGAGGACTGAGGATTGAGGATTGAGGACTGAGGATTGAGGATTGAGGACTGAGTATTGAAGATTGAGGATTGGGTATTGCGGACTGAACATTGAGGATTGGGTATTGAGGAATGAAGATTGAGGATTGAGGATTGAGGATTGAGGATTGAGGATTGAGGATTGAAGATTGAGGACTGAGCGTTGAGGGTTGAGTGATGAGAATTGATGTTTGTGGAAGGAGATTTGAATATCGAAGATTGAGGATTGAGTATTGAAAACTGAGAATTCAGGATATTCTATTGAGTATTGAGAATTTTGGATTGATGGTTGAGGGTTGTGTGTTGAACATTGAGGACTGGAGGATTGAGTATTGAAGACTGAGGACTGAGGACTGAGGATTGAGTATTGAGGATTGAGGATTGTGTATTGAGGATTGAGGGTTGAAGATTGAGTATTGATGATTGAACATTGCGGATTGATTATTGAGGGTAGAGGATTGAGGACGAGGACTGAGGCTTGAGGATTGAGGTTTGAGGACAGAGGATTGAGGATTGAGGATTGAGGATTGAAGATTGAGGATTTGGTATTGAGGATTGAGGATTGGACATTGAGGGTCTAGTATTTGGGATTGACTATTTAGGATTGAAGATTGAGGGTTGAGGATTGAGGATTGAGGATTGAGAATTGAGAATTGAGGATGAGGACTGAGGTTTGAGGATTGAGGTTTGAGGAATGAGGATTGAGGATTGAGGATTGAGGATTGAGGATTGAGGATTGAGTATTGAAGGTTGAGGATTGATGTCTGAGGATTGAGGATTGAGGATTGAGGATTGAGGATTCAGGATTGAAGATTGATTATTGAGGATAGAAGGCTGAGAATTCAGTATTGAGGATTGAGAATTGAGGATTGAAGATTGAGTATTGATGATTGAAGATTGAGGATTGAGGATTGAGGGTTGAGGATTGAGGACGAGGACTGACGGTAGAGGATTGAAGATTGAGGATTGAGGATTGAGGATTGAGGATTGAGGATTGAGAATTGAGGATTGAAGATTGAGTATTAAGGATTGAAGATTGAGGATTGAGGATTGAGGATTGAGGGTTGAGGATTGAGGATTGAAGATTCAGGATTGGGGACTGAGTGTTGAGGGTTGAGTGATGAGAATTGATGTTTGTGGATAGTGATTTAAAGATTGCAGATTGAGTATTGCGTATTCAAAACTCTGAACTGAGGATATTCTATTGACGATTGAGGATTGACAACTGATTGTTGAGGACTGAGTGCTGAAGATTGAGGATTCAGGATTGAGGACTTAGGATTGAGGTTTGAGGACTGAGGATTGAGGATTGAGGATTGAGGATTGAGGATTGAGGACTGAGTATTGAAGATTGAGGATTGGGTATTGCGGATTGAACATTGAGGATTGGGTATTGAGGAATGAAGATTGAGGATTGAGGATTGCGGATTGAGGGTTGAGGATTGAGGATTGAAGATTGAGTATTGGGGATTGAGGTTTGAGGATTGAGGATTGAGGATTGAGGATTGAGGATTGAGGATTGAGGACTGAGGATTGAGGACAGAAGATTGAATATTGATGATTAAAGATTGAGGATTGAGGATTGAGGGCTGTGGATTGAGGACCAGGACTGAGGGTTGAGTATTGATGTTTGAGGTCTGAGGATTGAGGATTGAGGACTGAGAATTGAGGGTTGAGGATTGAGGATTGAATATTGAGGATTGGGTACTGAGGATTGAAGAATGAGGATTGAGGATTGAGGATTGAGGATTGAGGATTGAGGATTGAAGATTGAGTATTGAGGATTGATAATTGAGGATTGAGGATTGAGGAATGAGGATTGAGGATTGAGGATTGATAATTGAGGATTGAAGATTGAGTATTGAGGATTGAAGATTGAGGATTGTGCATTGAGGATTGAGGATTGAGGATTGAAGGTTAAGGGTTGGGGATTGAGGATTGACGATTGAGGATTGAGTATTGAGGATAAAGAATTGAGGATTGAGGATTGAGGATTGAAGGTACAGTATTGAGGATTGAAGACTGAGGATTGAGGATTGAGGATTGAGGATTGACTATGAGGGCTGAGGTTTGAGGATTGAGGTTTGAGGACTGAGGACTGAGGATTGAGGATTGAGAATTGAGGATTCAGGACTGAGGATTGAAGATTGAGGATTGGGGACTGAGTGTTGAGGGTTGAGTGATGAGAATTGATGTTTGTGTATAGTGATTTAAAGATTGCAGATTGAGTATTGCGTATTCAAAACTCTGAACTGAGGATATTCTATTGTGGATTGAGGATTGACAACTGATTGTTGAGGACTGAGTGCTGAAGATTGAGGATTCAGGATTGAGGACTCAGGATTGAGGTTTGAGGACTGAGGATTGAGGATTGAGGATTGAGGATTGAGGATTGAGGACTGAGTATTGAAGATTGAGGATTGGGTATTGCGGATTGAACATTGAGGATTGGGTATTGAGGCATGAAGATTGAGGATTGAGGATTGAGGATTGAGGATTGAGGATTGAGGATTGAAGATTGAGGACTGAGCGTTGAGGGTTGAGTGATGAGAATTGATGTTTGTGGATGGAGATTTGAATATCGAAGATTGAGGATTGAGTATTGAAAACTGAGAATTCAGGATATTCTATTGAGTATTGAGAATTTTGGGTTGATGGTTGAGGGTTGTGTGTTGAACATTGAGGACTGGAGGATTGAGTATTGAAGACTGAGGACTGAGGACTGAGGATTGAGTATTGAGGATTGAGGATTGTGTATTGAGGATTGAGGGTTGAAGATTGAGTATTGATGATTGAACATTGCGGATTGATTATTGAGGGTTGAGGATTGAGGACGAGGACTGAGGCTTGAGGATTGAGGTTTGAGGACAGAGGATTGAGGATTGAGGATTGAAGATTGAGGACTGAGCGTTGAGGGTTGAGTGATGAGAATTGATGTTTGTGGATGGAGATTTGAATGTCGAAGATTGAGGATTGAGTATTGAAAACTGAGAATTCAGGATATTCTATTGAGTATTGAGAATTTTGGATTGATGGTTGAGGGTTGTGTGTTGAACATTGAGGACTGGAGGATTGAGTATTGAAGACTGAGGACTGAGGACTGAGGATTGAGTATTGAGGATTGAGGATTCTGTATTGAGGATTGAGGGTTGAAGATTGAGTATTGATGATTGAACATTGCGGATTGATTATTGAGGGTTGAGGATTGAGGACGAGGACTGAGGCTTGAGGATTGAGGTTTGAGGACAGAGGATTGAGGGTTGAGTATTGAGGATTGAAGATTGAGGATTTGGTATTGAGGATTGAGGATTGGGCATTGAGGGTCTAGTATTTGGGATTGATTATTTAGGATTGAAGATTGAGGGTTGAGGATTGAGGATTGAGGATTGAGAATTGAGAATTGAGGATGAGGACTGAGGTTTGAGGATTGAGGTTTGAGGAATGAGGATTGAGGATTGAGGATTGAGGATTGAGGATTGAGGATTGAGGATTGAGTATTGAAGGTTGAGGATTGATGTCTGAGGATTGAGGATTGAGGATTGAGGATTGAGGATTGAGGATTGAAGATTGATTATTGAGGATAGAAGGCTGAGAATTCAGTATTGAGGATTGAGAATTGAGGATTGAAGATTGAGTATTGATGATTGAAGATTGAGGATTGAGGATTGAGGGTTGAGGATTGAGGACGAGGACTGACGGTAGAGGATTGAAGATTGAGGATTGAGGATTGAGGATTGAGGATTGAGGATTGAGAATTGAGGATTGAAGATTGAGTACTAAGGATTGAAGATTGAGGATTGAGGATTGAGGCTTGAGGATTGAGGATTGAAGATTCAGGGTGGGGACTGAGTGTTGAGGGTTGAGTGATGAGAATTGATGTTTGTGGATAGTGATTTAAAGATTGCAGATTGAGTATTGCGTATTCAAAACTCTGAACTGAGGATATTCTATTGAGGATTGAGGATTGACAACTGATTGTTGAGGACTGAGTGCTGAAGATTGAGAATTCAGGATTGAGGACTCAGGATTGAGGTTTGAGGACTGAGGATTGAGGATTGAGGATTGAGGATTGAGGATTGAGGACTGAGTATTGAAGATTGAGGATTGGGTATTGCGGATTGAACATTGAGGATTGGGTATTGAGGAATGAAGATTGAGGATTGAGGATTTCGGATTGAGGGTAGAGGATTGAGGATTGAAGATTGAGTATTGGGGATTGAGGATTGAGGATTGAGGATTGAGGATTGGGTATTGAGGATTGAAGAATGAGGATTGACGATTCAGGATTGAGGATTCAGGATTGAAGATAGAGTATTGAGGATAGAAGGTTGATGATTGAGGATTGAGGATTGTGGATTGAGGATTGAGGGTTGAGGATTGAAGATTGAGTATTGAGGATTGAAGATTGAGTATTCAGGATTGAAGATTGAGGATTGACGATTCAGGATTGACGATTCAGGATTGAAGATAGAGTATTGAGGATAGAAGGTTGATGATTGAGGATTGAGAATTGGGGACTGAGTGTTGAGGGTTGAGTGATGAGAATTGATGTTTGTGGATAGTGATTTAAAGATTGCAGATTGAGTATTGAGTACTGAAAACTGTGAATTGATGATATTCTATTGAGGATTGAGAATTGACAACTGATTGTTGAGGACGTAGGTCTGAAGATTGAGGATTCCGGATTGAGGATTCAGGATTGAGGTTTGAGGACTGAGGATTGAGGATTGGGTATTGCGGATTGAACATTGAGGATTGAGGATTGAGGATTGAGGACTGAGGATTGAGGACAGAAGATTGAATATTGATGATTGAAGATTGAGGATTGAGGATTGAGGGCTGTGGATTGAGGACCAGGACTGAGGGTTGAGTATTGATGTTTGAGGAATGAGGATTGAGGATTGAAGATTGAGGATTGAGGATTGAGGATTGAGGAATGAGGATTGAGAATTGAGGATTGAAGATTGAGTATTAAGGATTGAAGATTGAGGATTGAAGATTGAGGGTTGAGGATTGAGGATTGAAGATTCAGGATTGGGGATTGAGGATTGACGATTGAGGATTGACTATTGAGGATTGAGTATTGAGGATTGAGAATTGAGGATTGAGGATTGAAGATTGAGTATTGAGGATTGAGGACTGGGGATTGAGGATTGAAGATTGAGGATTAACGATTGAGGATTGGGTATTGAGGATCTAGGATTGGAGATTGATTATTGAGGATTGAAGATTGAGAATTGAGGATTGAGGATTGAGAATTGAGAATTCAGGATAAGGAGTGAGGGTTGAGGATTGAGGTTTGAGGAATGAGGATTGAGGATTGAGGATTGAGGATTGAGGATTGAGGATTGAGGATTGAGTATTGAAGATTGAGTATTCGTGACTGAGGATTGAGGATTGCGGATTGAGGATTGAGGATTGAGGATTGAAGATTGAGTATTGGGGATTGAGGATTGAGGATTGAGGATTGAGGATTGGGTATTGAGGATTGAAGAATGAGGATTGACGATTCAGGATTGAGGATTCAGGATTGAAGACAGAGTATTGAGGATAGAAGGTTGATGATTGAGGATTGAGGATTGTGGATTGAGGATTGAGGGTTGAGGAATGAAGATTGAGTATTGAGGATTGAAGATTGAGTATTCAGGATTGAAGATTGAGGATTGAGGACTGAGGCTTGAGGATTGAGGATTGAGGATTGAAGATTGAGGATTGGGGATTGAGGATTGAGGATTGAGGTTTGAGTATTGAGGATTGAGAATTGAGGATTGAGGATTGAAGATTGAGGATTAAGGATTGAGGATTGGGGATTGAGGATCTAGGCTTGGAGACTGACTATTGAGTATTGAGGATTGAAGATTGAGGATTGAGGATTGAAGATTGAGGATTGGGGACTGAGTGTTGAGGGTTGTGTGATGAGAATTGGTGTTTTTGGATATAGATTTAAAGATATCAGATTGAGTATTGAGTATTGAAAACTGTGAATTGATGATATTCTATTGAGGATTGAGAATTGACAACTGATTGTTGAGGACTGAGGTCTGAAGATTGAGGATTCAGGATTGAGGATTCAGGATTGAGGTTTGAGGACTGAGGATTGAGGATTGAATATTGAGGATTGAGGATTGAGGATTGAGGATTGAAGATTGACGACTGGGTATTGAGGATTGAACATTGGGGATTGAGGATTGAGGGTCGAGGATTGAGGATTGAGGATTGAAGATTGAATATTGATGATTGAAGATTGAGGATTGAGGATTGAGGGTTGTGGATTGAGGACGAGGTCTGATGGTTGAGTATTGATGTTCGATGTCTGAGGATTGAGGATTGAGGATTGAGAATTGAGGATTGAGGAATGAGGATTGACGCTTGAGGATTGATGGCTGAGGATGGAGGATTGAAGAGAGAGGACTGAGTGTTGACGACTGAGTGTTGAGTATTGATGTTTGAGGATTGAGATTTGATTATTGAATATTGTGGATTGAGTATTGAACCATGAGAATTCAGGATATTCTGTTGAGTATTGAGAATTGAGTATTGATGATTGAGAATTGAGGATTGATGGTCGAGGGTTGTGTGTTGAATATTGAGGATTGAGGATTGAGGATTGAGGACTGAAGATTCGGGATTGAAGATTTAGTATTGACGATTGAAGATTGAGGATTGAGGATTGAGTGTTGAGGATTGAGGACGAGGACTGACGGTTCAGGATTGAGGTTTGTGGATTGAGGATTGAGGATTGAGGACTGAGGATTGAGGATTGAGGACTGAGCATTGAGGATTGAAGATTGAGGACTGGGGATTGAGGATTGAAGATTCAGGTTTAAGGATTGAGGATTGGGGATTGGGTATCTAGGATTGGAGATTGAGTATTGAGGATTGAAGATTGAGGGTTGAGGATTCAGGATTGAGCATTGAGAATTGAGGATGGGGACTGAGGGCTGAGGATTGAGGTTTGAGAAACGAGGATTGAGGATTGAGGATTGAGGACAGAGGACAGAGGATTGAGGACAGAGGACAGAGGATTGACGATTGAGTATTGAAGATTGAGGATTGATGACTGACGATTGAGAATTGAGGATTGATGATTGCGGATTGAGGATTGATGATTGAGTATTGAGGATTGAGTATTGAGGATTGAGGATTGAGGATTGAGGATTGAGGATTGAAGATTGATTATTGAGGATTGAAGGCTGAGAATTCAGTATTGAGGATTGAGAATTGAGGACTGAAGATTGAGTATTGATGATTGAAGATTGAGGATTGAGGATTGAGGGTTGAGGATTGAGGACGAGGACTGACGGTAGAGGATTGAAGATTGAGGATTGAGGATTGAGGATTGAGGAATGAGGATTGAGAATTGAGGATTGAAGATTGAGTATTAAGGATTGAAGATTGAGGATTGAGGATTGAGGGTTGAGGACTGAGTATTGAAGATTGAGGATTGGGTATTGCGGATTGAACATTGAGGATTGGGTATTGAGGAATGAAGATTGAGGATTGAGGATTGCGGATTGAGGGTTGAGGATTGAGGATTGAAGATTGAGTATTGGGGATTGAGGTTTGAGGATTGAGGATTGAGGATTGGGTATTGAGGATTGAAGAATGAGGATTGACGATTCAGGATTGAGGATTCAGTATTGAAGATAGAGTGTTGAGGATAGAAGGTTGATGATTGAGGATTGAGGATTGTGGATTGAGGATTGAGGGTTGAGGATTGAAGATTGAGTATTGAGGATTGAAGATTGAGTGTTCAGGATTGAAGATTGAGGATTGAGGACTGAGGCTTGAGGATTGAGGATTGAGGATTGAAGATTGAGGATTGGGGATTGAGGATTGAGGATTGAGGATTGAGTATTGAGGATTGATAATTGAGGATTGAGGATTGAGGATTGGGTATTGAGGATTGAAGAATGAGGATTGACGATTCAGGATTGAGGATTCAGGATTGAAGATAGAGTATTGAGGATAGAAGGTTGATGATTGAGGATTGAGAATTGGGGACTGAGTGTTGAGGGTTGAGTGATGAGAATTGATGTTTGTGGATAGTGATTTAAAGATTGCAGATTGAGTATTGCGTATTCAAAACTCTGAACTGAGAATATTCTATTGAGGATTGAGGATTGACTACTGATTGTTGTGGACTGAGTGCTGAAGATTGAGGATTCAGGATTGAGCATTCAGGATTGAGGTTTGAGGACTGAGGATTGAGGATTGAGGATTGAGGATTGAGGATTGAGGACTGAGTATTGAAGATTGAGGATTGGGTATTGCGGATTGAACATTGAGGATTGGGTATTGAGGAATGAAGATTGAGGATTGAGGATTGAGGATTGAGGATTGAGGATTGAGGATTGAAGATTGAGGACTGAGCGTTGAGGGTTGAGTGATGAGAATTGATGTTTGTGGATGGAGATTTGAATATCGAAGATTGAGGATTGAGTATTGGAAACTGAGAATTCAGGATATTCTATTGAGTATAGAGAATTTTGGATTGATGGTTGAGGGTTGTGTGTTGAACATTGAGGACTGGAGGATTGAGTATTGAAGACTGAGGACTGAGGACTGAGGATTGAGTATTGTGGATTGAGGATTGTGTATTGAGGATTGAGGGTTGAAGATTGAGTATTGATGATTGAACATTGCGGATTGATTATTGAGGGTTGAGGATTGAGGACGAGGACTGAGGCTTGAGGATTGAGGTTTGAGGACAGAGGATTGAGGATTGAGGATTGAGGATTGAAGATTGAGGATTTGGTATTGAGGATTGAGGATTGGGCATTGAGGGTCTAGTATTTGGGATTGATTATTTAGGATTGAAGATTGAGGGCTGAGGACTGAGGATTGAGGATTGAGAATTGAGAATTGAGGATGAGGACTGAGGTTTGAGGATTGAGGTTTGAGGAATGAGGATTGAGGATTGAGGATTGAGGATTGAGGATTGAGGATTGAGTATTGAAGGTTGAGGATTGATGTCTGAGGATTGAGGATTGAGGATTGAGGATTGAGGATTGAGGATTGAAGATTGATTATTGAGGATAGAAGGCTGAGAATTCAGTATTGAGGATTGAGAATTGAGGATTGAAGATTGAGTATTGATGATTGAAGATTGAGGATTGAGGATTGAGGGTTGAGGATTGAGGACGAGGACTGACGGTAGAGGATTGAAGATTGAGGATTGAGGATTGAGGATTGAGGATTGAGGATTGAGAATTGAGGATTGAAGATTGAGTATTAAGGATTGAAGATTGAGGATTGAGGACTGAGGGTTGAGGATTGAGGATTGAGGATTGAGGATTGAGGATTGAGGACTGAGTATTGAAGATTGAGGATTGGGTATTGCGGATTGAACATTGAGGATTGGGTATTGAGGAATGAAGATTGAGGATTGAGGATTTCGGATTGAGGGTAGAGGATTGAGGATTGAAGATTGAGTATTGGGGATTGAGGATTGAGGATTGAGGATTGAGGATTGGGTATTGAGGATTGAAGAATGAGGATTGACGATTCAGGATTGAGGATTCAGGATTGAAGATAGAGTATTGAGGATAGAAGGTTGATGATTGAGGATTGAGGATTGTGGATTGAGGATTGAGGGTTGAGGAATGAGGATTGAGTATTGAGGATTGAAGATTGAGTATTCAGGATTGAAGATTGAGGATTGAGGACTGAGGCTTGAGGATTGAGGATTGAGGATTGAAGATTGAGGATTGGGGATTGAGGATTGAGGATTGAGGTTTGAGTATTGAGGATTGAGAATTGAGGATTGAGGATTGAAGATTGAGGATTAAGGATTGAGGATTGGGGATTGAGGATCTAGGCTTGGAGATTGACTATTGAGTATTGAGGATTGAAGATTGAGGATTGAGGATTGAAGATTGAGGATTGGGGACTGAGTGTTGAGGGTTGTGTGATGAGAATTGGTGTTTTTGGATATAGATTTAAAGATATCAGATTGAGTATTGGGTATTGAAAACTGTGAATTGATGATATTCTATTGAGGATTGAGAATTGACAACTGATTGTTGAGGACTGAGGTCTGAAGATTGAGGATTCAGGATTGAGGATTCAGGATTGAGGTTTGAGGTCTGAGGATTGAGGATTGAATATTGAGGATTGAGGATTGAGGATTGAGGATTGAGGATTGAGTGTTGAAGGTTGAGGATTGATGTCTGAGGATTGAGGATTGAGGATTGAGGATTGAGGATTGAGGATTGAAGATTGATTATTGAGGATAGAAGGCTGAGAATTCAGTATTGAGGATTGAGAATTGAGGATTGAAGATTGAGTATTGATGATTGAAGATTGAGGATTGAGGATTGAGGGTTGAGGATTGAGGACGAGGACTGACGGTAGAGGATTGAAGATTGAGGATTGAGGATTGAGGATTGAGGATTGAGGATTGAGAATTGAGGATTGAAGATTGAGTATTAAGGATTGAAGATTGAGGATTGAGGATTGAGGGTTGAGGATTGAGGATTGAAGATTCAGGATTGGGGACTGAGTGTTGAGGGTTGAGTGATGAGAATTGATGTTTGTGGATAGTGATTTAAAGAATGCAGATTGAGTATTGCGTATTCAAAACTCTGAACTGAGGATATTCTATTGAGGATTGAGGATTGACAACTGATTGTTGAGGACTGAGTGCTGAAGATTGAGGATTCAGGATTGAGGACTCAGGATTGAGGTTTGAGGACTGAGGATTGAGGATTGAGGATTGAGGATTGAGGATTGAGGACTGAGTTTTGAAGATTGAGGATTGGGTATTGCGGATTGAACATTGAGGATTGGGTATTGAGGAATGAAGATTGAGGATTGAGGATTTCGGATTGAGGGTAGAGGATTGAGGATTGAAGATTGAGTATTGGGGATTGAGGATTGAGGATTGAGGATTGAGGATTGGGTATTGAGGATTGAAGAATGACGATTGACGATTCAGGATTGAGGATTCAGGATTGAAGATAGGGTATTGAGGATAGAAGGTTGATGATTGAGGATTGAGGATTGTGGATTGAGGATTCAGGGTTGAGGATTGAAGATTGAGTATTGAGGATTGAAGATTGAGTATTCAGGATTGAAGATTGAGGATTGAGGACTGAGGCTTGAGGATTGAGGATTGAGGATTGAAGATTGAGGATTGGGGATTGAGGATTGAGGATTGAGGATTGAGTATTGAGGATTGATAATTGAGGATTGAGGATTGAGGATTGGGTATTGAGGATTGAAGATTGAGTATTGAGGATTGAGGATTGAGGATTGAAGATTGAGGATTGGGGATTGAGGATTGACGATTGAGGATTGAGTAATGACGATTGAGGTTTGAGGATTGAGGATTGAAGATTGAGAATTGAGGATTGTGGATTGAATATAGAGGACTTAGTGTTGAGGGTTGAGTGATGGGAATTGATGTTTGTGGATTGAGATTTGAAGATTGAAGAATGGGGATTGAGTATTGAAAACTGTGAATTGAGGATATTCTATTGAGGATTGAGAATTGACAACTGATTGTTGAGGACTGAGGTCTGAAGATTGAGGATTCAGGATTGAGGATTCAGGATTGAGGTTTGAGGTCTGAGGATTGAGGATTGAATATTGAGGATTGAGGATTGAGGATTGAGGATTGAGGATTGAGTGTTGAAGGTTGAGGATTGATGTCTGAGGATTGAGGATTGAGGATTGAGGATTGAGGATTGAGGATTGAAGATTGATTATTGAGGATAGAAGGCTGAGAATTCAGTATTGAGGATTGAGAATTGAGGATTGAAGATTGAGTATTGATGATTGAAGATTGAGGATTGAGGATTGAGGGTTGAGGATTGAGGACGAGGACTGACGGTAGAGGATTGAAGATTGAGGATTGAGGATTGAGGATTGAGGATTGAGGATTGAGAATTGAGGATTGAAGATTGAGTATTAAGGATTGAAGATTGAGGATTGAGGATTGAGGGTTGAGGATTGAGGATTGAAGATTCAGGATTGGGGACTGAGTGTTGAGGGTTGAGTGATGAGAATTGATGTTTGTGGATAGTGATTTAAAGAATGCAGATTGAGTATTGCGTATTCAAAACTCTGAACTGAGGATATTCTATTGAGGATTGAGGATTGACAACTGATTGTTGAGGACTGAGTGCTGAAGATTGAGGATTCAGGATTGAGGACTCAGGATTGAGGTTTGAGGACTGAGGATTGAGGATTGAGGATTGAGGATTGAGGATTGAGGACTGAGTTTTGAAGATTGAGGATTGGGTATTGCGGATTGAACATTGAGGATTGGGTATTGAGGAATGAAGATTGAGGATTGAGGATTTCGGATTGAGGGTAGAGGATTGAGGATTGAAGATTGAGTATTGGGGATTGAGGATTGAGGATTGAGGATTGAGGATTGGGTATTGAGGATTGAAGAATGACGATTGACGATTCAGGATTGAGGATTCAGGATTGAAGATAGGGTATTGAGGATAGAAGGTTGATGATTGAGGATTGAGGATTGTGGATTGAGGATTCAGGGTTGAGGATTGAAGATTGAGTATTGAGGATTGAAGATTGAGTATTCAGGATTGAAGATTGAGGATTGAGGACTGAGGCTTGAGGATTGAGGATTGAGGATTGAAGATTGAGGATTGGGGATTGAGGATTGAGGATTGAGGATTGAGTATTGAGGATTGATAATTGAGGATTGAGGATTGAGGATTGGGTATTGAGGATTGAAGATTGAGTATTGAGGATTGAGGATTGAGGATTGAGGATTGAGGGTCGAGGATTGAGGATTGAGGATTGAAGATTGAATATTGATGATTGAAGATTGAGGATTGAGGATTGAGGGTTGTGGATTGAGGACGAGGTCTGATGGTTGAGTATTGATGTTTGATGTCTGAGGATTGAGGATTGAGGATTGAGAATTGAGGATTGAGGAATGAGGATTGACGCTTGAGGATTGATGGCTGAGGATGGAGGATTGAAGAGAGAGGACTGAGTGTTGACGACTGAGTGTTGAGTATTGATGTTTGAGGATTGAGATTTGATTATTGAATATTGTGGATTGAGTATTGAACCATGAGAATTCAGGATATTCTGTTGAGTATTGAGAATTGAGTATTGATGATTGAGAATTGAGGATTGATGGTCGAGGGTTGTGTGTTGAATATTGAGGATTGAGGATTGAGGATTGAGGACTGAAGATTCGGGATTAAAGATTTAGTATTGACGATTGAAGATTGAGGATTGAGGATTGAGTGTTGAGGATTGAGGACGAGGACTGACGGTTCAGGATTGAGGTTTGTGGATTGAGGATTGAGGATTGAGGACTGAGGATTGAGGATTGAGGACTGAGCATTGAGGATTGAAGATTGAGGACTGGGGATTGAGGATTGAAGATTCAGGTTTAAGGATTGAGGATTGGGGATTGGGTATCTAGGATTGGAGATTGAGTATTGAGGATTGAAGATTGAGGGTTGAGGATTCAGGATTGAGCATTGAGAATTGAGGATGGGGACTGAGGGCTGAGGATTGAGGTTTGAGAAACGAGGATTGAGGATTGAGGATTGAGGACAGAGGACAGAGGATTGAGGACAGAGGACAGAGGATTGACGATTGAGTATTGAAGATTGAGGATTGATGACTGACGATTGAGAATTGAGGATTGATGATTGCGGATTGAGGATTGATGATTGAGTATTGAGGATTGAGTATTGAGGATTGAGGATTGAGGATTGAGGATTGAGGATTGAAGATTGATTATTGAGGATTGAAGGCTGAGAATTCAGTATTGAGGATTGAGAATTGAGGACTGAAGATTGAGTATTGATGATTGAAGATTGAGGATTGAGGATTGAGGGTTGAGGATTGAGGACGAGGACTGACGGTAGAGGATTGAAGATTGAGGATTGAGGATTGAGGATTGAGGAATGAGGATTGAGAATTGAGGATTGAAGATTGAGTATTAAGGATTGAAGATTGAGGATTGAGGATTGAGGGTTGAGGACTGAGTATTGAAGATTGAGGATTGGGTATTGCGGATTGAACATTGAGGATTGGGTATTGAGGAATGAAGATTGAGGATTGAGGATTGCGGATTGAGGGTTGAGGATTGAGGATTGAAGATTGAGTATTGGGGATTGAGGTTTGAGGATTGAGGATTGAGGATTGGGTATTGAGGATTGAAGAATGAGGATTGACGATTCAGGATTGAGGATTCAGTATTGAAGATAGAGTGTTGAGGATAGAAGGTTGATGATTGAGGATTGAGGATTGTGGATTGAGGATTGAGGGTTGAGGATTGAAGATTGAGTATTGAGGATTGAAGATTGAGTGTTCAGGATTGAAGATTGAGGATTGAGGACTGAGGCTTGAGGATTGAGGATTGAGGATTGAAGATTGAGGATTGGGGATTGAGGATTGAGGATTGAGGATTGAGTATTGAGGATTGATAATTGAGGATTGAGGATTGAGGATTGGGTATTGAGGATTGAAGAATGAGGATTGACGATTCAGGATTGAGGATTCAGGATTGAAGATAGAGTATTGAGGATAGAAGGTTGATGATTGAGGATTGAGAATTGGGGACTGAGTGTTGAGGGTTGAGTGATGAGAATTGATGTTTGTGGATAGTGATTTAAAGATTGCAGATTGAGTATTGCGTATTCAAAACTCTGAACTGAGGATATTCTATTGAGGATTGAGGATTGACTACTGATTGTTGTGGACTGAGTGCTGAAGATTGAGGATTCAGGATTGAGCATTCAGGATTGAGGTTTGAGGACTGAGGATTGAGGATTGAGGATTGAGGATTGAGGATTGAGGACTGAGTATTGAAGATTGAGGATTGGGTATTGCGGATTGAACATTGAGGATTGGGTATTGAGGAATGAAGATTGAGGATTGAGGATTGAGGATTGAGGATTGAGGATTGAGGATTGAAGATTGAGGACTGAGCGTTGAGGGTTGAGTGATGAGAATTGATGTTTGTGGATGGAGATTTGAATATCGAAGATTGAGGATTGAGTATTGGAAACTGAGAATTCAGGATATTCTATTGAGTATTGAGAATTTTGGATTGATGGTTGAGGGTTGTGTGTTGAACATTGAGGACTGGAGGATTGAGTATTGAAGACTGAGGACTGAGGACTGAGGATTGAGTATTGAGGATTGAGGATTGTGTATTGAGGATTGAGGGTTGAAGATTGTGTATTGATGATTGAACATTGCGGATTGATTATTGAGGGTTGAGGATTCAGGACGACGACTGAGGCTTGAGGATTGAGGTTTGAGGACAGAGGATTGAGGATTGAGGATTGAGGATTGAAGATTGAGGATTTGGTATTGAGGATTGAGGATTGGGCATTGAGGGTCTAGTATTTGGGATTGATTATTTAGGATTGAAGATTGAGTGTTGAGGATTGAGAATTGAGGATTGAGAATTGAGAATTGAGGATGAGGACTGAGGTTTGAGGATTGAGGTTTGAGGAATGAGGATTGAGGATTGAGGATTGAGGATTGAGGATTGAGGATTGAGTATTGAAGGTTGAGGATTGATGTCTGAGGATTGAGGATTGAGGATTGAGGATTGAGGATTGAGGATTGAAGATTGATTATTGAGGATTGAAGGCTGAGAATTCAGTATTGAGGATTGAGAATTGAGGATTGAAGATTGAGTATTGATGATTGAAGATTGAGGATTGAGGATTGCGGGTTGAGGATTGAGGACGAGGACTGACGGTAGAGGATTGAAGATTGAGGATTGAGGATTGAGGATTGAGGATTGAGGATTGAGAATTGAGGATTGAAGATTGAGTATTAAGGATTGAAGATTGAGGATTGAGGATTGAGGGTTGAGGATTGAGGATTGAAGATTCAGGATTGGGGACTGAGTGTTGAGTGTTGAGTGATGAGAATTGATGTTTGTGGATAGTGATTTAAAGATTGCAGATTGAGTATTGCGTATTCAAAACTCTGAACTGTGGATATTCTATTGAGGATTGAGGATTGACAACTGATTGTTGAGGACTGAGTGCTGAAGATTGAGGATTCAGGATTGAGGACTCAGGATTGAGGTTTGAGGACTGAGGATTGAGGATTGAGGATTGAGGATTGAGGATTGAGGACTGAGTATTGAAGATTGAGGATTGGGAATTGCGGATTGAACATTGAGGATTGGGTATTGAGGAATGAAGATTGAGGATTGAGGATTGAGGATTGAGGATTGAGGATTGAAGATTGAGTATTGAGGATTGAAGATTGAGGATTGAGGACTGAGCGTTGAGGGTTGAGTGATGAGAATTGATGTTTGTGGATGGAGATTTGAAGATCGAAGATTGAGGATTGAGTATTGAAAACTGAGAATTCAGGATATTCTATTGAGTATTGAGAATTTTGGATTGGTGGTTGAGGGTTGTGTGTTGAATATTGAGGATTGGTTGATTGAGTATTGAAGACTGAGGACTGAGGACTGAGGATTGAGTATTGAGGATTGAGGACTGAGGCTTGAGGATTGAGGATTGAGGATTGAAGATTGAGGATTGGGGATTGAGGACTGAAGATTGAGGATAAAATATTGAGGATTGATAATTGAGGATTGAGGATTGAGGATTGGGTATTGAGGATTGAAGAATGAGGATTGACGATTCAGGATTGAGGATTCAGGATTGAAGATAGAGTATTGAGGATAGAAGGTTGATGATTGAGGATTGAGAATTGGGGACTGAGTGTTGAGGGTTGAGTGATGAGAATTGATGTTTGTGGATAGTGACTTAAAGATTGCAGATTGAGTATTGCGTATTCAAAACTCTGAACTGAGGATATTCTATTGAGGATTGAGGATTGACTACTGATTGTTGAGGACTGAGTGCTGAAGATTGAGGATTCAGGATTGAGCATTCAGGATTGAGGTTTGAGGACTGAGGATTGAGGATTGAGGATTGAGGATTGAGGATTGAGGACTGAGTATTGATGATTGAGGATTGGGTATTGCGGATTGAACATTGAGGATTGGGTATTGAGGAATGAAGATTGAGGATTGAGGATTGAGGATTGAGGATTGAGGATTGAGGATTGAAGATTGAGGACTGAGCGTTGAGGGTTGAGTGATGAGAATTGATGTTTGTGGATGGAGATTTGAATATCGAAGATTGAGGATTGAGTATTGAAAACTGAGATTTCAGGATATTCTATTGAGTATTGAGAATTTTGGATTGATGGTTGAGGGTTGTGTGTTGAACATTGAGGACTGGAGGATTGAGTATTGAAGGCTGAGGACTGAGGACTGAGGATTGAGTATTGAGGATTGAGGATTGTGTATTGAGGATTGAGGGTTGAAGATTGAGTATTGATGATTGAACATTGCGGATTGATTATTGAGGGTTGAGGATTGAGGACGAGGACTGAGGCTTGAGGATTGAGGTTTGAGGACAGAGGATTGAGGATTGAGGATTGAGGATTGAAGATTGAGGATTTGGTATTGAGGATTGAGGATTGGGCATTGAGGGTCTAGTATTTGGGATTGATTATTTACGATTGAAGATTGAGGGTTGAGGATTGAGGATTGAGGATTGAGGATTGAGAATTGAGAATTGAGGATGAGGACTGAGGTTTGAGGATTGAGGTTTGAGGAATGAGGATTGAGGATTGAGGATTGAGGATTGAGGATTGAGGATTGAAGATTGAGTATTGAAGGTTGAGGATTGATGTCTGAGGATTGAGGATTGAGGATTGAGGATTGAGAATTGAGGATTGAAGATTGAGTATTGAGGATTGAAGATTGAGGATTGTGCATTGAGGATTGAGGATTGAGGATTGAAGGTTAAGAGTTGGGGATTGAGGATTGACGATTGAGGATTGAGTATTGAGGATAAAGAATTGAGGATTGAGGATTGAGGATTGAAGGTACAGTATTGAGGATTGAAGACTGAGGATTGAGGATTGATTATTGAGGATTGAATATTGAGGATTGAGGATTGAGGATTGAGGATTGAGGATTGAGGATGAGAGCTGAGCGTTGAGGATTGAGGTTTGAGGACTGAGGACTGAGGATTGAGTATTAAGAATTGAGGATTGAGGATTGAGTATTGAAGATTGAGGATTGGGTATTGAGGATTGAAGGATGAGGCTTGAGGATTGAGGATTGAGGATTGAGGATTGAGGATTGAAGATTGAGTATTGAGCTTTGAAGACTGACGATTGAGGGTTGAGGATTGAGGATTGAGGATTGAGGATTGAGGATTGATGATTGAGTATTGAGGATTGAAGATTGAGGATTGAGCATAGAGGATTGAGTATTGAGGATTGACTATTGAAGATTGAGGATTGGGGACTGAGTTTTGAGGGTTTAGTGATGAGAATTGATGATTGTGGATAGTGATTTAAAGATTGCAGATTGAGTATTGAGTATTGAAAACTGTGAATTGATGATATTCTATTGAGGATTGAGAATTGACAACTGATTGTTGAGGACTTAGGTCTGAAGATTGAGGATTCAGGATTGAGGATTCAGGATTGAGGTTTGATGGCTGAGGATTGAGGATTGGGTATTGCGGATTGAACATTGAGGATTGAGGATTGAGGATTGAGGATTGAAGATTCAGTATTGAGGATTGAAGGTTGAGGATTAAGGATTGAGGATTGAGGATTGACTATGAGGACTGAGTATTGAGGATTGAGAATTGAGGATTGAGGATTGAGGATTGAAGATTCAGTATTGAGGATTGAAGATAGAGTATTGAGAATTGAGTATTGAGGATTGACTATGAGGGCTGAGGGTTGAGGATTGCGGTTTGAGGACTGAAGACTGAGGATTGAGGATTGAGAATTGAGGATTGAGGATTTAGGATTGAAGATTGAGGACTGGGTATTGAGGATTCAAGAATGAGGATTGAGGATTGAGGACTGGGGATTGAGGATTGAAGATTGAGGATTGAGGATTGAAGATTGAGCATTGAAGATTGAGTATTAAGGATTGAAGATTGAGGATTGGGGATTGAGGATTGAGGATTGAGGATTGATGATTGAGGATTGGGGACTGAGTGTTGAGGGTTGAGTGATGAGAAATGATGTTTGTGGATAGAGATTTGAAGATTGCAGATTGAGTATTGCGTATGGAAAACTCTGAACTGAGGATATTCTATTGAGCATTGAGGATTGACAACTGATTGTTGAGGACTGAGGGCTGAAGATTGAGGTTTCAGGATTGAGGATTCAGGATTGTGGTTTGAGGACTGAGGATTGAGGTTTGAGGATTGAGGATTGAGTATTGAGGGTTGAGGATTGAAGATTGAGGATTGAGGATTGAGGATTGAACATTGAGGATTGAGGATTGAGGATTGAGGATTGAGGATTGAGGATTGAAGATTGAATATTGATGATTGAAGGCTGAGGATTGAGGATTGAGGGTTGTGGATTGAGGACGAGGTCTGATGGTTGAGTATTGATGTTTGAGGTCTGAGGATTGAGGATTGAGTATTGAGAATTGAGGATTGAGGATTGAGGATTGACGATTGAGGATTGAGGACTGAGGATTGATGATTGAGCACTGAAGATTGAGTATTGAGGATTGAAGATTGGCTATTGAGGATTGAGGATTGAGGATTGAGGATTGAAGATTGAGGATTGGGGATTGAGGATTGACGATTGAGGATTGAGTAATGACGATTGAGGATTGAGGATTGAGGATTGAAGATTGAGGATTGAGGATTGTGGATTGAATATTGAGGACTGAGTGTTGAGGGTTGAGTGATGGGAATTGATGTTTGTGGATTGAGATTTGAAGATTGAAGAATGGGGATTGAGTATTGAAAACTGCGAATTGAGGATATTCTATTGAGGATTGTGGATTGTCACCTGATTGTTGAGGACTGAGGGCTGAAGGTTGAGGATTCAGGATTGAGGTTTCAGAATTGAGGTTTGAGGTCTGAGGATTGAGGATTGGGGATTGAATATTGAGTATTGAGGATTGAAGACTGAGGATTGAGGATTGAGGATTGAGGATGAGGCCTGAGGATTGACGATTGAAGATTGAGTATTGAGGATTGAATGTTGAGGATTGAGCTTTGAGGATTGAAGATTGAGTATTGAGGATTGAAGATTGATGATTGAGTGTTGATGATTGAAGATTGAGGACTGAGGATTGCGGATTGAGCATTGAGGACTGAGGATTGAGGATTGAGGATTGAGCATTGAGGATTGAGGATTGATGATTGCGGATTGAGGATTGAAGATTGAGTATTGAGGATTGAATATTGATGATTGAGGATTGAGGGTTGAGGATTGAAGATTGAGAATTGAGGATTGAGGATTGAAGATTGAGTATTGAGGATTGAAGATTGAGGATTGAGGATTGAGGATTGAAAATTGAGGACTGTGTGTTGAGGGTTTAGAGATGAGAATTGATGTTTGTGGATGGAGATTCGAAGATTGAAGATTGAGGATTGAGTATTGAAAACTGAGAACTCAGTATATTCCACTGAGTATTGAGAATTGAGGATTGATGGTTGAGTATTGAGGATTGATGGTTGAGGGTTGTGTGCTGAATATTGAGGATTGGCGGATTGAGTATTGAAGATTGAGGACTGAGGACTGGGGATTGAGTATTGAGGATTGAAGATTGAGGATTAAGGATTGAGGATTGGGGATTGGGGATCTAGGATTGGAGATTGATTATTGAGGATTGAAGATTGAGTGTTGAGGATTCAGAATTGAGAATTGAGAATTGAGGATGGGGACTGACGTTTGAGGATTGAGGTTTGAGGAACGAAGATTGAGGATTGAGGGTTGAGTACAGAGGATTGACGATTGAGTATTGAAGATTGAGGATTGATGACTGACGATTGAGGATTGTGGATTGAGGATTGAGGATTGAGGATTGAAGATTAAGGATTGGGGATTGAGGATTGACGATTGAAGATTGAGTATTGAGGATTAATAATTGAGGATTGAGGATTGAGGATTGAAGATTCAGTATTGAGGATTGAAGATTGAGGACTGAGGATTGAGGATTGACGATTTACTATGAGGGCTGAGGGTTGAGGTTTGAGGTTTGAGGACTGAGGACTGAGGATTGAGGATTGAGGATTGAGGATTGGGGATTGAAGATTGAGTACTGATGATTGAAGATTGAGGACTGAGGATTGAGGATTGATGATTGAGGACTGAGGATTGAGGATTGAGGATTGAGCATTGAGGATTGAAGATTGAGGATGGGGATTGAGGATTGAAGATTGAGGGTTGATGATTGAGGGTTGAGAATTGAGAATTGAGGATGGGGACTGAGGGTTGAGGACCGAGGTTTGAGGAACGAGGATTGAGGGTTGAGGATTGAGGACTGTGGATTGACGATTGAGTATTGAAGATTGAGGATTGATCACTGAGGATTGAGGATTGAGGATTGATGATTGCGGATTGAGGATTGAAGATTGAGTATTGAGGATTGAATGATGATGATTGAGGATTGAGGGTTGAGGATTGAAGATTGAGAATTGAGGATTGAGGATTGAAGATTGAGGATTGAGTATTGACGATTGAGAATTGAGGATTGAGGATTGAGGATTGAAGATTGAGGATTGAGGATTGAGGATTGAGGATTGAAGATTGAGTATTCAGGATTGAGGATTCAGGATTGAGGTTTGAGGACTGAGGATTGAGGATTGGGTATTGCGGATTGAACATTGAGGATTGAGGATTGAGGATTGAGGACTGCTGATTGAGGACTGAAGATTGAATATTGATGATTGAAGATTGAGGATTGAGGATTGAGGGCTGTGGATTGAGGACGAGGGCTGATGGATGAGTATTGATGTTTGACTTCTGAGGATGGAGGATTGAGGATCGAGAATTGAGGATTGAGGATTGAGGATTCAAGATTGAGGATTGAAGAATGAGGATTAAGGATTGAGGATTGAGGGTTGAGGATTGAAGAATGAGTATTGACGATTGAAGATTGAGGATTGAGGATTGATGATTGAAGAATGACGATTGAGGATTGAGGATTGACGATTGAGGACTGAGTATTGAGGATTGAGAATTGAGGTTTGAGGATTGAGGATTGAAGATTCAGTATTGAGGATTGAAGATTGAGTATTGAGAATTGAGGATTGAGGATTGACTATGAGGGCTGAGGGTTGAGGATTGCGGTTTGAGGACTGAGGACTGAGGATTGAGGATTGAGAATTGAGGATTGAGGATGTAGGATTGAAGATTGAGGACTGTGTATTGAGGATTGAAGAATGAGGATTGAGGATTGAGGACTGAGGATTGAGGATTGAAGACTGAGGATTGAGGATTGAAGATTGAGGATTGAAGATTGAGGATTGAGGACTGAGCATTGAGGATTGAAGATTGAGGACAGGGATTGAGGATTGAGGATTAAGGATTGAGGATTGGGGATTGGGGATCTAGGATTGGAGATAGATTATTGAGGATTGAAGATTGAGGGTTGAGGATTCAGGATTGAGAATTGATAATTGCGGATGGGGAGTGAGGGTTGAGGATTGAGGTTTGAGGGACGAGGATTGAGGGTTGAGGATTGAGGAGAGAGGATTGACGATTGAGTATTGAAGATTGAGGATTGATGACTGACGATTGAGAATTGAGGATTGATGATTGCGGATTGAGGATTGAAGGTTGAGTATTGAGGATTGAATATTGAGGATTGAGGATTGACAATTGATTGTTGAGGACTGAGGGCTGAAGATTGAGGATTCAGAATTGAGGATTCAGAATTGAGGTTTGAGGACTGAGGATTGAGGATTGAAGATTGATTATTGAGGATTGAATATTGAGGATTGAGGATTGAGGATTGAGGATTGAGGATGAGAGCTGAGCGTTGAGGATTGAGGTTTGAGGACTGAGGACTGAGGATTGAGTATTAAGAATTGAGGATTGAGGATTGAGTATTGAAGATTGAGGATTGGGTATTGAGGATTGAAGGATGAGGCTTTAGGATTGAGGATTGAGGATTGAGGATTGAAGATTGAGTATTGAGCTTTGAAGACTGACGATTGAGGGTTGAGGATTGAGGATTGAGGATTGAGGATTGAGGATTGATGATTGAGTATTGAGGATTGAAGATTGAGGATTGAGCATAGAGGATTGAGTATTGAGGATTGAGGATTGAAGATTGAGGATTGGGGACTGAGTGCTGAGGGTTGAGTGATGAGAATTGATGATTGTGGATAGTGATTTAAAGATTGCAGATTGAGTATTGAGTATTGAAAACTGTGAATTGATGATATTCTATTGTGGATTGAGAATTGACAACTGATTGTTGAGGACTTAGGTCTGAAGATTGAGGATTCAGGATTGAGCATTCAGGATTGAGGTTTGAGGACTGAGGATTGAGGATTGGGTATTGCGGATTGAACATTGAGGATTGAGGATTGAGGATTGAGGTTTGAAGATTCAGTATTGAGGATTGAAGATTGAGGATTGAGGATTGAGGATTGAGGATTGACTATGAGGACTGAGTATTGAGGATTGAGAATTGAGGATTGAGGATTGAGGATTGAAGATTCAGTATTGAGGATTGAAGATAGAGTATTGAGAATTGAGGATTGAGGATTGACTATGAGGGCTGAGGGTTGAGGATTGCGGTTTGAGGACTGAAGACTGAGGATTGAGGATTGAGAATTGAGGATTGAGGATTTAGGATTGAAGATTGAGGACTGGGTATTGAGGATTCAAGAATGAGGATTGAGGATTGAGGACTGAGGATTGAGGATTGAAGATTGAGGATTGAGGATTGAAGATTGAGCATTGAAGATTGAGTATTAAGGATTGAAGATTGAGGATTGGGGATTGAGGATTGAGGATTGAGGATTTATGATTGAGGATTGGGGACTGAGTGTTGAGGGTTGAGTGATGAGAAATGATGTTTGTGGATAGAGATTTGAAGATTGCAGATTGAGTATTGCGTATGGAAAACTCTGAACTGAGGATATTCTATTGAGCATTGAGGATTGACAACTGATTGTTGAGGACTGAGTGCTGAAGATTGAGGTTTCAGGATTGAGGATTCAGGATTGTGGTTTGAGGACTGAGGATTGAGGTTTGAGGATTGAGGATTGAGGATTGAGGGTTGAGGATTGAAGATTGAGGATTGAGGATTGAGGATTGAAGATTGAGGATTGAAGGTTGAGGACTGTGTGTTCAGGGTTGAGTGATGAGAATTGATGTTTGTGGATGGAGATTTGAAGATTGAAGATTGAGGATTGAGTATTGAAAACTGAGAATTCAGTATATTCTACTGAGTATTGAGAATTGAGGATTGATGGTTGAGTATTGAGGATTGATGGTTGAGGGTTGTGTGCTGAATATTGAGGATTGGCGGATTGAGTATTGAAGATTGAGGACTGAGGACTGGGGATTGAGTATTGAGGATTGAGGATTGAGAATTGAGGATTGAGGATTGAAGATTGAGTATTGATGATTGAAGATTGCGGATTGATTATTGAGGGATGAGGATTGGGGACGAGGACTGAGGGTTGAGGACGAGGACTGAGGGTTGAGGACGAGGACTGAGGGTTGAGTATTGATGTTTGAGGTCTGAGGATTGAGGATTGAGGATTGAGAATTAGGGATTGACGTTTCAGGATTGAAGATTGAGGATTGGGTGTTGAGGATTGAAGAATGAGGACTGAGGATTGAGGATTGAGGATTGAGGATTGAAGATTGAGTATTGAGGATTGAAGATTGAGGATTGAGGATTGAGGATTGAGGAATGAGGATTGAACATTGAGGACTGAGTGTTGAGGGTTGAGTGATGAGAATTGATGTTTGTGGATAGAGATTTGAAGATTGCAGATTGAGTATTGTGTATTGAAAACTGTGAATTGAGGATATTCTATTGAGGACTGAGGATTGTCACCTGATTGTTGACGATTGAGGGCTGAAGATTGAGGATTCAGGATTGAGGATTCAGAATTGAGGTTTGAGGTCTGAGGATTGAGGATTGAGGGTTGAAGATTGAGTATTGAGGATTGAAGATTGAGGATTGAGGATTGAGGATTGAGGATTGAGGATTGAGGATTGAGGATTGAGGATTGAGGTTTGAGGATTGGGGACTGAGTGTTGAGGACTGAGGATTGAGGATTGAGGACTGAGCATTGAGGATTGAAGATTTAGGACTGGGGATTGAGGATTGAAGATTCTGGATTAAGGATTGAGGATTGGGCATTGGGGATCTAGGATTGGAGATTGATTATTGAGGATTGAAGATTGAGGATTGGGGACTGAGTGTTGAGGGTTGAGTGATGAGAATTGATGAGTGTGGATAGTGATTTAAAGATTGCAGATTGAGTATTGAGTATTGAAAACTGTGAATTGATGATATTCTATTGAGGATTGAGAATTGACAACTGATTGTTGAGGACTTAGGTCTGAAGATTGAGGATTCAGGATTGAGGATTCAGGATTGAGGTTTGAGGACTGAGGATTGAGGATTGGGTATTGCGGATTGAACATTGAGGATTGAGGATTGAGGATTGAGGATTGAAGATGCAGTATTGAGGATTGAAGATTGAGGATTGAGGATTGAGAATTGAGGATTGAGGATTGACTATGAGGGCTGAGGGTTGAGGATTGCGGTTTGAGGACTGAAGACTGAGGATTGAGGATTGAGAATTGAGGATTGAGGATTTAGGATTGAAGATTGAGGACTGGGTATTGAGGATTGAAGAATGAGGATTGAGGATTGAGGACTGAGGATTGAGGATTGAAGATTGAGGATTGAGGATTGAAGATTGAGCATTGAAGATTGAGTATTAAGGATTGAAGATTGAGGATTGGGGATTGAGGATTGAGGATTGAGGATTGATGATTGAGGATTGGGGACTGAGTGTTGAGGGTTGAGTGATGAGAATTGATGTTTGTGGATAGAGATTTGAAGATTGCAGATTGAGTATTGCGTATGGAAACTCTGAACTGAGGATATTCTATTGAGCATTGAGGATTGACAACTGATTGTTGAGGACTGAGGGCTGAAGATTGAGGTTTCAGGATTGAGGATTCAGGATTGTGGTTTGAGGACTGAGGATTGAGGTTTGAGGATTGAGGATTGAGGATTGAGGGTTGAGGATTGAAGATTGAGGATTGAGGATTGAGGATTGAATATTGAGGATTGAGGATTGAGGATTGAGGATTGAGGATTGAGGATTGAAGATTGAATATTGATGATTGAAGGTTGAGGATTGAGGATTGAGTGTTGTGGATTGAGGACGAGGTCTGATGGTTGAGTATTGATGTTTGAGGTCTGAGGATTGAGGATTGAGGATTGAGAATTGAGGATTGAGGATTGAGGATTGACGATTGAGGATTGAGGACTGAGGATTGATGATTGAGGACTGAAGATTGAGTATTGAGGATTGAAGATTGGCTATTGAGGATTGAGGATTGGGGATTGAGGATTGAGGATTGAAGATTGAGGATTGGGGATTGAGGATTGACGATTGAGGATTGAGTAATGACGATTGCGGATTGAGGATTGAGGATTGAGGATTGAAGATTCAGTATTGAGGATTGAAGATTGAGTATTGAGAATTGAGGATTGAGGATTGACTATGAGGACTGAGGGTTGAGGATTGCGGTTTGAGGACTGAAGAACGAGGATTGAGGATTGAGAATTGAGGATTGAGGATTTAGGATCGAAGATTGAGGACTGGGTATTGAGGATTGAAGAATGAGGATTGAGGATTGAGGACTGAGGATTGAGGATTGAAGATTGAGGATTGAGGATTGAAGATTGAGCATTGAAGATTGAGTATTAAGGATTCAAGATTGAGGATTGGGGATTGAGGATTGAGGATTGAGGATTGATGATTGAAGATTGGGGACTGAGTGTTGAGGGTTGAGTGATGAGAATTGATGTTTGTGGATAGAGATTTGAAGATTGCAGATTGAGTATTGCGTATGGAAAACTCTGAACTGAGGATATTCTATTGAGCATTGAGGATTGACAACTGATTGTTGAGGACTGAGGGCTGAAGATTGAGGTTTGAGGATTGAGGATTCAGGATTGTGGTTTGAGGACTGAGGATTGAGGTTTGAGGATTGAGGATTGAGGATTGAGTGTTGAGGATTGAAGATTGAGGATTGAGGATTGAGGATTGAACATTGAGGATTGAGGATTGAGGATTGAGGATTGAAGATTGAATATTGATGATTGAAGGTTGAGGATTGAGGATTGAGTGTTGTGGATTGAGGACGAGGTCTGATGGTTGAGTATTGATGTTTGAGGTCTGAGGATTGAGGATTGAGGATTGAGAATTGAGGATTGAGGATTGAGGATTGACGATTGAGGATTGAGGACTGAGGATTGATGATTGAGGACTGAAGATTGAGTATTGAGGATTGAAGATTGGCTATTGAGGATTGAGGATTGAGGATTGAGGATTGAAGATTGAGGATTGGGGATTGAGGATTGACGATTGAGGATTGAGTAATGACGATTGAGGATTGAGGATTGAGGATTGAAGATTGAGGATTGACGATTGTGGATGGAATATTGAGGACTGAGTGTTGAGGGTTGAGTGATGGGAATTGATGTTTGTGGATTGAGATTTGAAGATTGAAGAATGGGGATTGAGTATTGAAAACTGCGAATTAAGGATATTCTATTGAGGATTGAGGATTGTCACCTGATTGTTGAGGACTGAGGGCTGAAGATTGAGGATTCAGGATTGAGGTTTCAGAATTGAGGTTTGATGTCTGAGGATTGAGGATTGAGGATTGAATATTGAGTATTGAGGATTGAAGACTGAGGATTGAGGATTGAGGATTGAGGATGAGGACTGAGGATTGACGATTGAAGATTGAGTATTGAGGATTGAGGATTGAGGACTGAGCATTGAGGATTGAATATTGAGGACAGGGATTGAGGATTGAAGATTGAGGATTAAGGATTGAGGATTGGGGATTGGGGATCTAGGATTGGAGATAGATTATTGAGGATTGAAGATTGAGGGTTGAGGATTCAGGATTGAGAATTGATAATTGCGGATGGGGAGTGAGGGTAGAGGATTGAGGTTTGAGGGACGAGGATTGAGGGTTGAGGATTGAGGAGAGAGGATTGACGATTGAGTATTGAAGATTGAGGATTGATGACTGACGATTGAGAATTGAGGATTGATGATTGCGGATTGAGGATTGAAGGTTGAGTATTGAGGATTGAATATTGAGGATTGAGGATTGACAATTGATTGTTGAGGACTGAGGGCTGAAGATTGAGGATTCAGGATTGAGGATTCAGAATTGAGGTTTGAGGACTGAGGATTGAGGATTGAAGATTGATTATTGAGGATTGAATATTGAGGATTGAGGATTGAGGATTGAGGATTGAGGATGAGAGCTGAGCGTTGAGGATTGAGGTTTGAGGACTGAGGACTGAGGATTGAGGATAGTGGATTGAGGATTGAGGATTGAGTATTGAAGATTGAGGATTGGGTATTGAGGATTGAAGGATGAGGCTTGAGGATTGAGGATTGAGGATTGAGGATTGAAGATTGAGTATTGAGCTTTGAAGACTGACGATTGAGGGTTGAGGATTGAGGATTGAGGATTGAGGATTGAGGATTGATGATTGAGTATTGAGGATTGAAGATTGAGGATTGAGCATAGAGGATTGAGTATTGAGGATTGAGGATTGAAGATTGAGGATTGGGGACTGAGTGCTGAGGGTTGAGTGATGAGAATTGATGATTGTGGATAGTGATTTAAAGATTGCAGATTGAGTATTGAGTATTGAAAACTGTGAATTGATGATATTCTATTGTGGATTGAGAATTGACAACTGATTGTTGAGGACTTAGGTCTGAAGATTGAGGATTCAGGATTGAGGATTCAGGATTGAGGTTTGAGGACTGAGGATTGAGGATCGGGTATTGCGGATTGTACATTGAGGATTGAGGATTGAGGATTGAGGATTGAAGATTCAGCATTGAGGATTGAAGATTGAGGATTGAGGATTGAGGATTGAGGATTGACTATGAGGACTGAGTATTGAGGATTGAGAGTTGAGGATTGAGGATTGAGGATTGAAGATTCAGTATTGAGGATTGAAGATAGAGTATTGAGAAATGAGGATTGAGGATTGACTATGAGGGCTGAGGGTTGAGGATTGCGGTTTGAGGACTGAAGACTGAGGATTGAGGATTGAGAATTGAGGATTGAGGATTTAGGATTGAAGATTGAGGACTGGGTATTGAGGATTCAAGAATGAGGATTGAGGATTGAGGAATGAGGATTGAGGATTGAAGATTGAGGATTGAGGATTGAAGATTGAGCATTGAAGATTGAGTATTAAGGATTGAAGATTGAGGATTGGGGATTGAGGATTGAGGATTGATGATTGAGGATTGGGGACTGAGTGTTGAGGGTTGAGTGATGAGAAATGATGTTTGTGGATAGAGATTTGAAGATTGCAGATTGAGTATTGCGTATGGAAAACTCTGAACTGAGGATATTCTATTGAGCATTGAGGATTGACAACTGATTGTTGAGGACTGAGTGCTGAAGATTGAGGTTTCAGGATTGAGGATTCAGGATTGTGGTTTGAGGACTGAGGATTGAGGTTTGAGGATTGAGGATTGAGGATTGAGGGTTGAGGATTGAAGATTGAGGATTGAGGATTGAGGATTGAAGATTGAGGATTGAAGGTTGAGGACTGTGTGTTCAGGGTTGAGTGATGAGAATTGATGTTTGTGGATGGAGATTTGAAGACTGAAGGTTGAGGATTGAGTATTGAAAGCTGAGAATTCAGTATATTCTACTGAGTATTGAGAATTGAGGATTGATGGTTGAGTATTGAGGATTGATGGTTGAGGGTTGTGTGCTGAATATTGAGGATTGGCGGATTGAGTATTGAAGATTGAGGACTGAGGACTGGGGATTGAGTATTGAGGATTGAGGATTGAGAATTGAGGATTGAGGATTGAAGATTGAGTATTGATGATTGAAGATTGCGGATTGATTATTGAGGGATGAGGATTGGGGACGAGGACTGAGGGTTGAGGACGAGGACTGAGGGTTGAGGACGAGGACTGAGGGTTGAGTATTGATGTTTGAGGTCTGAGGATTGAGGATTGAGGATTGAGAATTAGGGATTGACGTTTGAGGATTGAAGATTGAGGATTGGGTGTTGAGGATTGAAGAATGAGGACTGAGGATTGAGGATTGAGGATTGAGGATTGAAGATTGAGTATTGAGGATTGAAGATTGAGGATTGAGGATTGAGGATTGAGGATTGAGGATTGAACATTGAGGACTGAGTGTTGAGGGTTGAGTGATGAGAATTGATGTTTGTTGATAGAGATTTGAAGATTGCAGATTGAGTATTGTGTATTGAAAACTGTGAATTGAGGATATTCTATTGAGGACTGAGGATTGTCACCTGATTGTTGACGATTGTGGGCTGAAGATTGAGGATTCAGGATTGAGGATTCAGAATTGAGGTTTGAGGTCTGAGGATTGAGGATTGAGGGTTGAAGATTGAGTATTGAGGATTGAAGATTGAGGATTGAGGATTGAGGATTGAGGATTGAGGATTGAGGATTGAGGATTGAGGATTGAGGTTTGAGGATTGGGGACTGAGTGTTGAGGACTGAGGATTGAGGATTGAGGACTGAGCATTGAGGATTGAAGATTTAGGACTGGGGATTGAGGATTGAAGATTCTGGATTAAGGATTGAGGATTGGGCATTGGGGATCTAGGATTGGAGATTGATTATTGAGGATTGAAGATTGAGGATTGGGGACTGAGTGTTGAGGGTTGAGTGATGAGAATTGATGAGTGTGGATAGTGATTTAAAGATTGCAGATTGAGTATTGAGTATTGAAAACTGTGAATTGATGATATTCTATTGAGGATTGAGAATTGACAACTGATTGTTGAGGACTTAGGTCTGAAGATTGAGGATTCAGGATTGAGGATTCAGGATTGAGGTTTGAGGACTGAGGATTGAGGATTGGGTATTGCGGATTGAACATTGAGGATTGAGGATTGAGGATTGAGGATTGAAGATGCAGTATTGAGGATTGAAGATTGAGGATTGAGGATTGAGGATTGAGGATTGACTATGAGGACTGAGTATTGAGGATTGAGAATTGAGGATTGAGGATTGAGGATTGAAGATTCAGTATTGAGGATTGAAGATTCAGTATTGAGAATTGAGGATTGAGGATTGACTATGAGGGCTGAGGGTTGAGGATTGCGGTTTGAGGACTGAAGACTGAGGATTGAGGATTGAGAATTGAGGATTGAGGATTTAGGATTGAAGATTGAGGACTGGGTATTGAGGATTGAAGAATGAGGATTGAGGATTGAGGACTGAGGATTGAGGATTGAAGATTGAGGATTGAGGATTGAAGATTGAGCATTGAAGATTGAGTATTAAGGATTGAAGATTGAGGATTGGGGATTGAGGATTGAGGATTGAGGATTGATGATTGAGGATTGGGGACTGAGTGTTGAGGGTTGAGTGATGAGAATTGATGTTTGTGGATAGAGATTTGAAGATTGCAGATTGAGTATTGCGTATGGAATATCTGAACTGAGGATATTCTATTGAGCATTGAGGATTGACAACTGATTGTTGAGGACTGAGGGCTGAAGATTGAGGTTTCAGGATTGAGGATTCAGGATTGTGGTTTGAGGACTGAGGATTGAGGTTTGAGGATTGAGGATTCAGGATTGAGGGTTGAGGATTGAAGATTGAGGATTGAGGATTGAGGATTGAATATTGAGGATTGAGGATTGAGGATTGAGGATTGAGGATTGAGGATTGAAGATTGAATATTGATGATTGAAGGTTGAGGATTGAGGATTGAGTGTTGTGGATTGAGGACGAGGTCTGATGGTTGAGTATTGATGTTTGAGGTCTGAGGATTGAGGATTGAGGATTGGGAATTGAGGATTGAGGATTGAGGATTGACGATTGAGGATTGAGGACTGAGGATTGATGATTGAGGACTGAAGATTGAGTATTGAGGATTGAAGATTGGCTATTGATGATTGAGGATTGGGGATTGAGGATTGAGGATTGAAGATTGAGGATTGGGGATTGAGGATTGACGATTGAGGATTGAGTAATGACGATTGCGGATTGAGGATTGAGGATTGAGGATTGAAGATTCAGTATTGAGGATTGAAGATTGAGTATTGAGAATTGAGGATTGAGGATTGACTATGAGGACTGAGGGTTGAGGATTGCGGTTTGAGGACTGAAGAACGAGGATTGAGGATTGAGAATTGAGGATTGAGGATTTAGGATCGAAGATTGAGGACTGGGTATTGAGGATTGAAGAATGAGGATTGAGGATTGAGGACTGAGGATTGAGGATTGAAGATTGAGGATTGAGGATTGAAGATTGAGCATTGAAGATTGAGTATTAAGGATTCAAGATTGAGGATTGGGGATTGAGGATTGAGGATTGAGGATTGATGATTGAAGATTGGGGACTGAGTGTTGAGGGTTGAGTGATGAGAATTGATGTTTGTGGATAGAGATTTGAAGATTGCAGATTGAGTATTGCGTATGGAAAACTCTGAACTGAGGATATTCTATTGAGCATTGAGGATTGACAACTGATTGTTGAGGACTGAGGGCTGAAGATTGAGGTTTGATGATTGAGGATTGAGGATTGAGTGTTGAGGATTGAAGATTGAGGATTGAGGATTGAGGATTGAACATTGAGGATTGAGGATTGAGGATTGAGGATTGAGGATTGAGGATTGAAGATTGAATATTGATGATTGAAGGTTGAGGATTGAGGATTGAGTGTTGTGGATTGAGGACGAGGTCTGATGGTTGAGTATTGATGTTTGAGGTCTGAGGATTGAGGATTGAGGATTGAGAATTGAGGATTGAGGATTGAGGATTGACGATTGAGGATTGAGGACTGAGGATTGATGATTGAGGACTGAAGATTGAGTATTGAGGATTGAAGATTGGCTATTGAGGATTGAGGATTGAGGATTGAGGATTGAAGATTGAGGATTGGGGATTGAGGATTGACGATTGAGGATTGAGTAATGACGATTGAGGATTGAGGATTGAGGATTGAAGATTGAGGATTGACGATTGTGGATTGAATATTGAGGACTGAGTGTTGAGGGTTGAGTGATGGGAATTGATGTTTGTGGATTGAGATTTGAAGATTGAAGAATGGGGATTGAGTATTGAAAACTGCGAATTGAGGATATTCTATTGAGGATTGAGGATTGTCACCTGATTGTTGAGGACTGAGTGCTGAAGATTGAGGATTCAGGATTGAGGTTTCAGAATTGAGGTTTGATGTCTGAGGATTGAGGATTGAGGATTGAATATTGAGTATTGAGGATTGAAGACTGAGGATTGAGGATTGAGGATTGAGGATGAGGACTGAGGGCTGAAGATTGAGGATTCAGGATTGAGGTTTCAGAATTGAGGTTTGATGTCTGAGGATTGAGGATTGAGGATTGAGTATTAAGAATTGAGGATTGAGGATTGAGTATTGAAGATTGAGGATTGGGTATTGAGGATTGAAGGATGAGGCTTGAGGATTGAGGATTGAGGATTGAGGATTGAGGATTGAAGATTGAGTATTGAGCTTTGAAGACTGACGATTGAGGGTTGAGGATTGAGGATTGAGGATTGAGGATTGAGGATTGATGATTGAGTATTGAGGATTGAAGATTGAGGATTGAGCATAGAGGATTGAGTATTGAGGATTGAGGATTGAAGATTGAGGATTGGGGACTGAGTGCTGAGGGTTGAGTGATGAGAATTGATGATTGTGGATAGTGATTTAAAGATTGCAGATTGAGTATTGAGTATTGAAAACTGTGAATTGATGATATTCTATTGTGGATTGAGAATTGACAACTGATTGTTGAGGACTTAGGTCTGAAGATTGAGGATTCAGGATTGAGGATTCAGGATTGAGGTTTGAGGACTGAGGATTGAGGACTGGGTATTGCGGATTGAACATTGAGGATTGAGGATTGAGGATTGAGGATTGAAGATTCAGTATTGAGGATTGAAGATTGAGGATTGAGGATTGAGGATTGAGGATTGACTATGAGGACTGAGTATTGAGGATTGAGAGTTGAGGATTGAGGATTGAGGATTGAAGATTCAGTATTGAGGATTGAAGATAGAGTATTGAGAAATGAGGATTGAGGATTGACTATGAGGGCTGAGGGTTGAGGATTGCGGTTTGAGGACTGAAGACTGAGGATTGAGGATTGAGAATTGAGGATTGAGGATTTAGGATTGAAGATTGAGGACTGGGTATTGAGGATTCAAGAATGAGGATTGAGGATTGAGGAATGAGGATTGAGGATTGAAGATTGAGGATTGAGGATTGAAGATTGAGCATTGAAGATTGAGTATTAAGGATTGAAGATTGAGGATTGGGGATTGAGGATTGAGGATTGATGATTGAGGATTGGGGACTGAGTGTTGAGGGTTGAGTGATGAGAAATGATGTTTGTGGATAGAGATTTGAAGATTGCAGATTGAGTATTGCGTATGGAAAACTCTGAACTGAGGATATTCTATTGAGCATTGAGGATTGACAACTGATTGTTGAGGACTGAGTGCTGAAGATTGAGGTTTCAGGATTGAGGATTCAGGATTGTGGTTTGAGGACTGAGGATTGAGGTTTGAGGATTGAGGATTGAGGATTGAGGGTTGAGGATTGAAGATTGAGGATTGAGGATTGAGGATTGAAGATTGAGGATTGAAGGTTGAGGACTGTGTGTTCAGGGTTGAGTGATGAGAATTGATGTTTGTGGATGGAGATTTGAAGACTGAAGATTGAGGATTGAGTATTGAAAGCTGAGAATTCAGTATATTCTACTGAGTATTGAGAATTGAGGATTGATGGTTGAGTATTGAGGATTGATGGTTGAGGGTTGTGTGCTGAATATTGAGGATTGGCGGATTGAGTATTGAAGATTGAGGACTGAGGACTGGGGATTGAGTATTGAGGATTGAGGATTGATAATTGAGGATTGAGGATTGAAGATTGAGTATTGATGATTGAAGATTGCGGATTGATTATTGAGGGATGAGGATTGGGGACGAGGACTGAGGGTTGAGGACGAGGACTGAGGGTTGAGTATTGATGTTTGAGGTCTGAGGATTGAGGATTGAGGATTGAGAATTAGGGATTGACGTTTGAGGATTGAAGATTGAGGATTGGGTGTTGAGGATTGAAGAATGAGGACTGAGGATTGAGGATTGAGGATTGAGGATTGAAGATTGAGTATTGAGGATTGAAGATTGAGGATTGAGGATTGAGGATTGAGGATTGAGGATTGAACATTGAGGACTGAGTGTTGAGGGTTGACTGATGAGAATTGATGTTTGTTGATAGAGATTTGAAGATTGCAGATTGAGTATTGTGTATTGAAAACTGTGAATTGAGGATATTCTATTGAGGACTGAGGATTGTCACCTGATTGTTGACGATTGAGGGCTGAAGATTGAGGATTCAGGATTGAGGATTCAGAATTGAGGTTTGAGGTCTGAGGATTGAGGATTGAGGGTTGAAGATTGAGTATTGAGGATTGAAGATTGAGGATTGAGGATTGAGGATTGAGGATTGAGGATTGAGGATTGAGGATTGAGGATTGAGGTTTGAGGATTGGGGACTGAGTGTTGAGGACTGAGGATTGAGGATTGAGGACTGAGCATTGAGGATTGAAGATTTAGGACTGGGGATTGAGGATTGAAGATTCTGGATTAAGGATTGAGGATTGGGCTTTGGGGATCTAGGATTGGAGATTGATTATTGAGGATTGAAGATTGAGGATTGGGGACTGAGTGTTGAGGGTTGAGTGATGAGAATTGATGAGTGTGGATAGTGATTTAAAGATTGCAGATTGAGTATTGAGTATTGAAAACTGTGAATTGATGATATTCTATTGAGGATTGAGAATTGACAACTGATTGTTGAGGACTTAGGTCTGAAGATTGAGGATTCAGGATTGAGGATTCAGGATTGAGGTTTGAGGACTGAGGATTGAGGATTGGGTATTGCGGATTGAACATTGAGGATTGAGGATTGAGGATTGAGGATTGAAGATTCAGTATTGAGGATTGAAGATTGAGGATTGAGGATTGAGGATTGAGGATTGACTATGAGGACTGAGTATTGAGGATTGAGAATTGAGGATTGAGGATTGAGGATTGAAGATACAGTATTGAGGATTGAAGATTCAGTATTGAGAATTGAGGATTGAGGATTGACTATGAGGGCTGAGGGTTGAGGATTGCGGTTTGAGGACTGAAGACTGAGGATTGAGGATTGAGAATTGAGGATTGAGGATTTAGGATTGAAGATTGAGGACTGGGTATTGAGGATTGAAGAATGAGGATTGAGGATTGAGGACTGAGGATTGAGGATTGAAGATTGAGGATTGAGGATTGAAGATTGAGCATTGAAGATTGAGTATTAAGGATTGAAGATTGAGGATTGGGGATTGAGGATTGAGGATTGAGGATTGATGATTGAGGATTGGGGACTGAGTGTTGAGGGTTGAGTGATGAGAATTGATGTTTGTGGATAGAGATTTGAAGATTGCAGATTGAGTATTGCGTATGGAAACTCTGAACTGAGGATATTCTATTGAGCATTGAGGATTGACAACTGATTGTTGAGGACTGAGGGCTGAAGATTGAGGTTTCAGGATTGAGGATTCAGGATTGTGGTTTGAGGACTGAGGATTGATGTTTGAGGATTGAGGATTGAGGATTGAGGGTTGAGGATTGAAGATTGAGGATTGAGGATTGAGGATTGAACATTGAGGATTGAGGATTGAGGATTGAGGATTGAGGATTGAGGATTGAAGATTGAATATTGATGATTGAAGGTTGAGGATTGAGGATTGAGTGTTGTGGATTGAGGACGAGGTCTGATGGTTGAGTATTGATGTTTGAGGTCTGAGGATTGAGAATTGAGGATTGAGGATTGAGGATTGACGATTGAGGATTGAGGACTGAGGATTGATGATTGAGGACTGAAGATTGAGTATTGAGGATTGAAGATTGGCTATTGAGGATTGAGGATTGAGGATTGAGGATTGAAGATTGAGGATTGGGGATTGAGGATTGACGATTGAGGATTGAGTAATGACGATTGCGGATTGAGGATTGAGGATTGAGGATTGAAGATTCAGTATTGAGGATTGAAGATTGAGTATTGAGAATTGAGGATTGAGGATTGACTATGAGGGCTGAGGGTTGAGGATTGCGGATTGAGGACTGAAGACTGAGGATTGAGGATTGAGAATTGAGGATTGAGGATTTAGGATCGAAGATTGAGGACTGGGTATTGAGGATTGAAGAATGAGGATTGAGGATTGAGGACTGAGGATTGGGGATTGAAGATTGAGGATTGAGGATTGAAGATTGAGCATTGAAGATTGAGTATTAAGGATTCAAGATTGAGGATTGGGGATTGAGGATTGAGGATTGAGGATTGATGATTGAAGATTGGGGACTGAGTGTTGAGGGTTGAGTGATGAGAATTGATGTTTGCGGATAGAGATTTGAAGATTGCAGATTGAGTATTGCGTATGGAAAACTCTGAACTGAGGATATTCTATTGAGCATTGAGGATTGACAACTGATTGTTGAGGACTGAGGGCTGAAGATTGAGGTTTGAGGATTGAGGATTCAGGATTGTGGTTTGAGGACTGAGGATTGAGGTTTGAGGATTGAGGATTGAGGATTGAGTGTTGAGGATTGAAGATTGAGGATTGAGGATTGAGGATTGAACATTGAGGATTGAGGATTGAGGATTGAGGATTGAGGATTGAGGATTGAAGATTGAATATTGATGATTGAAGGTTGAGGATTGAGGATTGAGTGTTGTGGATTGAGGACGAGGTCTGATTGTTGAGTATTGATGTTTGAGGTCTGAGGATTGAGGATTGAGGATTGAGAATTGAGGATTGAGGATTGAGGATTGACGATTGAGGATTGAGGACTGAGGATTGATGATTGAGGACTGAAGATTGAGTATTGAGGATTGAAGATTGGCTATTGAGGATTGAGGATTGAGGATTGAGGATTGAAGATTGAGGATTGGGGATTGAGGATTGACGATTGAGGATTGAGTAATGACGATTGCGGATTGAGGATTGAGGATTGAGGATTGAAGATTCAGTATTGAGGATTGAAGATTGAGTATTGAGAATTGAGGATTGAGGATTGACTATGAGGGCTGAGGGTTGAGGATTGCGGTTTGAGGACTGAAGACTGAGGATTGAGGATTGAGAATTGAGGATTGAGGATTTAGGATCGAAGATTGAGGACTGGGTATTGAGGATTGAAGAATGAGGATTGAGGATTGAGGACTGAGGATTGGGGATTGAAGATTGAGGATTGAGGATTGAAGATTGAGCATTGAAGATTGAGTATTAAGGATTCAAGATTGAGGATTGGGGATTGAGGATTGAGGATTGAGGATTGATGATTGAAGATTGGGGACTGAGTGTTGAGGGTTGAGTGATGAGAATTGATGTTTGCGGATAGAGATTTGAAGATTGCAGATTGAGTATTGCGTATGGAAAACTCTGAACTGAGGATATTCTATTGAGCATTGAGGATTGACAACTGATTGTTGAGGACTGAGGGCTGAATATTGAGGTTTGAGGATTGAGGATTCAGGATTGTGGTTTGAGGACTGAGGATTGAGGTTTGAGGATTGAGGATTGAGGATTGAGTGTTGAGGATTGAAGATTGAGGATTGAGGATTGAGGATTGAACATTGAGGATTGAGGATTGAGGATTGAGGATTGAGGATTGAGGATTGAAGATTGAATATTGATGATTGAAGGTTGAGGATTGAGGATTGAGTGTTGTGGATTGAGGACGAGGTCTGATTGTTGAGTATTGATGTTTGAGGTCTGAGGATTGAGGATTGAGGATTGAGAATTGAGGATTGAGGATTGAGGATTGACGATTGAGGATTGAGGACTGAGGATTGATGATTGAGGACTGAAGATTGAGTATTGAGGATTGAAGATTGGCTATTGAGGATTGAGGATTGAGGATTGAGGATTGAAGATTGAGGATTGGGGATTGAGGATTGACGATTGAGGATTGAGTAATGACGATTGAGGATTGAGGATTGAGGATTGAAGATTGAGGATTGACGATTGTGGATTGAATATTAAGGACTGAGTGTTGAGGGTTGAGTGATGGGAATTGATGTTTCTGGATTGAGATTTGAAGATTGAAGAATGGGGACTGAGTATTGAAAACTGCGAATTGAGGATATTCTATTGAGGATTGAGGATTGTCACCTGATTGTTGAGGACTGAGGGCTGAAGATTGAGGATTCAGGATTGAGGTTTCAGAATTGAGGTTTGATGTCTGAGGATTGAGGATTGAGGATTGAATATTGAGTATTGAGGATTGAAGACTGAGGATTGAGGATTGAGTATTGAGGATGTGGACTGAGGATTGACGATTGAAGATTGAGTATTGAGGATTGAATGTTGAGGATTGAGCTTTGAGGATTGAAGATTGAGTATTGAGGATTGAAGATTGATGATTGAGTGTTGATGATTGAAGATTGAGGACTGAGGATTGCGGATTGAGGATTGAGGACTGAGGATTGAGGATTGAGGATTGAGCATTGAGGATTGAGGATTGATGATTGCGGATTGAGGATTGAAGATTGAGTATTGAGGATTGAATATTGATGATTGAGGATTGAGGGTTGAGGATTGAAGATTGAGAATTGAGGATTGAGGATTGAAGATTGAGGATTGAGTACTGACGATTGAGTATTGAGGATTGAGGATTGAGGATTGAAGATTGAGGATTGAGGATTGAGGATTGAGGATTGAAGGTTGAGTATTCAGGATTGAAGATTGAGGATTGAGGATTGAGGATTGAGGATTGAGGATTGAAGATTGACGATTGGGGATTGAGGATTGACGATTGAGGATTGTGTATTGACGATTGAGAATTGAGGATTGAGGATTGAAGATTGAGTATTGATAATTGAAGATTGAGGACTGAGGATTGAGGATTGATGATTGAGGACTGAGGATTGAGGATTGAGGATTGAGCATTGAGGATTGAAGATTGAGGATGGGGATTGAGGATTGAAGATTGAGGGTTGATGATTGAGGGTTGAGAATTGAGAATTGAGGATGGGGACTGAGGTTTGAGGGCCGAGGTTTGAGGAACGAGGATTGAGGGTTGAGGATTGAGGACTGTGGATTGACGATTGAGTATTGAAGATTGAGGATTAAGGATTGAGGATTGAGAATTGAGGATTGAGGATTGATGACTGAGTATTGAGGATTGAAGATTGAGGATTGAGGATTGAGGATTGAGAATTGAGGATTGAAAATTGAGGATTGATGATTGAGGATTGAGGATTGAGGATTGAGGATGGAGGATTGAATAGAGAGGACTGAGTGTTGAGGATTGACTTTTGTGGGTTGAGATTTGATTATTGATTTTTGTGGATTGAGTATTGAACGATGAGAATTCAGGGTATTCTGATGAGTATTGAGTCTTGAGGGTTGATGGTTGAGTAGTTGAGGATTTATGGTTGACGGTTGTGTGTTGAATATTGAGGATTGAGGATTGAGGATTGAGGATTGAGGATTGAGGATTGAGGATTGAAGATTGAGTATTCAGGATTGAAGATTGAGGATTGAGGATTGAGGATTGAAGATTGAGGATTGAAGTTTGACGATTGGGGATTGAGGATTGACGATTGAGGATTGAGTATGGACGAATGAGAATTGAGGATTGAGGATTGAAGATTGAGTATTGATGATTGAAGATTGAGGATTGAGGATTGAGGATTGAGGATTGAGGACTGAGGATTGAGGATTGAGGATTGAGGATTGAGCATTGAGGATTGAAGATTGAGGACTGGGGATTGAGGATTGAAGATTGAGGGTTGAGGATTGAGGGTTGAGAATTGAGAATTGAGGATGGGGACTGTGTGTTGAGGATTGAGGTTTGAGGGACGAGGATTGAGCGTTGATGATTGAGGACTGTGGATTGACGATTGAGTATTGAAGATTGAGGATTGATGACTGAGGATTGAGGATTGAGGATTGATGATTGCGGATTGAGGATTGAAGATCGATTATTGAGGATTGAATATTGAGGATTGAGGATTGAGTGTTGAGGATTGAGTATTGAGGATTGATGATTGAGTATTGAGGATTGAAGATTGAGGATTGAGGATTGAGTATTGAGGATTGAAGATTGAGGATTGGGGACTGAGTGTTGCGGGTTGAGTTATGAGAATTGATGTTTGTGGATAGAGGTTTAAAGATTGCAGATTGAGTATTGAGTATTGAAAACTGTGAATTGATGATATTCTATTGATGATTGTGAATTGACAACTGATTGTTGAGGACTTAGGTCTGAAGATTGAGGATTCAGGATTGAGGATTCAGGATTGAGGATTGAGGGCTGAGGGCTGAGGATTGAGGATTGAGGATTGAGGATTGAGGATTGAGGATTGAGGATTGAAGATCGATAATTGAGGATTGAAGGTTGAGGATTGAGGAATGAGGATTGAGGATTGAAGGTTGAGTATTCAGGATTGAAGATTGAGGATTGAGGATTGAGGATTGAGGATTGAGGATTGAAGATTGACGATTGGGGATTGAGGATTGACGATTGAGGATTGTGTATTGACGATTGAGAATTGAGGATTGAGGATTGAAGATTGAGTATTGATAATTGAAGATTGAGGACTGAGGATTGAGGATTGATGATTGAGGACTGAGGATTGAGGATTGAGGATTGAGCATTGAGGATTGAAGATTGAGGATGGGGATTGAGGATTGAAGATTGAGGGTTGATGATTGAGGGTTGAGAATTGAGAATTGAGGATGGGGACTGAGGTTTGAGGACCGAGGTTTGAGGAACGAGGATTGAGGGTTGAGGATTGAGGACTGTGGATTGACGATTGAGTATTGAAGATTGAGGATTAAGGATTGAGGATTGAGAATTGAGGATTGAGGATTGATGACTGAGTATTGAGGATTGAAGATTGAGGATTGAGGATTGAGGATTGAGAATTGAGGATTGAAAATTGAGGATTGATGATTGAGGATTGAGGATTGAGGATTGAGGATGGAGGATTGAATAGAGAGGACTGAGTGTTGAGGATTGACTTTTGTGGGTTGAGATTTGATTATTGATTTTTGTGGATTGAGTATTGAACGATGAGAATTCAGGGTATTCTGATGAGTATTGAGTCTTGAGGGTTGATGGTTGAGTAGTTGAGGATTTATGGTTGACGGTTGTGTGTTGAATATTGAGGATTGAGGATTGAGGATTGAGGATTGAGGATTGAGGATTGAGGATTGAAGATTGAGTATTCAGGATTGAAGATTGAGGATTGAGGATTGAGTATTGAAGATTGAGGATTGAAGTTTGACGATTGGGGATTGAGGATTGACGATTGAGGATTGAGTATGGACGAATGAGAATTGAGGATTGAGGATTGAAGATTGAGTATTGATGATTGAAGATTGAGGATTGAGGATTGAGGATTGAGGATTGAGGACTGAGGATTGAGGATTGAGGATTGAGGATTGAGCATTGAGGATTGAAGATTGAGGACTGGGGATTGAGGATTGAAGATTAAGGGTTGAGGATTGAGGGTTGAGAATTGAGAATTGAGGATGGGGACTGTGTGTTGAGGATTGAGGTTTGAGGGACGAGGATTGAGCGTTGATGATTGAGGACTGTGGATTGACGATTGAGTATTGAAGATTGAGGATTGATGACTGAGGATTGAGGATTGAGGATTGATGATTGCGGATTGAGGATTGAAGATCGATTATTGAGGATTGAATATTGAGGATTGAGGATTGAGTGTTGAGGATTGAGTATTGAGGATTGATGATTGAGTATTGAGGATTGAAGATTGAGGATTGAGGATTGAGTATTGAGGATTGAAGATTGAGGATTGGGGACTGAGTGTTGCGGGTTGAGTTATGAGAATTGATGTTTGTGGATAGAGGTTTAAAGATTGCAGATTGAGTATTGAGTATTGAAAACTGTGAATTGATGATATTCTATTGATGATTGTGAATTGACAACTGATTGTTGAGGACTTAGGTCTGAAGATTGAGGATTCAGGATTGAGGATTCAGGATTGAGGATTGAGGGCTGAGGGCTGAGGATTGAGGATTGAGGATTGAGGATTGAGGATTGAGGATTGAGGATTGAAGATCGATAATTGAGGATTGAAGGTTGAGGATTGAGGAATGAGGATTGAGGATTGAGGATGATGGCTGATGGTTGAGTGTTGATGTTTTAGGACTGAGGACTGAGGACTCAGGATAGAGGATTGAGAATTGAGAATTGAGGATCGAGGATTGAGGATTGAGGATTGAGGATTGAGAATTGGGGATTGAGGATTTAGGATTGAAGATTGAGGATTGGGTATTGAGGATTGAAGAATGAGGACTGAGGATTGAGGATTGAGGTTTGAGGATTGCAGATTGAGTATTGAGGATTGAAGATTGAGGACTGAGGGCTGAAGATTGAGGATTCAGGATTGAGGATTCAGAATTGAGGTTTGACGACTGAGGACTGAGGATTGAAGATTGATTATTGAGGATTGAGGATTGTGTATTGACGATTGAGGATTGGGTATTGAGGATTGAAGGATGAGGCTTGAGGATTGAGGATTGAGGATTGAAGATTGAGGATTGGGTACTGAGGATTGAAGAATGAGTATTGAGGATTGAGGATTGAGGATTGAGGATTGAGGATTGGAGATTGAGTATTGAGGATTGAGGATCGAGGATTGAAGATTGAGTATTGAGGATTGAAGATTGAGGATTGAGGATTGAGGAATGAGGATTGAGGATTGAGGATTGAGAATTGAGGATTGAAGATTGAGTATTGAGGATTGAAGATTGAGGATTGTGCATTGAGGATTGAGGATTGAGGATTGAGGATTGAAGGTTAACAGTTGGGGATTTAGGATTGACGATTGAGGATTGAGTATTGAGGATAAAGAATTGAGGATTGAGGATTGAGGATTGAAGGTACAGTATTGAGGATTGAAGACTGAGGATTGAGGATTGAGGATTGAGGATTGACTATGAGGGCTGAGGGTTGAGGATTGAGGTTTGAGGACTGAGGACTGAGGATTGAGGATTGAGAATTGAGGATTCAGGACTGAGGATTAAAGATTGAGGATTGGGGACTGAGTGTTGAGGGTTGAGTGATGAGAATTGATGGTTGTGGATAGTGATTTAAAGATTGCAGATTGAGTATTGCGTATTCAAAACTCTGAACTGAGGATATTCTATTGAGGATTGAGGATTGACAACTGATTGTTGAGGTCTGAGTGCTGAAGATTGAGGATTCAGGATTGAGGACTCAGGATTGAGGTTTGTGGACTGAGGATTGAGGATTGAGGATTGAGGATTGAGGATTGAGGTCTGAGTATTGAAGATTGAGGATTGGGTATTGCGGATTGAACATTGAGGATTGGGTATTGAGGAATGAAGATTGAGGATTGAGGATTGAGGGTTGAGGATTGAGGATTGAAGATTCAGGATTGGGGATTGAGGATTGACGATTGAGGATTGACTATTGAGGATTGAGTATTGAGGATTGAGAATTGAGGATTGAGGATTGAAGATTGAGTATTGAGGATTGAGGACTGGGGATTGAGGATTGAAGATTGAGGATTAACGATTGAGGATTGGGGATTGAGGATCTAGGATTGGAGATTGATTATTGAGGATTGAAGATTGAGAATTGAGGATTGAGGATTGAGAATTGAGAATTGAGGATTGAGGATTGAGGATTGAGGATTGAGTATTGAGGACTGTGGATTGAGGACTGAAGATTGAATATTGATGATTGATAATTGAGGATTAAGGATTGAGGGCTGTGTGTTGAGCACGAGGACTGAGGGTTGAGTATTGATGTTTTGAGGTCTGAGGACTGAGGATTGAGGATTGAGGATTGAGGATTGAGTATTGAGGATTGAGGATTGAGGATTGAGGATTGAAGATTGAGGATTGGGTATTGCGAATTGAACGTTGAGGATTGAGGATTGAGGATTGAGGACTGTGGATTGAGGACTGAAGATTGAATATTGATGATTGATAATTGAGGATTAAGGATTGAGGGCTGTGTGTTGAGCACGAGGACTGAGGGTTGAGTATTGATGTTTTGAGGTCTGAGGACTGAGGATTGAGGATTGAGAATTGAGGATTGAGGATTGAGGATTGAAGATTGAGGATTGTGTATTGAGGATTGAAGAATGAGGACTGAGGATCGAGGATTGAGGATTGAGGATTGAAGATTGAGGATTGGGTATTGAGGACTGAGCATTGAGTATTGAGGATTGAGGATCGGGGATTTAGGATTGTGGATTGAAGATTGAATATTGATGATTGATGATTGAGGATTGAGGATTGAGGGTTGTGGATTGAGGACGAGGACTGAGGGTTGAGTATTGATGTTTGAGGTCTGTGGATTGACGATTGAGGCTTGAGAATTGGGGATTGAGGATTTAGGATTGAAGATTGAGGATTGGGTATTGAGGATTGAAGAATGAGGACTGAGGATTGAGGATTGAGGTTTGAGGATTGCAGATTGAGTATTGAGGATTGAAGATTGAGGACTGAGGGCTGAAGATTGAGGATTCAGGATTGAGGTTTCAGAATTGAGGTTTGACGACTGAGGATTGAGGATTGAAGATTGATTATTGAGGATTGAGGATTGAGTATTGAAGATTGAGGATTGGGTATTGAGGATTGAAGGATGAGGCTTGAGGATTGAGGATTGTGGATTGAGGATTGAAGATTCAGTATTGAGGTTGGAAGACTGACGATTGAGGGATGAGGATTGAGGATTGAGGATTGAGGATTGAGCATTGTTGATTGAGTATTGAGGATTGAAGATTGAGGATTGAGGATTGAGGATTGAGGATTGAGGATTGAGGATTGAGGATTGAAGATTGAGGATTGGGGACTAGTGTTGAGGGTTGAGTGATGAGAATTGATGTTTGTGGATAGTGACTTAGAGATTGCAGATTGAGTATTGAGTACTGAAAACTGCGAATTGATGATATTCTATTGAGGATTGAGAATTGGCAACTGATTGTTGAGGACTTAGGTCTGAAGATTGAGGATTCAGGATTGAGGATTCAGGATTGAGGTTTGAGTACTGAGGATTGAGGATTGGGTACTGCGGATTGAACATTGAGGATTGAGGATTGAGGATTGAGGACTGAGGATTGAGGACAGAAGATTGAATATTGATGATTGAAGATTGAGGGTTGAGGATTGAGGGCTGTGGATTGAGGACGAGGACTGAGGGTTGAGTATTGATGTTTGAGGTCTGAGGATTGAGGATTGAGGATTGAGAATCGAGGATTGAGGATTGAGGATTGAAGATTGAGGATTGGGTACTGAGGATTGAAGAATGAGTATTGAGGATTGAGGATTGAGGATTGAGGATTGGAGATTGAGTATTGAGGATTGAAGATTGAGGATTGAGGACTGAGGATTGAGAATCGAGGATTGAGGATTGAGGATTGAGGATTGAAGTTTAAGGGTTGGGGATTGAGGATTGACGATTGAGGATTGAGTATTGAGGATTCAGGATTGAGGATTGAAGATTGAGGATTGGGGACTGAGTGTTGAGGGCTGAGTGATGAGAATTGATGTTTGTGGATAGTGATTTAAAGATTGCAGATCGAGTATTGAGTACTGAAAACTGTGAATTGATGATATTCTATTGAGGATTGAGAATTGACAACTGATTGTTGAGGACGTAGGTCTGAAGATTGAGGATTCCGGATTGAGGATTCAGGATTGAGGTTTGAGGACTGGGGATTGAGGATTGAAGATTCAGGATTTAGGATTGTGGATTGGGGATTGGGTATCTAGGATTGGAGATTGAGTATTGAGGGTTGAAGATTGAGGGTTGAGGATTCAGGATTGAGCATTGAGAATTGAGGATGGGGACTGAGGGCTGAGGATTGAGGTTTGAGAAACGAGGATTGAGGATTGAGGATTGAGGACAGAGGACAGAGGATTGACGATTGAGTATTGAAGATTGAGGATTGATGACTGACGATTGAGAATTGAGGATTGATGATTGCGGATTGAGGATTGATGATTGAGTATTGAGGATTGAGTATTGAGGATTGAGGATTGAGGGTTGAGGATTGAAGATTGAGAATTGAGGATTGAGGATTGAAAATTGAGTATTGATGATTGAAGATTGAGCATTGAGGATTGAGGGTTGTGGATTGAGGACGAGGTCTGATGGTTGAGTATTGATGTTTGAGGTCTGAGGATTGAGGATTGAGGATTGAGAATTGAGGATTGAGGATTGAGGATTGACGATTGAGGATTGAGTACTGAGGATTGTTGATTGAGGATTGAAGATTGAGTATTGAGGATTGAAGATTGAGTATTGAGGATTGAGGATTGCGGATTGAGGATTGATGATTGAGGATGAGAGCTGTGCGTTGAGGATTGAGGTTTGAGGACTGAGGACTGAGGATTGAGGATTGAGAATTGAGAATTGAGGATTGAGGATTGAGGATTGAGTATTGAAGATTGAGGATTGGTTATTGAGGATTGAAGGATGAGGCTTGAGGATTGAGGATTGAGGATTGAGGATTGAGGATTGAAGATTGAGTATTGAGGTTTGAAGACTGACGATCGAGTGTTGAGGATTGAGGATTGAGGATTGAGTATTGAGGATTGATGATTGAGTATTGAGGATTGAAGATTGAGGATTCAGGATTGAGTATTGAGGATTGAAGATTGAGGATTGGGGACTGAGTGTTGAGGGTTGAGTTATGAGAATTGATGTTTGTGGATAGAGGTTTAAAGATTGCAGATTGAGTATTGAGTATTGAAAACTGTGAATTGATGATATTCTATTGATGATTGTGAATTGACAACTGATTGTTGAGGACTTAGGTCTGAAGATTGGGGATTCAGGATTCAGGATTGAGGATTGAGGACTGAGGATTGAGGATTGAGGACGAGGACTGAGGCTTGAGGATTGAGGTTTGAGGACAGAGGATTGAGGATTGAGGATTGAGGATTGAAGATTGAGGATTTGGTATTGAGGATTGAGGATTGGGCATTGAGGGTCTAGTATTTGGGATTGATTATTCAGGATTGAAGATTGAGGGTTGAGCATTGAGGATTGAGGATTGAGAATTGAGAATTGAGGATGAGTACTGAGGTTTGAGGATTGAGGTTTGAGGAATGAGGATTGAGGATTGAGGTTTGAGGATTGAGGATTGAGGATTGAAGATTGATTATTTAGGAATGAAGGCTGAGAATTCAGTATTGAGGATTGAGAATTGAGGATTGAAGATTGAGTATTGATGATTGAAGATTGAGGATTGAGGATTGAGGGTTGAGGATTGAGGACGAGGACTGACGGTAGAGGATTGAAGGTTGAGGATTGATGTCTGAGGATTGAGGATTGAGGATTGAGGATTGAGGATTGAGGATTGAAGATTGATTATTTAGGAATGAAGGCTGAGAATTCAGTATTGAGGATTGAGAATTGAGGATTGAAGATTGAGTATTGATGATTGAAGATTGAGGATTGAGGATTGAGGGTTGAGGATTGAGGACGAGGACTGACGGTAGAGGATTGAAGATTGAGGATTGAGGATTGAGGATTGAGGATTGAGGATTGAGGATTGAGAATTGAGGATTGAAGATTGAGTATTAATGATTGAAGATTGAGGATTGAGGATTGAGGGTTGAGGATTGAGGATTGAAGATTCAGGATTGGGGATTGAGGATTGACGATTGAGGATTGACTATTGAGGATTGAGTATTGAGGATTGAGAATTGAGGATTGAGGATTGAAGATTGAGTATTGAGGATTGAGGACTGGGGATTGAGGATTGAAGATTGAGGATTAACGATTGGGGATTGGGGATTGAGGATCTAGGATTGGAGATTGATTATTGAGGATTGAAGATTGAGAATTGAGGATTGAGGATTGAGAATTGAGAATTGAGGATAAGGAGTAAGGGTTGAGGATTGAGGTTTGAGGAATGAGGATTGAGGATTGAGGATTGAGGATTGAGGATTGAGGATTGAGGATTGAGTATTGAAGATTGAGTATTCGTGACTGAGGATTGAGGATTGCGGATTGAGGGTTGAGGATTGAGGATTGAAGATTGAGTATTGGGGATTGAGGATTGAGGATTGAGGATTGAGGATTGGGTATTGAGGATTGAAGAATGAGGATTGACGATTCAGGATTGAGGATTCAGGATTGAAGATAGAGTATTGAGGATAGAAGGTTGATGATTGAGGATTGAGGATTGTGGATTGAGGATTGAGGGTTGAGGATTGAAGATTGAGTATTGAGGATTGAAGATTGAGTATTCAGGATTGAAGATTGAGGATTGAGGACTGAGGCTTGAGGATTGAGGATTGAGGATTGAAGATTGAGGATTGGGGATTGATGATTGAGGATTGAGGATTGAGTATTGAGGATTGATAGTTGAGGGTTGAGGATTGAAGATTGAGGATTAAGGATTGAGGATTGGGGATTGAGGATCTAGGATAGGAGATTGACTATTGAGTATTGAGGATTGAAGATTGAGGATTGAGGATTGAAGATTGAGGATTGGGGACTGAGTGTTGAGGGTTGTGTGATGAGAATTGGTGTTTGTGGATAGAGATTTAAAGATATCAGATTGAGTATTGAGTATTGAAAACTGTGAATTGATGATATTCTATTGAGGATTGAGAATTGACAACTGATTGTTGAGGACTGAGGTCTGAAGATTGAGGATTCAGGATTGAGCATTCAGGATTGAGGTTTGAGGACTGAGGATTGAGGATTGAATATTGAGGATTGAGGATTGACGATTGAGGATTGAAGATTAACGATTGGGTATTGAGGATTGAACATTGAGGATTGAGGATTGAGGATTGAGGATTGAGGATTGAGGATTGAAGATTGAATATTGATGATTGCAGATTGAGGATTGAGGATTGAGGGTTGTGGATTAAGGACGAGGTCTGATGGTTGAGTATTGATGTTTGATGTCTGAGGATTGAGGATTGAGGATTGAGAATTGAGGATTGAGGATTGAGGATTGACGCTTGAGGATTGATGGTTGAGGATGGAGGATTGAAGAGAGAGGACTGAGTGTTGACGTTTGAGAGTTGAGAATTGATGTTTGAGGATTGAGATTTGATTATTGAATATTGTGGATTGAGTATTGAACCATGAGAATTCAGGATATTCTGTTGAGTATTGAGAATTGAGTATTGATGATTGAGTATTGAGGATTGATGGTCGAGGGTTGTGTGTTGAATATTGAGGATTGAGGATTGAGGATTGAGGACTGAAGATTGGGGATTGAAGATTTAGTATTGACGATTGAAGATTGAGGATTGAGGATTGAGTGTTGAGGATTGAGGACGAGGACTGACGGTTGAGGATTGAGGTTTGTGGATTGAGGATTGAGGATTGAGGACTGAGGATTGAGGATTGAGGACTGAGCATTGAGGATTGAAGATTGAGGACTGGGGATTGAGGATTGAAGATTCAGGATTAAGGATTGAGGATTGGGGATTGGGTATCTAGGATTGGAGATTGAGTATTGAGGATTGAAGATTGAGGGTTGTGGATTCAGGATTGAGCATTGAGAATTGAGGATGGGGACTGAGGGCTGAGGATTGAGGTTTGAGAAACGAGGATTGAGGATTGAGGATTGAGGACAGAGGACAGAGGATTGACGATTGAGTATTGAAGATTGAGGATTGATGACTGACGATTGAGAATTGAGGATTGATGATTGCGGATTGAGGATTGATGATTGAGTATTGAGGATTGAGTATTGAGGATTGAGGATTGAGGGTTGAGGATTGAAGACTGAGAATTGAGGATTGAGGATTGAAAATTGAGTATTGATGATTGAAGATTGAGGATTGAGGATTGAGGGTTGTGGATTCAGGACGAGGTCTGATGGTTGAGTATTGATGTTTGAGGTCTGAGGATTGAGGATTGAGGATTGAGAATTGAGGATTGAGGATTGAGGATTGACGATTGAGGGTTTAGGACTGAGGATTGATGATTGAGGATTGAAGATTGAGTATTGAGGATTGAAGATTGAGTATTGAGGATTGAGGATTGAGGATTGAGGATTGAGGATTGAGGATGAGAGCTGTGCGTTGAGGATTGAGGTTTGAGGACTGAGGACTGAGGATTGAGGATTGAGAATTGAGAATTGAGGATTGAGGATTGAGTATTGAAGATTGAGAATTGGTTATTGAGGATTGAAGGATGAGGCTTGAGGATTGAGGATTGAGGATTGAGGATTGAAGATTGAGTATTGAGGTTTGAAGACTGACGATCGAGTGTTGAGGATTGAGGATTGAGGATTGAGTATTGAGGATTGATGATTGAGTATTGAGGATTGAAGATTGAGGATTGAGGATTGAGTATTGAGGATTGAAGATTGAGGATTGGGGACTGAGTGTTGAGGGTTGAGTTATGAGGATTGATGTTTGTGGATAGAGGTTTAAAGATTGCAGATTGAGTATTGAGTATTGAAAACTGTGAATTGATGATATTCTATTGATGATTGTGAATTGACAACTGATTGTTGAGGACTCAGGTCTGAAGATTGAGGATTCAGGATTGAGGATTCAGGATTGAGGATTGAGGGCTGAGGGCTGAGGATTGAGGATTGAGGATTGAGGATTGAGGATTGAGGATTGAGGATTGAAGATTGAGTATTGAGGATTGAAGATTGAGGATTGAGGATTGAGGAATAAGGATTGAGGATTGAGGATTGAGAATTGAGGATTGAAGATTGAGTATTGAGGATTGAAGATTGAGGATTGTGCATTGAGGATTGAGGATTGAGGATTGAAGGTTAACAGTTGGGGATTTAGGATTGACGATTGAGGATTGAGTATTGAGGATAAAGAATTGAGGATTGAGGATTGAGGATTGTAGGTACAGTATTGAGGATTGAAGACTGAGGATTGAGGATTGAGGATTGAGGATTGACTATGAGGGCTGAGGGTTGAGGATTGAGGTTTGAGGACTGAGGACTGAGGATTGAGGATTGAGAATTGAGGATTCAGGACTGAGGATTGAAGATTGAGGATTGGGGACTGAGTGTTGAGGGTTGAGTGATGAGAATTGATGGTTGTGGATAGTGATTTAAAGATTGCAGATTGAGTATTGCGTATTCAAAGCTCTGAACTGAGGATATTCTATTGAGGATTGAGGATTGACAACTGATTGTTGAGGACTGAGTGCTGAAGATTGAGGATTCAGGATTGAGGACTCAGGATTGAGGTTTGTGGACTGAGGATTGAGGATTGAGGATTGAGGATTGAGGATTGAGGTCTGAGTATTGAAGATTGAGGATTGGGTATTGCGGATTGAACATTGAGGATTGGGTATTGAGGAATGAAGATTGAGGATTGAGGATTGAGGATTGAGGATTGAGGATTGAGGATTGAGTATTGAGGATTGAAGATTGAGGATTGAGGACTGAGCGTTGAGGGTTGAGTGATGAGAATTGATGTTTGTGGATGGAGATTTGAAGATCGAAGATTGAGGATTGAGTATTGAAAACTGAGAATTCAGGATATTCTATTGAGTATTGAGAATTTTGGATTGGTGGTTGAGGGTTGTGTGTTGAATATTGAGGATTGGTGGATTGAGTATTGAAGACTGAGGACTGAGGACTGAGGATTGAGTATTGAGGATTGAGGATTGAGTATTGAGGATTGAGGGTTGAAGATTGAGTATTGATGATTGAAGATTGCGGATTGATTATTGAGGGTTGAGGATTGAGGACGAGGACTGAGGGTTGAGGATTGAGGTTTGAGGACAGAGGATTGAGGATTGAGGATTGAGAATTGATAATTGAGGGTTGAGGATTGAAGATTGAGGATTTGGTATTGAGGATTGAGGATTGGGCATTGAGGGTCTAGTATTTGGGATTGATTATTTAGGATTGAAGATTGAGGGTTGAGGATTGAGGATTGAGGATTGAGGATTGAGGATTGACGATTGAGGATTGAAGATTGAGTATTGAGAATTGAAGATTGAGGATTGTGGATTGAGGATTGAGGATTGAGGATTGAATATTAAGGATTGGGGATTGAGGATTGACGATTGAGGATTGAGTACTGAGGATTAAGAATTGAGGATCGAGGATTGAGTATTGAAGATACAGTATTGAGGATTGAAGATTGAGTATTGAGGGTTGAGGACTGGGGATTGAGGATTGAAGATTGAGGATTAACGATTGAGGATTGGGGATTGAGGATCTAGGATTGGAGATTGATTATTGAGGATTGAAGATTGGGAATTGAGGATTGAGGATTGAGAATTGAGAATTGAGGATAAGGATTGAGGGTTGAGGATTGAGGGTTGAGGAATGAGGATTGAGGATTGAGGATTGAGGATTGAGGATTGAGGATTGAGGATTGAGTATTGAAGATTGAGTATTCGTGACTGAGGATTGAGGATTGCGGATTGAGGGTTGAGGATTGAGGATAGAAGGTTGAGTATTGGGGATTGAGGATTGAGGATTGAGGATTGACGATTGGGTATTGAGGATTGAAGAATGAGGATTGACGATTCAGGATTGAGGATTCAGGATTGAAGATAGTGTATTGAGGATAGAAGGTTGATGATTGAGGATTGAGGATTGTGGATTGAGGATTGAGGGTTGAGGATTGAAGATTGAGTATTGAGGATTGAAGATTGAGTATTCAGGATTGAAGATTGAGGATTGAGGACTGAGGCTTGAGGATTGAGGATTGAGGATTGAAGATTGAGGATTGGGGATTGAGGATTGAGGATTGAGGATTGAGTATTGAGGATTGATAATTGAGGATTGAGGATAGAAGATTGAGGATTAAGGATTGAGGATTGGGGATTGAGGATCTAGGATTGGAGATTGACTATTGAGTATTGAGGATTGAAGATTGAGGATTGAGGATTGAAGATTGAGTATTGAGGATTGAAGATTGAGGATTGTGGATTGAGGATTGAGGATTGAGGATTGAATATTAAGGATTGGGGATTGAGGATTGACGATTGAGGATTGAGTATTGAGGATTAAGAATTGAGGATCGAGGATTGAGTATTGAAGATACAGTATTGAGGATTGAAGATTGAGGATCGAGGATTGAGGATTGAGGATTGACTATGAGGGCTGAGGGTTGAGGATTGAGGTTTGAGGACTGAGGACTGAGGATTGAGGATTGAGAATTGAGGATTCAGGTTTGAGGATTGAAGATTGAGGATTGGGGACTGAGTGTTGAGTGTTGAGTGATGAGAATTGATGTTTGTGGATAGTGATTTAAAGATTGCAGATTGAGTATTGCGTATTCAAAACTCTGAACTGAGGATATTCTATTGAGGATTGAGGATTGACTACTGATTGTTGAGGACTGAGTGCTGAAGATTGAGGATTCAGGATTGAGCATTCAGGATTGAGGCTTGAGGACTGAGGATTGAGGATTGAGGATTGAGGATTGAGGATTGAGGACTGAGTATTGAAGATTGAGGATTGGGTATTGCGGATTGAACATTGAGGTTTGGGTATTGAGGAATGAAGATTGAGGATTGAGGATTGAGGATTGAGGATTGAGGATTGAGGATTGAAGATTGAGGACTGAGCGTTGAGGGTTGAGTGATGAGAATTGATGTTTGTGGATGGAGATTTGGATATCGAAGATTGAGAATTGAGTATTGAAAACTGAGAATTCAGGATATTCTATTGAGTATTGAGAATTTTGGATTGATGGTTGAGGGTTGTGTGTTGAATATTGAGGACTGGAGGATTGAGTATTGAAGACTGAGGACAGAGGACTGAGGATTGAGTATTGAGGATTGAGGATTGAGTATTGAGGATTGAGGGTTGAAGATTGAGTATTGATGATTGAACATAGCGGATTGATTATTGAGGGTTGAGGATTGAGGACGAGGACTGAGGGTTGAGGATTGAGGTTTGAGGACAGAGGATTGAGGATTGAGGATTGAGGGTTGAAGATTGAGGATTTGGTATTGAGGATTGAGCATTGGGCATTGAGGGTCTAGTATTTGGGATTGATTATTTAGGATTGAAGATTGAGGGTTGAGGATTGAGGATTGAGGATTGAGAATTGAGAATTGAGGATGAGGACTGAGGTTTGAGGATTGAGGTTTGAGGAATGAGGATTGAGGATTGAGGATTGAGGATTGAGGATTGATGATTGAGGATTGAGGATTGAGGATTGAGGATGGAGGATTGAATAGAGAGGACTGAGTGTTGAGGATTGACTTTTGTGGGTTGAGATTTGATTATTGATTTTTGTGGATTGAGTATTGAACGATGAGAATTCAGGGTATTCTGATGAGTATTGAGTCTTGAGGGTTGATGGTTGAGTAGTTGAGGATTTATGGTTGACGGTTGTGTGTTGAATATTGAGGATTGAGGATTGAGGATTGAGGATTGAGGATTGAGGATTGAAGATCGATAATTGAGGATTGAAGGTTGAGGATTGAGGAATGAGGATTGAGGATTGAGGATGATGGCTGATGGTTGAGTGTTGATGTTTTAGGACTGAGGACTGAGGACTCAGGATAGAGGATTGAGAATTGAGAATTGAGGATCGAGGATTGAGGATTGAGGATTGAGGATTGAGAATTGGGGATTGAGGATTTAGGATTGAAGATTGAGGATTGGGTATTGAGGATTGAAGAATGAGGACTGAGGATTGAGGATTGAGGTTTGAGGATTGCAGATTGAGTATTGAGGATTGAAGATTGAGGACTGAGGGCTGAAGATTGAGGATTCAGGATTGAGGATTCAGAATTGAGATTTGACGACTGAGGACTGAGGATTGAAGATTGATTATTGAGGATTGAGGATTGAGTATTGACGATTGAGGATTGGGTATTGAGGATTGAAGGATGAGGCTTGAGGATTGAGGATTGAGGATTGAAGATTGAGGATTGGGTACTGAGGATTGAAGAATGAGTATTGAGGATTGAGGATTGAGGATTGAGGATTGCAGATTGAGTATTGAGGATTGAAGATTGAGGATTGAGGATTGAAGATTGAGTATTGAGGATTGAAGATTGAGGATTGAGGATTGAGGAATGAGGATTGAGGATTGAGGATTGAGAATTGAGGATTGAAGATTGAGTATTGAGGATTGAAGATTGAGGATTGTGCATTGAGGATTGAGGATTGAGGATTGAAGGTTAACAGTTGGGGATTTAGGATTGACGATTGAGGATTGAGTATTGAGGATAAAGAATTGAGGATTGAGGATTGAGGATTGAAGGTACAGTATTGAGGATTGAAGACTGAGGATTGAGGATTGAGGATTGAGGATTGACTATGAGGGCTGAGGGTTGAGGATTGAGGTTTGAGGACTGAGGACTGAGGATTGAGGATTGAGAATTGAGGATTCAGGACTGAGGATTGAAGATTGAGGATTGGGGACTGAGTGTTGAGGGTTGAGTGATGAGAATTGATGGTTGTGGATAGTGATTTAAAGATTGCAGATTGAGTATTGCGTATTCAAAACTCTGAACTGAGGATATTCTATTGAGGATTGAGGATTGACAACTGATTGTTGAGGTCTGAGTGCTGAAGATTGAGGATTCAGGATTGAGGACTCAGGATTGAGGTTTGTGGACTGAGGATTGAGGATTGAGGATTGAGGATTGAGGATTGAGGTCTGAGTATTGAAGATTGAGGATTGGGTATTGCGGATTGAACATTGAGGATTGGGTATTGAGGAATGAAGATTGAGGATTGAGGATTGAGGGTTGAGGATTGAGGATTGAAGATTCAGGATTGGGGATTGAGGATTGACGATTGAGGATTGACTATTGAGGATTGAGTATTGAGGATTGAGAATTGAGGATTGAGGATTGAAGATTGAGTATTGAGGATTGAGGACTGGGGATTGAGGATTGAAGATTGAGGATTAACGATTGAGGATTGGGGATTGAGGATCTAGGATTGGAGATTGATTATTGAGGATTGAAGATTGAGAATTGAGGATTGAGGATTGAGAATTGAGAATTGAGGATTGAGGATTGAGGATTGAGGATTGAGTATTGAGGGCTGTGGATTGAGGACTGAAGATTGAATATTGATGATTGATAATTGAGGATTAAGGATTGAGGGCTGTGTGTTGAGCACGAGGACTGAGGGTTGAGTATTGATGTTTTGAGGTCTGAGGACTGAGGATTGAGGATTGAGGATTGAGGATTGAGTATTGAGGATTGAGGATTGAGGATTGAGGATTGAAGATTGAGGATTGGGTATTGCGAATTGAACGTTGAGGATTGAGGATTGAGGATTGAGGACTGTGGATTGAGGACTGAAGATTGAATATTGATGATTGATAATTGAGGATTAAGGATTGAGGGCCGTGTGTTGAGCACGAGGACTGAGGGTTGAGTATTGATGTTTTGAGGTCTGAGGACTGAGGATTGAGGATTGAGAATTGAGGATTGAGGATTGAGGATTGAAGATTGAGGATTGTGTATTGAGGATTGAAGAATGAGGACTGAGGATCGAGGATTGAGGATTGAGGATTGAAGATTGAGGATTGGGTATTGAGGACTGAGCATTGAGTATTGAGGATTGAGGATCGGGGATTGAGGATTGTGGATTGAAGATTGAATATTGATGATTGATGATTGAGGATTGAGGATTGAGGGGTGTGGATTGAGGACGAGGACTGAGGGTTGAGTATTGATGTTTGAGGTCTGTGGATTGACGATTGAGGATTGAGAATTGGGGATTGAGGATTTAGGATTGAAGATTGAGGATTGGGTATTGAGGATTGAAGAATGAGGACTGAGGATTGAGGATTGAGGTTTGAGGATTGCAGAATGAGTATTGAGGATTGAAGATTGAGGACTGAGGGCTGAAGATTGAGGATTCAGGATTGAGGTTTCAGAATTGAGGTTTGACGACTGAGGATTGAGGATTGAAGATTGATTATTGAGGATTGAGGATTGAGTATTGAAGATTGAGGATTGGGTATTGAGGATTGAAGGATGAGGCTTGAGGATTGAGGATTGTGGATTGAGGATTGAAGATTGAGTATTGAGGTTGGAAGACTGACGATTGAGGGATGAGGATTGAGGATTGAGGATTGAGGATTGAGGATTGTTGATTGAGTATTGAGGATTGAAGATTGAGGATTGAGGATTGAGGATTGAGGATTGAGGATTGAGGATTGAGGATTGAAGATTGAGGATTGGGGACTAGTGTTGAGGGTTGAGTGATGAGAATTGATGTTTGTGGATAGTGACTTAGAGATTGCAGATTGAGTATTGAGTACTGAAAACTGCGAATTGATGATATTCTATTGAGGATTGAGAATTGGCAACTGATTGTTGAGGACTTAGGTCTGAAGATTGAGGATTCAGGATTGAGGATTCAGGATTGAGGTTTGAGTACTGAGGATTGAGGATTGGGTATTGCGGATTGAACATTGAGGATTGAGGATTGAGGATTGAGGACCGAGGATTGAGGACAGAAGATTGAATATTGATGATTGAAGATTGAGGGTTGAGGATTGAGGGCTGTGGATTGAGGACGAGGACTGAGGGTTGAGTATTGATGTTTGAGGTCTGAGGATTGAGGATTGAGGATTGAGAATTGAGGATTGAGGATTGAGGATTGAAGATTGAGGATTGGGTACTGAGGATTGAAGAATGAGTATTGAGGATTGAGGATTGAGGATTGAGGATTGGAGATTGAGTATTGAGGATTGAAGATTGAGGATTGAGGACTGAGGATTGAGAATCGAGGATTGAGGATTGAGGATTGAGGATTGAAGTTTAAGGGTTGGGGATTGAGGATTGACGATTGAGGATTGAGTATTGAGGATTCAGGATTGAGGATTGAAGATTGAGGATTGGGGACTGAGTGTTGAGGGCTGAGTGATGAGAATTGATGTTTGTGGATAGTGATTTAAAGATTGCAGATCGAGTATTGAGTACTGAAAACTGTGAATTGATGATATTCTATTGAGGATTGAGAATTGACAACTGATTGTTGAGGACGTAGGTCTGAAGATTGAGGATTCCGGATTGAGGATTCAGGATTGAGGTTTGAGGACTGGGGATTGAGGATTGAAGATTCAGGATTTAGGATTGTGGATTGGGGATTGGGTATCTAGGATTGGAGATTGAGTATTGAGGGTTGAAGATTGAGGGTTGAGGATTCAGGATTGAGCATTGAGAATTGAGGATGGGGACTGAGGGCTGAGGATTGAGGTTTGAGAAACGAGGATTGAGGATTGAGGATTGAGGACAGAGGACAGAGGATTGACGATTGAGTATTGAAGATTGAGGATTGATGACTGACGATTGAGAATTGAGGATTGATGATTGCGGATTGAGGATTGATGATTGAGTATTGAGGATTGAGTATTGAGGATTGAGTATTGAGGATTGAGGATTGAGGGTTGAGGATTGAAGATTGAGAATTGAGGATTGAGGATTGAAAATTGAGTATTGATGATTGAAGATTGAGCATTGAGGATTGAGGGTTGTGGATTGAGGACGAGGTCTGATGGTTGAGTATTGATGTTTGAGGTCTGAGGATTGAGGATTGAGGATTGAGGATTGAGGATTGAGGATTGAGGATTGTTGATTGAGTATTGAGGATTGAAGATTGAGGATTGAGGATTGAGGATTGAGGATTGAGGATTGAGGATTGAGGATTGAAGATTGAGGATTGGGGACTAGTGTTGAGGGTTGAGTGATGAGAATTGATGTTTGTGGATAGTGACTTAGAGATTGCAGATTGAGTATTGAGTACTGAAAACTGCGAATTGATGATATTCTATTGAGGATTGAGAATTGGCAACTGATTGTTGAGGACTTAGGTCTGAAGATTGAGGATTCAGGATTGAGGATTCAGGATTGAGGTTTGAGTACTGAGGATTGAGGATTGGGTATTGCGGATTGAACATTGAGGATTGAGGATTGAGGATTGAGGACCGAGGATTGAGGACAGAAGATTGAATATTGATGATTGAAGATTGAGGGTTGAGGATTGAGGGCTGTGGATTGAGGACGAGGACTGAGGGTTGAGTATTGATGTTTGAGGTCTGAGGATTGAGGATTGAGGATTGAGAATTGAGGATTGAGGATTGAGGATTGAAGATTGAGGATTGGGTACTGAGGATTGAAGAATGAGTATTGAGGATTGAGGATTGAGGATTGAGGATTGGAGATTGAGTATTGAGGATTGAAGATTGAGGATTGAGGACTGAGGATTGAGAATCGAGGATTGAGGATTGAGGATTGAGGATTGAAGTTTAAGGGTTGGGGATTGAGGATTGACGATTGAGGATTGAGTATTGAGGATTCAGGATTGAGGATTGAAGATTGAGGATTGGGGACTGAGTGTTGAGGGCTGAGTGATGAGAATTGATGTTTGTGGATAGTGATTTAAAGATTGCAGATCGAGTATTGAGTACTGAAAACTGTGAATTGATGATATTCTATTGAGGATTGAGAATTGACAACTGATTGTTGAGGACGTAGGTCTGAAGATTGAGGATTCCGGATTGAGGATTCAGGATTGAGGTTTGAGGACTGGGGATTGAGGATTGAAGATTCAGGATTTAGGATTGTGGATTGGGGATTGGGTATCTAGGATTGGAGATTGAGTATTGAGGGTTGAAGATTGAGGGTTGAGGATTCAGGATTGAGCATTGAGAATTGAGGATGGGGACTGAGGGCTGAGGATTGAGGTTTGAGAAACGAGGATTGAGGATTGAGGATTGAGGACAGAGGACAGAGGATTGACGATTGAGTATTGAAGATTGAGGATTGATGACTGACGATTGAGAATTGAGGATTGATGATTGCGGATTGAGGATTGATGATTGAGTATTGAGGATTGAGTATTGAGGATTGAGTATTGAGGATTGAGGATTGAGGGTTGAGGATTGAAGATTGAGAATTGAGGATTGAGGATTGAAAATTGAGTATTGATGATTGAAGATTGAGCATTGAGGATTGAGGGTTGTGGATTGAGGACGAGGTCTGATGGTTGAGTATTGATGTTTGAGGTCTGAGGATTGAGGATTGAGGATTGAGAATTGAGGATTGAGGATTGAGGATTGACGATTGAGGATTGAGTACTGAGGATTGATGATTGAGGATTGAAGATTGAGTATTGAGGATTGAAGATTGAGTATTGAGGATTGAGGATTGAGGATTGAGGATTGAGGATTGAGGATGAGAGCTGTGCGTTGAGGATTGAGGTTTGAGGACTGAGGACTGAGGATTGAGGATTGAGAATTGAGAATTGAGGATTGAGGATTGAGGATTGAGTATTGAAGATTGAGGATTGGTTATTGAGGATTGAAGGATGAGGCTTGAGGATTGAGGATTGAGGATTGAGGATTGAGGATTGAAGATTGAGTATTGAGGTTTGAAGACTGACGATCGAGTGTTGAGGATTGAGGATTGAGGATTGAGTATTGAGGATTGATGATTGAGTATTGAGGATTGAAGATTGAGGATTCAGGATTGAGTATTGAGGATTGAAGATTGAGGATTGGGGACTGAGTGTTGAGGGTTGAGTTATGAGAATTGATGTTTGTGGATAGAGGTTTAAAGATTGCAGATTGAGTATTGAGTATTGAAAACTGTGAATTGATGATATTCTATTGATGATTGTGAATTGACAACTGATTGTTGAGGACTTAGGTCTGAAGATTGGGGATTCAGGATTGAGGATTCAGGATTGAGGATTGAGGACTGAGGATTGAGGATTGAAGACGAGGACTGAGGCTTGAGGATTGAGGTTTGAGGACAGAGGATTGAGGATTGAGGATTGAGGATTGAAGATTGAGGATTTGGTATTGAGGATTGAGGATTGGGCATTGAGGGTCTAGTATTTGGGATTGATTATTCAGGATTGAAGATTGAGGGTTGAGCATTGAGGATTGAGGATTGAGAATTGAGAATTGAGGATGAGGACTGAGGTTTGAGGATTGAGGTTTGAGGAATGAGGATTGAGGATTGAGGATTGAGGATTGAGTATTGAAGGTTGAGGATTGATGTCTGAGGATTGAGGATTGAGGATTGAGGATTGAGGATTGAGGATTGAAGATTGATTATTTAGGATTGAAGGCTGAGAATTCAGTATTGAGGATTGAGAATTGAGGATTGAAGATTGAGTATTGATGATTGAAGATTGAGGATTGAGGATTGAGGGTTGAGGATTGAGGACGAGGACTGACGGTAGAGGATTGAAGATTGAGGATTGAGGATTGAGGATTGAGGATTGAGGATTGAGAATTGAGGATTGAAGATTGATTATTGAGGATTGAAGATTGAGGATTGAGGATTGAGTATTGAGGATTGATAGTTGAGGATTGAGGATTGAAGATTGAGGATTAAGGATTGAGGATTGGGGATTGAGGATCTAGGATAGGAGATTGACTATTGAGTATTGAGGATTGAAGATTGAGGATTGAGGATTGAAGATTGAGGATTGGGGACTGAGTGTTGAGGGTTGTGTGATGAGAATTGGTGTTTGTGGATAGAGATTTAAAGATATCAGATTGAGTATTGAGTATTGAAAACTGTGAATTGATGATATTCTATTGAGGATTGAGAATTGACAACTGATTGTTGAGGACTGAGGTCTGAAGATTGAGGATTCAGGATTGAGGATTCAGGATTGAGGTTTGAGGACTGAGGATTGAGGATTGAATATTGAGGATTGAGGATTGACGATTGAGGATTGAAGATTAACGATTGGGTATTGAGGATTGAACATTGAGGATTGAGGATTGAGGATTGAGGATTGAGGATTGAGGATTGAAGATTGAATATTGATGATTGCAGATTGAGGATTGAGGATTGAGGGTTGTGGATTAAGGACGAGGTCTGATGGTTGAGTATTGATGTTTGATGTCTGAGGATTGAGGATTGAGGATTGAGAATTGAGGATTGAGGATTGAGGATTGACGCTTGAGGATTGATGGTTGAGGATGGAGGATTGAAGAGAGAGGACTGAGTGTTGACGTTTGAGAGTTGAGAATTGATGTTTGAGGATTGAGATTTGATTATTGAATATTGTGGATTGAGTATTGAACCATGAGAATTCTGGATATTCTGTTGAGTATTGAGAATTGAGTATTGATGATTGAGTATTGAGGATTGATGGTCGAGGGTTGTGTGTTGAATATTGAGGATTGAGGATTGAGGATTGAGGACTGAAGATTGGGGATTGAAGATTTAGTATTGACGATTGAAGATTGAGGATTGAGGATTGAGTGTTGAGGATTGAGGACGAGGACTGACGGTTGAGGATTGAGGTTTGTGGATTGAGGATTGAGGACTGAGGACTGAGGATTGAGGATTGAGGACTGAGCATTGAGGATTGAAGATTGAGGACTGGGGATTGAGGATTGAAGATTCAGGATTAAGGATTGAGGATTGGGGATTGGGTATCTAGGATTGGAGATTGAGTATTGAGGATTGAAGATTGAGGGTTGTGGATTCAGGATTGAGCATTGAGAATTGAGGATGGGGACTGAGGGCTGAGGATTGAGGTTTGAGAAACGAGGATTGAGGATTGAGGATTGAGGACAGAGGACAGAGGATTGACGATTGAGTATTGAAGATTGAGGATTGATGACTGACGATTGAGAATTGAGGATTGATGATTGCGGATTGAGGATTGATGATTGAGTATTGAGGATTGAGTATTGAGGATTGAGGATTGAGGGTTGAGGATTGAAGACTGAGAATTGAGGATTGAGGATTGAAAATTGAGTATTGATGATTGAAGATTGAGGATTGAGGATTGAGGTTTGTGGATTCAGGACGAGGACTGATGGTTGAGTATTGATGTTTGAGGTCTGAGGATTGAGGATTGAGGATTGAGAATTGAGGATTGAGGATTGAGGATTGACGATTGAGGGTTTAGGACTGAGGATTGATGATTGAGGATTGAAGATTGAGTATTGAGGATTGAAGATTGAGTATTGAGGATTGAGGATTGAGGATTGAGGATTGAGGATTGAGGATGAGAGCTGTGCGTTGAGGATTGAGGTTTGAGGACTGAGGACTGAGGATTGAGGATTGAGAATTGAGAATTGAGGATTGAGGATTGAGTATTGAAGATTGAGAATTGGTTATTGAGGATTGAAGGATGAGGCTTGAGGATTGAGGATTGAGGATTGAGGATTGAAGATTGAGTATTGAGGTTTGAAGACTGACGATCGAGTGTTGAGGATTGAGGATTGAGGATTGAGTATTGAGGATTGATGATTGAGTATTGAGGATTGAAGATTGAGGATTGAGGATTGAGTATTGAGGATTGAAGATTGAGGATTGGGGACTGAGTGTTGAGGGTTGAGTTATGAGAATTGATGTTTGTGGATAGAGGTTTAAAGATTGCAGATTGAGTATTGAGTATTGAAATCTGTGAATTGATGATATTCTATTGATGATTGTGAATTGACAACTGATTGTTGAGGACTCAGGTCTGAAGATTGAGGATTCAGGATTGAGGATTCAGGATTGAGGATTGAGGGCTGAGGGCTGAGGATTGAGGATTGAGGATTGAGGATTGAGGATTGAGGATTGAGGATTGAAGATTGAGTATTGAGGATTGAAGATTGAGGATTGAGGATTGAGGAATAAGGATTGAGGATTGAGGATTGAGAATTGAGGATTGAAGATTGAGTATTGAGGATTGAAGATTGAGGATTGTGCATTGAGGATTGAGGATTGAGGATTGAAGGTTAACAGTTGGGGATTTAGGATTGACGATTGAGGATTGAGTATTGAGGATAAAGAATTGTGGATTGAGGATTGAGGATTGTAGGTACAGTATTGAGGATTGAAGACTGAGGATTGAGGATTGAGAATTGAGGATTGACTATGAGTGCTGAGGGTTAAGGATTGAGGTTTGAGGACTGAGGACTGAGGATTGAGGATTGAGAATTGAGGATTCAGGACTGAGGATTGAAGATTGAGGATTGGGGACTGAGTGTTGAGGGTTGAGTGATGAGAATTGATGGTTGTGGATAGTGATTTAAAGATTGCAGATTGAGTATTGCGTATTCAAAACTCTGAACTGAGGATATTCTATTGAGGATTGAGGATTGACAACTGATTGTTGAGGACTGAGTGCTGAAGATTGAGGATTCAGGATTGAGGACTCAGGATTGAGGTTTGTGGACTGAGGATTGAGGATTGAGGATTGAGGATTGAGGATTGAGGTCTGAGTATTGAAGATTGAGGATTGGGTATTGCGGATTGAACATTGAGGATTGGGTATTGAGGAATGAAGATTGAGGATTGAGGATTGAGGATTGAGGATTGAGGATTGAGGATTGAGTATTGAGGATTGAAGATTGAGGATTGAGGACTGAGCGTTGAGGGTTGAGTGATGAGAATTGATGTTTGTGGATGGAGATTTGAAGATCGAAGATTGAGGATTGAGTATTGAAAACTGAGAATTCAGGATATTCTATTGAGTATTGAGAATTTTGGATTGGTGGTTGAGGGTTGTGTGTTGAATATTGAGGATTGGTGGATTGAGTATTGAAGACTGAGGACTGAGGACTGAGGATTGAGTATTGAGGATTGAGGATTGAGTATTGAGGATTGAGGGTTGAAGATTGAGTATTGATGATTGAAGATTGCGGATTGATTATTGAGGGTTGAGGATTGAGGACGAGGACTGAGGGTTGAGGATTGAGGTTTGAGGACAGAGGATTGAGGATTGAGGATTGAGAATTGATAATTGAGGGTTGAGGATTGAAGATTGAGGATTTGGTATTGAGGATTGAGGATTGGGCATTGAGGGTCTAGTATTTGGGATTGATTATTTAGGATTGAAGATTGAGGGTTGAGGATTGAGGATTGAGGATTGAGGATTGAGGATTGAGGATTGACGATTGAGGATTGAAGATTGAGTATTGAGAATTGAAGATTGAGGATTGTGGATTGAGGATTGAGGATTGAGGATTGAATATTAAGGATTGGGGATTGAGGATTGACGATTGAGGATTGAGTACTGAGGATTAAGAATTGAGGATCGAGGATTGAGTATTGAAGATACAGTATTGAGGATTGAAGATTGAGTATTGAGGGTTGAGGACTGGGGATTGAGGATTGAAGATTGAGGATTAACGATTGAGGATTGGGGATTGAGGATCTAGGATTGGAGATTGATTATTGAGGATTGAAGATTGGGAATTGAGGATTGAGGATTGAGAATTGAGAATTGAGGATAAGGAGTGAGGGTTGAGGATTGAGGGTTGAGGAATGAGGATTGAGGATTGAGGATTGAGGATTGAGGATTGAGGATTGAGGATTGAGTATTGAAGATTGAGTATTCGTGACTGAGGATTGAGGATTGCGGATTGAGGGTTGAGGATTGAGGATAGAAGGTTGAGTATTGGGGATTGAGGATTGAGGATTGAGGATTGAGGATTGGGTATTGAGGATTGAAGAATGAGGATTGACGATTCAGGATTGAGGATTCAGGATTGAAGATAGTGTATTGAGGATAGAAGGTTGATGATTGAGGATTGAGGATTGTGGATTGAGGATTGAGGGTTGAGGATTGAAGATTGAGTATTGAGGATTGAAGATTGAGTATTCAGGATTGAAGATTGAGGATTGAGGACTGAGGCTTGAGGATTGAGGATTGAGGATTGAAGATTGAGGATTGGGGATTGAGGATTGAGGATTGAGGATTGAGTATTGAGGATTGATAATTGAGGATTGAGGATAGAAGATTGAGGATTAAGGATTGAGGATTGGGGATTGAGGATCTAGGATTGGAGATTGACTATTGAGTATTGAGGATTGAAGATTGAGGATTGAGGATTGAAGATTGAGTATTGAGGATTGTAGATTGAGGATTGTGGATTGAGTATTGAGGATTGAGGATTGAATATTAAGGATTGGGGATTGAGGATTGACGATTGAGGATTGAGTATTGAGGATTAAGAATTGAGGATCGAGGATTGAGTATTGAAGATACAGTATTGAGGATTGAAGATTGAGGATTGAGGATTGACTATGAGGGCTGAGGGTTGAGGATTGAGGTTTGAGGACTGAGGACTGAGGATTGAGGATTGAGGTTTGAGGAATGAGGATTGAGGATTGAAGATTGAGTATTCAGGATTGAAGATTGAGGATTGAGGACTGAGGCTTGAGGATTGAGGATTGAGGATTGAAGATTGAGGATTGGGGATTGAGGATTGAGGATTGAGGATTGAGTATTGAGGATTGATAATTGAGGATTGAGGATAGAAGATTGAGGATTAAGGATTGAGGATTGGGGATTGAGGATCTAGGATTTGAGATTGACTATTGAGTATTGAGGATTGAAGATTGAGGATTGAGGATTGAAGATTGAGTATTGAGGATTGATGATTGAGGATTGTGGATTGAGGATTGAGGATTGAGGATTGAATATTAAGGATTGGGGATTGAGGATTGACGATTGAGGATTGAGTATTGAGGATTAAGAATTGAGGATCGAGGATTGAGTATTGAAGATACAGTATTGAGGATTGAAGATTGAGGATCGAGGATTGAGGATTGAGGATTGACTATGAGGGCTGAGGGTTGAGGATTGAGGTTTGAGGACTGAGGACTGAGGATTGAGGATTGAGAATTGAGGATTCAGGATTGAGGATTGAAGATTGAGGATTGGGGACTGAGTGTTGAGTGTTGAGTGATGAGAATTGATGTTTGTGGATTGTGATTTAAAGATTGCAGATTGAGTATTGCGTATTCAAAACTCTGAACTGAGGATATTCTATTGAGGATTGAGGATTGACTACTGATTGTTGAGGACTGAGTGCTGAAGATTGAGGATTCAGGATTGAGCATTCAGGATTGAGGTTTGAGGACTGAGGATTGAGGATTGAGGATTGAGGATTGAGGATTGAGGACTGAGTATTGAAGATTGAGGATTGGGTATTGCGGATTGAACATTGAGGATTGGGTATTGAGGAATGAAGATTGAGGATTGAGGATTGAGGATTGAGGATTGAGGATTGAGGATTGAGTATTGAGGATTGAAGATTGAGGATTGAGGACTGAGCGTTGAGGGTTGAGTGATGAGAATTGATGTTTGTGGATGGAGATTTGAAGATCGAAGATTGAGGATTGAGTATTGAAAACTGAGAATTCAGGATATTCTATTGAGTATTGAGAATTTTGGATTGGTGGTTGAGGGTTGTGTGTTGAATATTGAGGATTGGTGGATTGAGTATTGAAGACTGAGGACTGAGGACTGAGGATTGAGTATTGAGGATTGAGGATTGAGTATTGAGGATTGAGGGTTGAAGATTGAGTATTGATGATTGAAGATTGCGGATTGATTATTGAGGGTTGAGAATTGAGGACGAGGACTGAGGGTTGAGGATTGAGGTTTGAGGACAGAGGATTGAGGATTGAGGATTGAGAATTGATAATTGAGGGTTGAGGATTGAAGATTGAGGATTTGGTATTGAGGATTGAGGATTGGGCATTGAGGGTCTAGTATTTGGGATTGATTATTTAGGATTGAAGATTGAGGGTTGAGGATTGAGGATTGAGGATTGAGGATTGAGGATTGACGATTGAGGATTGAAGATTGAGTATTGAGAATTGAAGATTGAGGATTGTGGATTGAGGATTGAGGATTGAGGATTGAATATTAAGGATTGGGGATTGAGGATTGACGATTGAGGATTGAGTACTGAGGATTAAGAATTGAGGATCGAGGATTGAGTATTGAAGATACAGTATTGAGGATTGAAGATTGAGTATTGAGGGTTGAGGACTGGGGATTGAGGATTGAAGAATGAGGATTGACGATTCAGGATTGAGGATTCAGGATTGAAGATAGTGTATTGAGGATAGAAGGTTGATGATTGAGGATTGAGGATTGTGGATTGAGGATTGAGGGTTGAGGATTGAAGATTGAGTATTGAGGATTGAAGATTGAGTATTCAGGATTGAAGATTGAGGATTGAGGACTGAGGCTTGAGGATTGAGGATTGAGGATTGAAGATTGAGGATTGGGGATTGAGGATTGAGGATTGAGGATTGAGTATTGAGGATTGATAATTGAGGATTGAGGATAGAAGATTGAGGATTAAGGATTGAGGATTGGGGATTGAGGATCTAGGATTGGAGATTGACTATTGAGTATTGAGGATTGAAGATTGAGGATTGAGGATTGAAGATTGAGTATTGAGGATTGTAGATTGAGGATTGTGGATTGAGTATTGAGGATTGAGGATTGAATATTAAGGATTGGGGATTGAGGATTGACGATTGAGGATTGAGTATTGAGGATTAAGAATTGAGGATCGAGGATTGAGTATTGAAGATACAGTATTGAGGATTGAAGATTGAGGATTGAGGATTGACTATGAGGGCTGAGGGTTGAGGATTGAGGTTTGAGGACTGAGGACTGAGGATTGAGGATTGAGAATTGAGGATTCAGGATTGAGGATTGAAGATTGAGGCTTGGGGACTGAGTGTTGAGTGTTGAGTGATGAGAATTGATGTTTGTGGATAGTGATTTAAAGATTGCAGATTGAGTATTGCGTATTCAAAACTCTGAACTGAGGATATTCTATTGAGGATTGAGGATTGACTACTGATTGTTGAGGACTGAGTGCTGAAGATTGAGGATTCAGGATTGAGCATTCAGGATTGAGGTTTGAGGACTGAGGATTGAGGATTGAGGATTGAGGATTGAGGATTGAGGACTGAGTATTGAAGATTGAGGATTGGGTATTGCGGATTGAACATTGAGGATTGGGTATTGAGGAATGAAGATTGAGGATTGAGGATTGAGGATTGAGGATTGAGGATTGAGGATTGAAGATTGAGGACTGAGCGTTGAGGGTTGAGTGATGAGAATTGATGTTTGTGGATGGAGATTTGGATATCGAAGATTGAGAATTGAGTATTGAAAAATGAGAATTCAGGATATTCTATTGAGTATTGAGAATTTTGGATTGATGGTTGAGGGTTGTGTGTTGAATATTGAGGACTGGAGGATTGAGTATTGAAGACTGAGGACAGAGGACTGAGGATTGAGTATTGAGGATTGAGGATTGAGTATTGAGGATTGAGGGTTGAAGATTGAGTATTGATGATTGAACATAGCGGATTGATTATTGAGGGTTGAGGATTGAGGACGAGGACTGAGGGTTGAGGATTGAGGTTTGAGGACAGAGGATTGAGGATTGAGGATTGAGGGTTGAAGATTGAGGATTTGGTATTGAGGATTGAGGATTGGGCATTGAGGGTCTAGTATTTGGGATTGATTATTTAGGATTGAAGATTGAGGGTTGAGGATTGAGGATTGAGGATTGAGAATTGAGAATTGAGGATGAGGACTGAGGTTTGAGGATTGAGGTTTGAGGAATGAGGATTGAGGATTGAGGATTGAGGATTGAGGATTGAGGATTGAGTATTGAAGGTTGAGGATTGATGTCTGAGGATTGAGGATTGAGGATTGAGGATTGAGGATTGAGGATTGAAGATTGATTATTGAGGATTGAAGGCTGAGAATTCAGTATTGAGGATTGAGAATTGAGGATTAAAGATTGAGTATTGATGATTGAAGATTGAGGATTGAGGATTGAGGGTTGAGGATTGAGGACGAGGACTGACGGTAGAGGATTGAAGATTGAGGATTGAGGATTGAGGATTGAGGATTGAGGATTGAGAATTGAGGATTGAAGATTGAGTATTAAGGATTGAAGATTGAGGATTGAGGATTGAGGGTTGAGGATTGAGGATTGAAGATTCAGGATTGGGGATTGAGGATTGACGATTGAGGATTGACTATTGAGGATTGAGTATTGAGGATTGAGAATTGAGGATTGAGGATTGAAGATTGAGTATTGAGGATTGAGGACTGGGGATTGAGGATTGAAGATTGAGGATTAACGATTGGGGATTGGGGATTGAGGACATAGGATTGGAGATTGATTATTGAGGATTGAAGATTGAGAATTGAGGATTGAGGATTGAGAATTGAGAATTGAGGATAAGGAGTGAGGGTTGAGGATTGAGGTTTGAGGAATGAGGATTGAGGATTGAGGATTGAGGATTGAGGATTGAGGATTGAGGATTGAGTATTGAAGATTGAGTATTCGTGACTGAGGATTGAGGATTGCGGATTTAGGGTTGAGGATTGAGGATTGAAGATTGAGTATTGGGGATTGAGGATTGAGGATTGAGGATTGAGGATTGGGTATTGAGGATTCAAGAATGAGGATTGACGATTCAGGATTGAGGATTCAGGATTGAAGATAGAGTAGTGAGGATAGAAGGTTGATGATTGAGGATTGAGGATTGTGGATTGAGGATTGAGGGTTGAGGATTGAAGATTGAGTATTGAGGATTGAAGATTGAGTATTCAGGATTGAAGATTGAGGATTGAGGACTGAGGCTTGAGGATTGAGGATTGAGGATTGAAGATTGAGGATTGGGGATTGAGGATTGAGGATTGAGGATTGAGTATTGAGGATTGATAGTTGAGGATTGAGGATTGAAGATTGAGGATTAAGGATTGAGGATTAGGGATTGAGGATCTAGGCTCGGAGGTTGACTATTGAGTATTGAGGATTGAAGATTGAGGATTGAGGATTGAAGATTGAGGATTGGGGACTGAGTGTTGAGGGTTGTGTGATGAGAATTGGTGTTTGTGGATAGAGATTTAAAGATATCAGATTGAGTATTGAGTATTGAAAACTGTGAATTGATGATATTCTATTGAGGATTGAGAATTGACAACTGATTGTTGAGGACTGAGGTCTGAAGATTGAGGATTCAGGATTGAGGATTCAGGATTGAGGTTTGAGGACTGAGGATTGAGGATTGAATATTGAGGATTGAGGATTGACGATTGAGGATTGAAGATTAACGATTGGGTATTGAGGATTGAACATTGCGGATTGAGGATTGAGGATTGAGGATTGAGGATTGAGGATTGAAGATTGAATATTGATGATTGCAGATTGAGGATTGAGGATTGAGGGTTGTGGATTAAGGACGAGGTCTGATGGTTGAGTATTGATGTTTGATGTCTGAGGATTGAGGATTGAGGATTGAGAATTGAGGATTGAGGATTGAGGATTGACGCTTGAGGATTGATGGTTGAGGATGGAGGATTGAAGAGAGAGGACTGAGTGTTGACGATTGAGAGTTGAGAATTGATGTTTGAGGATTGAGATTTGATTATTGAATATTGTGGATTGAGTATTGAACCATGAGAATTCAGGATATTCTGTTGAGTATTGAGAATTGAGTATTGATGATTGAGTATTGAGGATTGATGGTCGAGGGTTGTGTGTTGAATATTGAGGATTGAGGATTGAGGATTGAGGACTGAAGATTGGGGATTGAAGATTTAGTATTGACGATTGAAGATTGAGGATTGTGGATTGAGTGTTGAGGATTGAGGACGAGGACTGACGGTTGAGGATTGAGGTTTGTGGATTGAGGATTGAGGATTGAGGACTGAGGATTGAGGATTGAGGACTGAGCATTGAGGATTGAAGATTGAGGACTGGGGATTGAGGATTGAAGATTCAGGATTAAGGATTGATGATTGGGGATTGGGTATCTAGGATTGGAGATTGAGTATTGAGGATTGAAGATTGAGGGTTGAGGATTCAGGATTGAGCATTGAGAATTGAGGATGGGGACTGAGGGCTGAGGATTGAGGTTTGAGAAACGAGGATTGAGGATTGAGGATTGAGGACAGAGGACAGAGGATTGACGATTGAGTATTGAAGATTGAGGATTGATGACTGACGATTGAGAATTGAGGATTGATGATTGCGGATTGGGGATTGATGATTGAGTATTGAGGATTGAGTATTGAGGATTGAGGATTGAGGGTTGAGGATTGAATACTGAGAATTGAGGATTGAGGATTGAAAATTGAGTATTGATGATTGAAGATTGAGGATTGAGGATTGAGGGTTGTGGATTCAGGACGAGGTCTGATGGTTGAGTATTGATGTTTGAGGTCTGAGGATTGAGGATTGAGGATTGAGAATTGAGGATTGAGGATTGAGGATTGACGATTGAGGATTGACGACTGAGGATTGATGATTGAGGATTGAAGATTGAGTATTGAGGATTGAAGATTGAGTATTGAGGATTGAGGATTGAGGATTGAAGATTGAGTATTGGGTATTGAGGATTGAAGGATGAGGCTTGAGGATTGAGGATTGAGGATTGAAGATTGAGGATTGGGTACTGAGGATTGAAGAATGAGTATTGAGGATTGAGGATTGAGGATTGAGGATTGGAGATTGAGTATTGAGGATTGAAGATTGAGGATTGAGGATTGAAGATTGAGTATTGAGGATTGAAGATTGAGGATTGATGATTGGGGAATGAGGATTGAGGATTGAGGATTGAGAATTGAGGATTGAAGATTGAGTATTGAGGATTGAGGATTGAACATTGAGGATTGAGGATTGAGGATTGAGGATTGAAGATTGAGGATTGAGGATTGTGGATTGAATATTGAGGACTTAGTGTTGAGGGTTGAGTGATGGGAATTGATGTTTGTGGATTGAGATTTGAAGATTGAAGAATGGGGATTGAGTATTGAAAACTGTGAATTGAGGATATTCTATTGAGGATTGAGGATTGACAATTGATTGTTGAGGACTGAAGGCTGAAGATTGAGGATTCAGGATTGAGGATTCGGGATTGAGGTTTGAGGACTGAGGATTGAGGGTTGAGGATTGAGGATTGAGGATTGACGCTTGAGGATTGATGGTTGAGGATGGAGGATTGAAGAGAGAGGACTGAGTGTAGAGGATTGAGTGTTGAGGATTGATGTTTGAGGATTGAGATTTGATTATTGAATTTGTGGATTGAGTATTGAACCATGAGAATTCAGGATATTCTACTGACTATTGAGAATTGAGTATTGATTGTTGAGTATTGAGGATTGATGGTTGAGGGTTGTGTGGAACATTGAGGATTGAGGATTGAGGATTGAGGACTGAAGAGTGAGGATTGACGATTTAGTATTGACGATTGAAGATTGAGGATTTAGGATTGAGTGTTGAGGATTGAGGACGAGGACTGACGGTTGAGGATTGATGTTTGAGGTCTGAGGATTGAGGAATGAGGATTGAGAATTGGGGATTGAGGATTGAGGACTGAAGATTGAGGATTGGGTATTGAGGATTGAAGAATGAGGATTGAGGATTGAGGATTGAGCATTGAGGACTGAAGATTGAGTATTGAGGGTTGAAGATTGAGGATTGAGGAATGAGGATTGAGGATTGAGGATTGAGGATTGAGGACTGAGGATTGAAGATTGAGTATTGAGGATTGAATATTGAGGATTGTGGATTGAGGATTGAGGATTGAGGATTGAAGATTAAGGATTGGGGATTGAGGATTGAGGATTGAGGATTGAGTATTGAGGATTAAGAATTGAGGATTGAGGATTGAGGAATGAAGATTCAGTATTGAGGATTGAAGATTGAGGATTGAGGATTGAGGATTGAGGAATGACTATGAGGGCTGAGGGTTGAGGATTGAGGTTTGAGGACTGAGGACTGAGGATTGAGGATTGAGAATTGAGGATTCAGGATTGAGGATTGAAGATTGAGGATTGGGTATTGGGGATTGAAGAATGAGGATTGAGGATAGAGGATTGAGGATTGAGGATTGAAGATTGAGGATTGAGGATTGAGGATTGAAGATTGAGGACTGGGTATTGAGGATTGAAGAATGAGGATTGAGGATTCAGGATTGAGGATTGAGGATTGTAGTTTGAGGATTGGGGACTGAGTGTTGAGGGTTGAGTGATGAGAATTGATGTTTGTGGATAGAGATTTGAAGATTGCAGATTGAGTATTGCGTATGGAAAACTCCGAACTGAGGATATTCTATTGAGGATTGAGGATTGATAACTGATTGTTGAGGACAGGGCGCTGAAGATTGAGGATTCAGGATTGAGGATTCAGGATTGTGGTTTGAGGACTGAGGATTGAGGATTGAGGATTGAGGATTGAGGATTGAGGATTGAGGATTGAAGATTGAGGATTGAAGATTGAGGATTGAGGATTGACGATTGAGGATTGAGGACTGAGGATTGAGGATTGATGGTTGACTATTGAGGATTGAGGATTGAGGATTGAGGATTGAAGATTGAGGATTGGGGATTGAGGATTGACGATTGAGGACTGAGGATTGAGGATTGAAGATTGACTATTGACGATTGAGGATTGAGTATGGACGAATGAGAATTGAGGATTGAGGATTGAAGATTGAGTATTGATTATTGAAGATTGAGGATTGAGGATTGAGGATTGAGGATTGAGGACTGAAGATTGAGGATTGAGGATTGAGGATTGAGCATTGAGGATTGAAGATTGAGGACTGGGGATTGAGGATTGAAGATTGAGGGTTGAGGATTGAGGGTTGAGAATTGAGAATTGAGGATGGGGACTGTGGGTTGAGGATTGAGGTTTGAGGGACGAGGATTGAGCGTTGATGATTGAGGACTGTGGATTGACGATTGAGTATTGAAGGTTGAGGATTGATGACTGAGGATTGAGGATTGAGGATTGATGATTGCGGATTGAGGATTGAAGATTGATTATTGAGGATTGAATATTGAGGATTGAGGATTGAGTGTTGAGGATTGAAGATTGAGAATTGAGGATTGAGGATTGAAGATTGAGTATTGAGGATTGAAGATTGAGGATTGAAGATTGAGGATTGAAGGTTGAGGACTGTGTGTTCAGGGTTGAGTGATGAGAATTGATGTTTGTGGATGGAGATTTGAAGATTGAAGATTGAGGATTGAGTATTGAAAACTGAGAGTTCAGTATATTCTACTGAGTATTGAGAATTGAGGATTGATGGTTGAGTATTGAGGATTGAGGGTTGATGACTGACGATTGAGGATTGTGGATTGATGATTGACGATTGAGGACTGAGTATTGAGGATTGAAAATTGAGGATTGAGGATTGAGGATTGAAGATTGAGGACTGTGTGTTGAGGGTTTATAGATGAGAATTGATGTTTGTGGATGGAGATTCGAATATTGAAGATTGAGGATTGAGTATTGAAAACTGAGATCTCAGTATATTCTACTGAGTATTGAGAATTGAGGATTGATGGTTGAGTATTGAGGATTGATGGTTGAGGGTTGTGTGCTGAATATTGAGGATTGGCGGATTGAGTATTGAAGATTGAGGACTGAGGACTGGGGATTGAGGATTGAAGATTGAGGGTTGAGGATTCAGAATTGAGAATTGAGAATTGAGGATGGGGACTGAGGGTTGAGGATTGAGGTTTGAGGAACGAGGATTGAGGATTGAGGATTGAGTACAGAGGATTGACGATTGAGTATTGAAGATTGAGGATTGATGACTGACGATTGAGGATTGAGGATTGATGATTGCGGATTGAGGATTGAAGATTGAGTATTGAGGATTGAATATTGAGGATTGAGGATTGAGGGTTGAGGATTGAAGATTGAGAATTGAGGATTGAGGATTGAAAATTGAGTATTGAGGATTGAACTTTGAGGATTGAGGATTGAGGATTGAAGATTGAGGACTGAGTGTTGAGGGTTGAGAGATGAGAATTGATGTTTGTGGATTGAGATTTAAAGATTGCAGATTGAGTATTGAGTATTGAAAACTGTGAATTGATGATATTCTATTGAGGATTGAGAATTGACAACTGATTGTTGAGGACTTAGGTCTGGAGATTGAGGATTCAGGATTGAGGATTCAGGATTGAAGTTTGAGGACTGATGATTGAGGATTGGGTATTGCGGACTGAACATTGAGGATCGAGGATTGAGGATTGAGGACTGAGGATTGAGGACTGAAGATTGAATATTGATGATGGAAGATTGAGGATTGAGGATTGAGGGCTGTGGATTGAGGACGAGGACTGAGGGTTGAGTATTGATGTTTGAGGTCTGAGTGTTGAGGATTGAGGATTGAGAATTGAGGATTGAGGATTGAGGATTGAGGATTGAGGATTGAGGATCGAGGATTGAAGATTGGGTATTGAGGATTCAAGATTAAGGATTGGGGATTGAGGATTGAGGATTGAGGATTGAGTATTGAGGATTGAGGATTGAAGATTGAGGATTGGGGATTGAAGATTGAGGATTGTGGATTGAGGGTTGATGATTGAGGATTGAAGATTAAGGATTGGGGATTGAGGATTGAAGATTGAGGATTGAGGATTGAGGATTGAGGATTGAGGATTGAGGATGAGGGCTGAGGTTTGAGGATTGAGGTTTGAGGACTGTGGACTGAGGATTGAGGATTCAGAATTGAGGATTGAGGATTGAGTATTGAAGATTGAGAATTGAGGATTGAAGGTTGAGGATTGAGGAATGTGGATTGAGGATTGAGGATGAGGGCTGAGGGTTGATGGTTGAGGTTTTAGGACTGAGGACTGAGGATTGAGGATTGAGAATTGAGGATTTAAGATTGAGGATTGAAGATTGAGGATTGGGTATTGAGGATTGAAGAATGAGGATTGAGGATTGAGGATTTAGGATTGAAGATTGACGATTGGGAATGGAGGATTGAGGATTGAGGATTGAATATTGAGGATTGGGGACTGAGTGTTGAGGGTTGAGTGATGAGAATTGATGTTTGTGGATAGAGATTTGAAGATTGCAGATTGAGTATTGCGTATGGAAAACTCTGAACTGAGGATATTCTATTGAGGATTGAGGATTGACATCTGATTGTTGAGGACTGAGGGCTGAAGATTGAGGTTTCAGGATTGAGGATTCAGGATTGTGGTTTGAGGACTGAGGATTGAGGTTTGAGGATTGAGGATTGAGGATTGAGGATTGAGGATTGAGGATTGATGATTGAGGATTGAGGATTGAGGATTGAACATTGAGGATTGAGGATTGAGGATTGAAGACTGAGGATTGGGTATTGAGGATTGAACATTGAGGATTGAGGATTGACGATGAGGGCTGAGGGTTGAGGATTGAGGATTGAGGACTGAGGACTGAGGATTGAGTGTTGAGGATTGAGGGTTGAGGATTGAGGATTGAAGATTGAGGATTGAGGATGAGGGCTGAGGTTTGAGGATTGAGGTTTGAGGACTGTGGACAGAGGGTTGAGGATTGAGAATTGAGGATAGAGGATTGAGCATTGAAGATTGAGAGTTGAGGATTGAAGGTTGAGGATTGAGGAATGAGGATTGAGGATTGAGGATTGAACATTGAGGATTGAGGATTGAGGATTGAGGATTGAGGATTGAGGATTGAAGATTGAATATTGATGATTGAAGGTTGAGGATTGAGGATTGAGGGTTGTGGATTGAGGACGAGGTCTGATGGTTGAGTATTGATGTTTGAGGTCTGAGGATTGAGGATTGAGGATTGAGAATTGAGGATTGAGGATTGAGGATTGACGATTGAGGATTGAGGACTGAGGATTGATGATTGAGGATTGAAGATTGAGTATTGAGGATTGAAGATTGGCTATTGAGGATTGAGGATTGAGGATTGAGGATTGAAGATTGAGGATTGGGGATTGAGGATTGACGATTGAGGATTGAGTAATGACGATTGAGGATTGAGGATTGAGGATTGAGGATTGATGATTGAGTATTGAGGATTGTGGATTGAATATTGAGGACTTAGTGTTGAGGGTTGAGTGATGGGAATTGATGTTTGTGGATTGAGATTTGGAGATTGAAGTATGGAGATTGGGTATTGAAAACTGTGAATTGAGGATATTCTATTGAGGATTGAGGATTGACAATTGATTGTTGAGGACTGAGGGCTGAAGATTGAGGATTCAGGGTTGAGGATTCGGGTTTGAGGTTTGAGGACTGAGGATTGAGGGTTGAGGATTGAGGATTGAGGATTGACGCTTGAGTATTGATGGTTGAGTATTGAGGATTGATGGTTGAGGGTTGTGTGGAATATTGAGGATTGAGGATTGAGGATTGAGGACTGAAGAGTGAGGATTGAAGATTTAGTATTGACGATTGAAGATTGAGGATTTAGGATTGAGGATTGAGGATGAGGACTGAGGATTGAGGATTGAAGATTGAGTATTGAGGATTGAATGTTGAGGATTGAGCTTTGAGGATTGAAGATTGAGTATTGAGGATTGAGGATTGAGGATCGAGAATTGAGGATTGAGGATCGAGAATTGAGGATTGAGGATTGAGGATTCAAGATTGAGGATTGGGTATTGAGGATTGAAGAATGAGGATTAAGGATTGAGGGTTGAGGGTTGAGGATTGAAGAATGAGTATTCAGGATTGAAGATTGAGGATTGAGGGTTGAGGATTGAGGATTGAGGATTGAGGATTGAGGATTGAGGATTGAAGATTGAATATTGATGATTGAAGAATGAGGATTGAGGATTGAGGACTGAGGATTGAGGATTGAAGATTGAGGATTGAGGACTGAAGATTGAGGATTGAAGATTGAGGATTGAGGACTGAGCATTGAGGATTGAAGATTGAGGACAGAGATTGAGGATTGAAGATTGAGGATTAAGGATTGAGGATTGGGGATTGGGGATCTAGGATTGGAGATAGATTATTGAGGATTGAAGATTGAGGATTGAGGATTGAGGATTGAGGACCGAGGATGAGAGTTGAGCGTTGAGGATTGAGGTTTGAGGACTGAGGACTGAGGATTGAGTATTAAGAATTGATGATTGAGGATTGAGTATTGAGGATTGAAGGATGAGGCTTGAGGATTGAGGATTGAGGATTGAGGATTGAAGATTGAGTATTGAGGTTTGAAGACTGACGATTCAGGGTTGAGGATTGAGGATTGAGGATTGAGGATTGAGGATTGATGATTGAGTATTGAGGATTGAAGATTGAGGATTGAGGATTGAGGGTTGAGTATTGAGGATTGAGGATTGATGATTGAGGATTGGGGACTGAGTGTTGAGGGTTGAGTGATGAGAATTGATGATTGTGGATAGAGATTTAAAGATTGCAGATTGAGTATTGAGTATTGAAAACTGTGAATTGATGATATGCTATTGAGGATTGAGAATTGACAACTGATTGTTGAGGACTTAGGTCTGAAGATTGAGGATTCAGGCTTGAGGATTCAGGATTGAGGTTTGAGGACTAAGGATTGAGGATTGGGTATTACGGATTGAGCATTGAGGATTGAGGATTGAGGATTGAGGACTGGGGGTTGAGGACTGAAGATTGAATATTGATGATTGAAGATTGAGGATTGAGGATTGAGGGCTGTGGTTTGAGGACGAGGACTGAGGGTTGAGTATTGATGTTTGAGGTCTGAGGATTTAGGATTGAGGATTGAGAATTGAGGATTGAGGATTGAGGATTCAATACTGAGGATTGGGTATTGAGGATTGAAGAATGAGGATTCAGGATTGAGGATTGAGGATTGAGGACTGAAGATTGAGTATTGAGGGTTGAAGATTGAGGATTGAGGAATGAGGATTGAGGATTGAGGATTGAGGATTGAGGATTGAGGATTGAAGATTGAGTATTGAGGATTGAATATTGAGGATTGTGGATTGAGGATTGAGGATTGAGGATTGAAGATTAAGGATTGGGGATTGAGGATTGAGGATTGAGGATTGAGTATTGAGGATTAAGAATTGAGGATTGAGGATTGAGGATTGAAGATTGAGGATTGGGGTCTGAGAGCTGAGGGTTGAGTGATGAGAATTGATGTTTGTGGATAGAGATCTAAAGATTGCAGATTGAGTATTGAGTATTGAAAACTGTGAATTGATGATATTCTATTGAGGATTGAGAATTGACAACTGATTGTTGAGGACTCAGGTCTGAAGATTGAGGATTCAGGCTTGAGGATTCAGGATTGAGGTTTGAGGACTGAGGATTGAGGATTGGGTATTACGGATTGAGCATTGAGGATTGAGGATTGAGGATTGAGGACTGAGGGTTGAGGACTGAAGATTGAATATTGATGATTGAAGATTGAGGATTGAGGATTGAGGGCTGTGGATTGAGGACGAGGACTGAGGGTTGAGTATTGATGTTTGAGGTCTGAGGATTTAGGATTGAGGATTGAGAATTGAGGATTGAGGATTGAGGATTCAAGACTGAGGATTGGGTATTGAGGATAGATGAATGAGGATTGAGGATTGAGGATTGAGGATTGAGGACTGAAGATTGAGTATTGAGGGTTGAAGATTGAGGATTGAGGAATGAGGATTGAGGATTGAGGATTGAGGATTGAGGATTGAGGATTGAAGATTGAGTATTGAGGATTGAATATTGAGGATTGTGGATTGAGGATTGAGGATTGAGGATTGAAGATTAAGGATTGGGGATTGAGGATTGAGGATTGAGGATTGAGTATTGAGGATTAAGAATTGAGGATTGAGGATTGAGGATTGAAGATTCAGAATTGAGGATTGAAGATTGAGGATTGAGGATTGAGGATTGAGGAATGACTATGAGGGCTGAGGGTTGAGGATTGAGGTTTGAGGACTGAGGACTGAGGATTGAGGATTGAGAATTGAGGATTCAGGATTGAGGATTGAAGATTGAGGATTGGGTATTGGGGATTGAAGAATGAGGATTGAGGATAGAGGATTGAGGATTGAGGATTGAAGATTGAGGATTGAGGATTGAAGATTGAAGATTGAGGACTGGGTATTGAGGATTGAAGAATGAGGATTGAGGATTGAGGATTGAGGATTGAGGATTGTAGTTTGAGGATTGGGGACTGAGTGTTGAGGGTTGAGTGATGAGAACTGATGTTTGTGGATAAAGATTTGAGTATTGCAAATTGAGTATTGCGTATGGAAAACTCCGAACTGAGGATATTCTATTGAGGATTGAGTATTGATAACTGATTGTTGAGGACAGGGCGCTGAAGATTGAGGATTCAGGATTGAGGATTCAGGATTGTGGTTTGAGGACTGAGGATTGAGGATTGAGGATTGAGGATTGAGGATTGAAGATTGAGGATTGAGGATTGACGATTGAGGATTGAGGACTGAGGATTGAGGATTGAAGATTGACTATTGAGGATTGAGAATTGAGGATTGAGGATTGAAGATTGAGGATTGGGGATTGAGGATTGACGATTGAGGATTGAGTAATGACGATTGAGGATTGAGCATTGAGGATTGAAGATTGAGGATTGGGTATTGAGGATTAAAGAATGAGTATTGAGGATTGAGGATTGAGGATTGAAGATTGAGGATTGGTGATTGAGGATTGAGGATTGAGGATTGAGGATTGAAGATTGAGGATTGGGTATTGAGGATTGAAGAATGAGGACTGAGGATTGAGGATTGAGGATTGAGGATTGAGGATTGAGTATTGAGGATTAATAATTGAGGATTGAGGATTGAGGATTGAAGATTCAGTATTGAGGATTGAAGATTGAGGATTGAGGATTGAGGATTGACGATTGACTATGAGGGCTGAGGGTTGAGGATTGAGGTCTGAGGACTGAGGACTGAGGATTGAGGATTGAGAATTGAGGATTGAGGATTTAGGATTGAAGATTGAGGACTGGGTATTGAGGATTGAAGAATGAGGATTGAGGATTGAGGATTGAGGATTGAGGATTGAAGATTGAGGATTGAGGATTGAGGATTGAGGATTGAAGATTGAGTATTGAGGATTGAAGATTGAGGATTGGGCATTGAGGATTGAGGAATGACTATGAGGGCTGAGGGTTGAGTATTGAGGTTTGAGGACTGAGGACTGATGATTGAGGATTGAGAATTGAGGATTCAGGATTGAGGATTGAAGATTGAGGATTGGGTATTGGGGATTGAAGAATGAGGATTGAGGATAGAGGATTGAGGATTGAGGATTGAAGATTGAGGATTGAGGATTGAAGATTGAAGATTGAGGACTGGGTATTGAGGATTGAAGAATGAGGATTGAGGATTGAGGATTGAGGATTGAGGATTGTAGTTTGAGGATTGGGGACTGAGTGTTGAGGGTTGAGTGATGAGAATTGATGTTTGTGGATAGAGATTTGAGGATTGCAGATTGAGTATTGCGTATGGAAAACTCCGAACTGAGGGTATTCTATTGAGGATTGAGTATTGATAACTGATTGTTGAGGACAGGGCGCTGAAGATTGAGGATTCAGGATTGAGGATTCAGGATTGTGGTTTGAGGACTGAGGATTGAGGATTGAGGATTGAGGATTGAGGATTGAAGATTGAGGATTGAGGATTGACGATTGAGGATTGAGGACTGAGGATTGAGGATTGAAGATTGACTATCGAGGATTGAGAATTGAGGATTGAGGATTGAAGATTGAGGATTGGGGATTGAGGATTGACGATTGAGGATTGAGTAATGACGATTGAGGATTGAGGATTGAGGATTGAAGATTGAGGATTGGGTATTGAGGATTAAAGAATGAGTATTGAGGATTGAGGATTGAGGATTGAAGATTGAGGATTGGTGATTGAGGATTGAGGATTGAGGATTGAGGATTGAAGATTGAGGATTGGGTATTGAGGATTGAAGAATGAGGACTGAGGATTGAGGATTGAGGATTGAGGATTGAGGATTGAGTATTGAGGATTAATAATTGAGGATTGAGGATTGAGGATTGAAGATTCAGTATTGAGGATTGAAGATTGAGGATTGAGGATTGAGGATTGACGATTGACTATGAGGGCTGAGGGTTGAGGATTGAGGTCTGAGGACTGAGGACTGAGGATTGAGGATTGAGAATTGAGGATTGAGGATTTAGGATTGAAGATTGAGGACTGGGTATTGAGGATTGAAGAATGAGGATTGAGGATTGAGGATTGAGGATTGAGGATTGAAGATTGAGGATTGAGGATTGAGGATTGAGGATTGAAGATTGAGTATTGAGGATTGAAGATTGAGGATTGGGCATTGAGGATTGAGGATTGAGAATTGAAGATTGAGAATTGGGGACTGAGTGTTGAGGGTTGAGTGATGAGAATTGATGTTTGTGGATAGAGATTTCAAGATTGCAGATTGAGTATTGCGTATGGAAAGCTCTGAACTGAGGATATTCTATTGAGGATTGTGGATCGACAACTGATTGTTGAGGACTGAGGGCTGAAGATTGAGGTTTCAGGATTGTGGTTTCAGGATTGTGGTTTGAGGACTGAGGATTGAGGTTTGAGGATTGATGATTGAGGATTGAGGTGTGAGGACTGAGGATTGAGGGTTGAGGATTGAGGATTGAGGATTGACGCTTGAGGATTGATGGTTGAGGATGGAGGATTGAAGAGAGAGGACTGAGTGTTGAGGATTGAGTGTTGAGAATTGATGTTTGAGGATTGAGATTTGATTATTGAATATTGTGGATTGTGTATTGAACCCTGAGAATTCAGGATATTCTATTGAGTATTGAGAATTGAGTATTGATGGTTGAGTATTGAGGATTGATGGTTGAGGGTTGTGTGTTGAATATTGAGGATTGAGGATTGAGGATTGAGGACTGAAGATTGAGGATTGAAGATTTAGTGTTGACGATTGAAGACTGAGGATTGAGGATTGAGTGTTGGGGATTGAGAACGAGGTCTGACGGTTGAGGATTGAGGTTTATGGATTGAGGATTGAGGATTGAGGACTGAGGATTGAGGATTGAGGACTGAGCATTGAGGATTGAAGATTGAGGACAGGGATTGAGGATTGAAGATTGAGGATTAAGGATTGAGGATTGGGGATTGGGGATCTAGGATTGGAGATTGATTATTGAGGATTGAAGATTGAGGGTTGAGGATTCAGGATTGAGAATTGAGAATTGAGGATGGGGACTGAGGGTTGAGGATTGAGGTTGGAGTATTGAGGATTGAAGATTGAGGATTGAAGATTGAGGATTGTGTATTGACGATTGAGAATTGAGGATTGAGGATTGAAGATTGAGTATTAATGATTGAAGATTGAGGACTGAGGATTGAGGATTGATGATTGAGGACTGAGGATTGAGGATTGAGGATTGAGCATTGAGGATTGAAGATTGAGGATGGGGATTGAGGATTGAAGATTGAGGGTTTATGATTGAGGGTTGAGAATTGAGAATTGAGGATGGGGACTGAGGGTTGAGGACCGAGGTTTGAGGAACGAGGATTGAGGGTTGAGGATTGAGGACTGTGGATTGACGATTGAGTATTGAAGATTGAGGATTGATCACTGAGGATTGAGGATTGAGTATTGATGATTGCGGATTGAGGATTGAAGATTGAGTATTGAGGATTGAATATTGATGATTGAGGATTGAGGGTTGAGGATTGAAGATTGAGAATTGAGGATTGAGGATTGAAGATTGAAGATTGAGGATTGAGTACTGACGATTGAGAATTGAGGATTGAGGATTGAGGATTGAAGATTGAGGATTGAGGATTGAGGATTGAGGATTGAAGATTGAGTATTCAGGATTGAAGATTGAGGATTGAGGATTGAGGATTGAGGATTGAGGATTGAAGATTGACGATTGGGGATTGAGGATTGACGATTGAGGATTGAGTATTGACGATTGAGAATTGAGGATTGAGGATTAAAGATTGAGTATTGATGATTGAAGATTGAGGACTGAGGATTGAGGATTGATGATTGAGGACTGAGGATTGAGGATTGAGGATTGAGCATTGAGGATTGAAGATTGAGGATGGGGATTGAGGATTGAAGATTGAGGGTTGATGATTGAGGGTTAAGAATTGCGAATTGAGGATGGGGACTGAGGGTTGAGGACCGAGGTTTGAGGAACGAGGATTGAGGGTTGAGGATTGAGGACTGTGGATTGACGATTGAGTATTGAAGATTGAGTATTGATCACTGAGGATTGAGGATTGAGGATTGATGATTGCGGATTGAGGATTGAAGATTGAGTATTGAGGATTGAATATTGATGATTGAGGATTGAGGGTTGAGGATTGAAGATTGAGAATTGAGGATTGAGGATTGAAGATTGAGTATTGAGGATTGTAGATTGAGGATTGAGGATTGAGGATTGAAGATTGAGGACTGTGTGTTGAGGGTTTAGAGATGAGAATTGATGTTTGTGGATGGAGATTCGAAGATTGAAGATTGAGGATTGAGTATTGAAAACTGAGAACTCAGGATATTCTACTGAGTATTGAGAATTGAGGATTGATGGTTGAGTATTGAGGATTGATGGTTGAGGGTTGTGTGCTGAATACTGAGGATTGGCGGATTGAGTATTGAAGATTGAGGACTGAGGACTGGGGATTGAGTATTGAGGATTGAGGATTGAGGATTGAAGATTGAGGATTGAGGATTGAGGATTGAAGATTGAGGATTGGGGATTGAAGATTGAGTATTTATTATTCAAGGTTGAGGATTGTGGATTGAGGATTGAGGATTGAGGATTGAGGATTGCGGATTGAGGATTGAAGATTGGGTATTGAGGATTGAATATTGAGGATTGTGGATTGAGAATTGAGGATTGAGGATTGAAAATTAAGGATTGGGTATTGAGGATTGACGATTGAGGATTGAGTATTGAGGATTAAGAATTGAGGATTGAGGATTGAGGATTGAAGATTGAGGATTGGGGACTGAGAGCTGAGGGTTGAGTGATGAGAATTGATGTTTGTGGATAGAGATTCAAAGATTGCAGATTGAGTATTGAGTATTGAAAACTGTGAATTGATGATATTCTATTGAGGATTGAGAATTGACAACTGATTGTTGTGGACTTAGGTCTGAAGATTGAGGATTCTGGATTGAGGATTCAGGATTGAGGTTTGAGGACTGAGGATTGAGGATTGGCTATTGCGGATTGAACATTGAGGATTGAGGATTGAGGGTTGAGGATTGAAGATTCAGTATTGAGGATTGAAGATTGAGGATTGAGGATTGAGGATTGAGGATTGACTATGAGGACTGAGTATTGAGGATTGAGAATTGAGGATTGAGGATTGAGGATTGAAGATTCAGTATTGAGGATTGAAGATTGAGTATTGAGAATTGAGGATTGAGGATTGACTATGAGGGCTGAGGGTTGAGGATTGCGGTTTGAGGCCTGAGGACTGAGGATTGAGGATTGAGAATTGAGGATTGAGGATTGAGGATTGAGGATTGCGGATTGAAGATTGAAGATTGAGTATTGAGGATTGAATATTGAGGATTGTGGATTGAGGATTGAGGATTGAGGATTGAAAATTAAGGATTGTGGATTGAGGATTGACGATTGAGGATTGAGTATTGAGTATTAAGGATTGAGGATTGAGGATTGAGGATTGAAGGTTGAGGATTGGGGTCTGAGAGCTGAGGGTTGAGTGATGAGAATTGATGTTTGTGGTTAGAGATCTAAAGATTGCAGATTGAGTATTGAGTATTGAAAACTGTGAATTGATGATATTCTATTGAGGATTGAGAATTGACAACTGATTGTTGAGGACTTAGGTCTGAAGATTGAGGATTCAGGCTTGAGAATTCAGGATTGAGGTTTGAGGACTGAGGATTGAGGATTGGGTATTACGGATTGAGCATTGAGGATTGAGGATTGAGGATTGAGGATTGAGGATCGAGGATTGAAGATTGAGTATTGAGGATTGAATATTGAGGATTGTGGATTGAGGATTGAGGATTGAGGATTGAAGATTAAGGATTGGGGATTGAGGATTGAGGATTGAGGATTGAGGATTGAGTATTGAGGATTAAGAATTGAGGATTGAGGATTGAGGATTGAAGATTCAGTATTGATGATTGAAGAGTGAGGATTGAGGATTGAGGATTGAGGATTGACTATGAGGGCTGAGGGTTGAGGATTGAGGTTTGAGGACTGAGGACTGAGGGTTGAGGATTGAGAATTGAGGATTCAGGATTGAGGATTGAAGATTGAGGATTGGGTATTGAGGATTGAAGAATGAGGATTGAGGATAGAGGATTGAGGATTGAGGATTGAAGATTGAGGATTGAGGATTGAGGATTGAAGATTGAGGACTGGGTATTGAGGATTGAAGAATGAGGATTGAGGATTGAGGATTGAGGATTGAGGATTGTAGATTGAGGATTGGGGACTGAGTGTTGAGGGTTGAGTGATGAGAATTGATGTTTGTGGATAGAGATTTGAAGATTGCAGATTGAGTATTGCGTATGGAAAACTCCGAACTGAGGATATTCTATTGAGGATTGAGGATTGATAACTAATTGTTGAGGACAGGGCGCTGAAGATAGAGGATTCAGGATTGAGGATTCAGGATTGTGGTTTGAGGACTGACGATTGAGGATTGAGGATTGAGGATTGAGGATTGAGGATTGAGGATTGAAGATTGAGGATTGAGGATTGACGATTGAGGATTGAGGACTGAGGATTGAGGATTGAAGATTGACTATCGAGGATTGAGAATTGAGGATTGAGGATTGAAGATTGAGGATTGGGGATTGAGGATTGACGATTGAGGATTGAGTAATGACGATTGAGGATTGAGGATTGAGGATTGAAGATTGAGGATTGGGTATTGAGGATTAAAGAATGAGTATTGAGGATTGAGGATTGAGGATTGAAGATTGAGGATTGGTGATTGAGGATTGAGGATTGAGGATTGAGGATTGAAGATTGAGGATTAGGTATTGAGGATTGAAGAATGAGGACTGAGGATTGAGGATTGAGGATTGAGGATTGAGGATTGAGTATTGAGGATTAATAATTGAGGATTGAGGATTGAGGATTGAAGATTCAGTATTGAGGATTGAAGATTGAGGATTGAGGATTGAGGATTGACGATTGACTATGAGGGCTGAGGGTTGAGGATTGAGGTCTGAGGACTGAGGACTGAGGATTGAGGATTGAGAATTGAGGATTGAGGATTTAGGATTGAAGATTGAGGACTGGGTATTGAGGATTGAAGAATGAGGATTGAGGATTGAGGATTGAGGATTGAGGATTGAAGATTGAGGATTGAGGATTGAGGATTGAGGATTGAAGATTGAGTATTGAGGATTGAAGATTGAGGATTGGGCATTGAGGATTGAGGATTGAGAATTGAAGATTGAGAATTGGGGACTGAGTGTTGAGGGTTGAGTGATGAGAATTGATGTTTGTGGATAGAGATTTCAAGATTGCAGATTGAGTATTGCGTATGGAAAGCTCTGAACTGAGGATATTCTATTGAGGATTGAGGATCGACAACTGATTGTTGAGGACTGAGGGCTGAAGATTGAGGTTTCAGGATTGTGGTTTCAGGATTGTGGTTTGAGGACTGAGGATTGAGGTTTGAGGATTGATGATTGAGGATTGAGGTGTGAGGACTGAGGATTGAGGGTTGAGGATTGAGGATTGAGGATTGACGCTTGAGGATTGATGGTTGAGGATGGAGGATTGAAGAGAGAGGACTGAGTGTTGAGGATTGAGTGTTGAGAATTGATGTTTGAGGATTGAGATTTGATTATTGAATATTGTGGATTGTGTATTGAACCCTGAGAATTCAGGATATTCTATTGAGTATTGAGAATTGAGTATTGATGGTTGAGTATTGAGGATTGATGGTTGAGGGTTGTGTGTTGAATATTGAGGATTGAGGATTGAGGATTGAGGACTGAAGATTGAGGATTGAAGATTTCGTGTTGACGATTGAAGACTGAGGATTGAGGATTGAGTGTTGGGGATTGAGAACGAGGTCTGACGGTTGAGGATTGAGGTTTATGGATTGAGGATTGAGGATTGAGGACTGAGGATTGAGGATTGAGGACTGAGCATTGAGGATTGAAGATTGAGGACAGGGATTGAGGATTGAAGATTGAGGATTAAGGATTGAGGATTGGGGATTGGGGATCTAGGATTGGAGATTGATTATTGAGGATTGAAGATTGAGGGTTGAGGATTCAGGATTGAGAATTGAGAATTGAGGATGGGGACTGAGGGTTGAGGATTGAGGTTTGAGTATTGAGGATTGAAGATTGAGGATTGAAGATTGAGGATTGTGTATTGACGATTGAGAATTGAGGATTGAGGATTGAAGATTGAGTATTAATGATTGAAGATTGAGGACTGAGGATTGAGGATTGATGATTGAGGACTGAGGATTGAGGATTGAGGATTGAGCATTGAGGATTGAAGATTGAGGATGGGGATTGAGGATTGAAGATTGAGGGTTTATGATTGAGGGTTGAGAATTGAGAATTGAGGATGGGGACTGAGGGTTGAGGACCGAGGTTTGAGGAACGAGGATTGAGGGTTGAGGATTGAGGACTGTGGATTGACGATTGAGTATTGAAGATTGAGGATTGATCACTGAGGATTGAGGATTGAGTATTGATGATTGCGGATTGAGGATTGAAGATTGAGTATTGAGGATTGAATATTGATGATTGAGGATTGAGGGTTGAGGATTGAAGATTGAGAATTGAGGATTGAGGATTGAAGATTGAAGATTGAGGATTGAGTACTGACGATTGAGAATTGAGGATTGAGGATTGAGGATTGAAGATTGAGGATTGAGGATTGAGGATTGAGGATTGAAGATTGAGTATACAGGATTGAAGATTGAGGATTGAGGATTGAGGATTGAGGATTGAGGATTGAAGATTGACGATTGGGGATTGAGGATTGACGATTGAGGATTGAGTATTGACGATTGAGAATTGAGGATTGAGGATTGAAGATTGAGTATTGATGATTGAAGATTGAGGACTGAGGATTGAGGATTGATGATTGAGGACTGAGGATTGAGGATTGAGGATTGAGCATTGAGGATTGAAGATTGAGGATGGGGATTGAGGATTGAAGATTGAGGGTTGATGATTGAGGGTTAAGAATTGCGAATTGAGGATGGGGACTGAGGGTTGAGGACCGAGGTTTGAGGAACGAGGATTGAGGGTTGAGGATTGAGGACTGTGGATTGACGATTGAGTATTGAAGATTGAGTATTGATCACTGAGGATTGAGGATTGAGGATTGATGATTGCGGATTGAGGATTGAAGATTGAGTATTGAGGATTGAATATTGATGATTGAGGATTGAGGGTTGAGGATTGAAGATTGAGAATTGAGGATTGAGGATTGAAGATTGAGTATTGAGGATTGTAGATTGAGGATTGAGGATTGAGGATTGAAGATTGAGGACTGTGTGTTGAGGGTTTAGAGATGAGAATTGATGTTTGTGGATGGAGAGTCGAAGATTGAAGATTGAGGATTGAGTATTGAAAACTGAGAACTCAGGATATTCTACTGAGTATTGAGAATTGAGGATTGATGGTTGAGTATTGAGGATTGATGGTTGAGGGTTGTGTGCTGAATACTGAGGATTGGCGGATTGAGTATTGAAGATTGAGGACTGAGGACTGGGGATTGAGTATTGAGGATTGAGGATTGAGGATTGAAGATTGAGGATTGAGGATTGAGGATTGAAGATTGAGGATTGGGGATTGAAGATTGAGTATTTATTATTCAAGGTTGAGGATTGAGGATTGAGGATTGAGGATTGAGGATTGAGGATTGCGGATTGAGGATTGAAGATTGGGTATTGAGGATTGAATATTGAGGATTGTGGATTGAGAATTGAGGATTGAGGATTGAAAATTAAGGATTGGGTATTGAGGATTGACGATTGAGGATTGAGTATTGAGGATTAAGAATTGAGGATTGAGGATTGAGGATTGAAGATTGAGGATTGGGGACTGAGAGCTGAGGGTTGAGTGATGAGAATTGATGTTTGTGGATAGAGATTCAAAGATTGCAGATTGAGTATTGAGTATTGAAAACTGTGAATTGATGATATTCTATTGAGGATTGAGAATTGACAACTGATTGTTGTGGACTTAGGTCTGAAGATTGAGGATTCTGGATTGAGGATTCAGGATTGAGGTTTGAGGACTGAGGATTGAGGATTGGCTATTGCGGATTGAACATTGAGGATTGAGGATTGAGGGTTGAGGATTGAAGATTCAGTATTGAGGATTGAAGATTGAGGATTGAGGATTGAGGATTGAGGATTGACTATGAGGGCTGAGGGTTGAGGATTGCGGTTTGAGGCCTGAGGACTGAGGATTGAGGATTGAGAATTGAGGATTGAGGATTGAGGATTGAGGATTGCGGATTGAAGATTGAAGATTGAGTATTGAGGATTGAATATTGAGGATTGTGGATTGAGGATTGAGGATTGAGGATTGAAAATTAAGGATTGTGGATTGAGGATTGACGATTGAGGATTGAGTATTGAGTATTAAGGATTGAGGATTGAGGATTGAGGATTGAAGGTTGAGGATTGGGGTCTGAGAGCTGAGGGTTGAGTGATGAGAATTGATGTTTGTGGATAGAGATCTAAAGATTGCAGATTGAGTATTGAGTATTGAAAACTGTGAATTGATGATATTCTATTGAGGATTGAGAATTGACAACTGATTGTTGAGGACTTAGGTCTGAAGATTGAGGATTCAGGCTTGAGAATTCAGGATTGAGGTTTGAGGACTGAGGATTGAGGATTGGGTATTACGGATTGAGCATTGAGGATTGAGGATTGAGGATTGAGGATTGAGGATCGAGGATTGAAGATTGAGTATTGAGGATTGAATATTGAGGATTGTGGATTGAGGATTGAGGATTGAGGATTGAAGATTAAGGATTGGGGATTGAGGATTGAGGATTGAGGATTGAGTATTGAGGATTAAGAATTGAGGATTGAGGATTGAGGATTGAAGATTCAGTATTGATGATTGAAGAGTGAGGATTGAGGATTGAGGATTGAGGATTGACTATGAGGGCTGAGGGTTGAGGATTGAGGTTTGAGGACTGAGGACTGAGGGTTGAGGATTGAGAATTGAGGATTCAGGATTGAGGATTGAAGATTGAGGATTGGGTATTGAGGATTGAAGAATGAGGATTGAGGATAGAGGATTGAGGATTGAGGATTGAAGATTGAGGATTGAGGATTGAGGATTGAAGATTGAGGACTGGGTATTGAGGATTGAAGAATGAGGATTGAGGATTGAGGATTGAGGATTGAGGATTGTAGATTGAGGATTGGGGACTGAGTGTTGAGGGTTGAGTGATGAGAATTGATGTTTGTGGATAGAGATTTGAAGATTGCAGATTGAGTATTGCGTATGGAAAACTCCGAACTGAGGATATTCTATTGAGGATTGAGGATTGATAACTAATTGTTGAGGACAGGGCGCTGAAGATAGAGGATTCAGGATTGAGGATTCAGGATTGTGGTTTGAGGACTGACGATTGAGGATTGAGGATTGAGGATTGAGGATTGAGGATTGAGGATTGAAGATTGAGGATTGAGGATTGAGGATTGAGGATTGAGGATTGAGGATTGAGGATTGAGGATTGAGGATTGAGGATTGAATATTGAATATTGATGATTGAGGGTTGAGGATTGAGGATTGAGGGTTGTGGATTGAGGACGAGGTCTGATGGTTGAGTATTGATGTTTGAGGTCTGAGGATTGAGGATTGAGGATTGAGAATTGAGGATTGAGGATTGAGGATTGACGATTGAGTAATGAGGATTGAAGATTGATGATTGAGTGTTGAGGATTGAAGATTGAGGATTGAGGATTGAAGATTGAGGATTGAGGATTGAGGATTGAAGATTGAGGATTGGGGATTGAAGATTGAGTATTTATTATTCAAGGTTGAGGATTGAGGATTGAGGATTGAGGATTGAGGATTGAGGATTGCGGATTGAGGATTGAAGATTGGATATTGAGGATTGAATATTGAGGATTGTGGATTGAGAATTGAGGATTGAGGATTGAAAATTAACGATTGGGTATTGAGGATTGACGATTGAGGATTGAGTATTGAGGATTAAGAATTGAGGATTGAGGATTGAGGATTGAAGATTGAGGATTGGGGACTGAGAGCTGAGGGTTGAGTGATGAGAATTGATGTTTGTGGATAGAGATTTAAAGATTGCAGATTGAGTATTGAGTATTGAAAACTGTGAATTGATGATATTCTATTGAGGATTGAGAATTGACATCTGATTGTTGTGGACTTAGGTCTGAAGATTGAGGATTCAGGATTGAGGATTCAGGATTGAGGTTTGAGGACTGAGGATTGAGGATTGGGTATTGCGGATTGAGCATTGAGGATTGAGGATTGAGGATTGAGGACTGAGGATTGAGGACTGAAGATTGAATATTGATGATTGAAGATTGAGGATTGAGGATTGAGGGCTGAGGATTGAGGACGAGGACTGAGGGTTGAGTATTGATGTTTGAGGTCTGAGGATTGAGGATTGAGGATTGAGAATTGAGGATTGAGTATTGAGGATTCAAGATTGAGGATTGGGTATTGAGGATTGAAGAATGAGGATTGAGGATTGAGGATTGAGGAATGGGGATTGAGGATTGAGGATTGAGGATTGAGGATTGAGGATTGAAGATTGAGTATTGAGGATTGAATATTGAGGATTGTGGATAGAGGATTGAGGATTGAGGATTGAAGATTAAGGATTGGGGATTGAGGATTGACGATTGAGGATTGAGTATTGAAGATTAATAATTGAGGATTGAGGATTGAGGACTGAAGATTCAGTATTGAGGATTGAAGATTGAGGATTGAGGTTTGAGGATTGAGGATTGACTATGAGGGCTGAGGGTTGAGGATTGAGGTTTGAGGACTGAGGACTGAGGATTGAGGATTGAGAATTGAGGATTCAGGATTGAGGATTGATGATTGAGGATTGGGTATTGAGGATTGAAGAATGAGGATTGAGGATTGAGGATTGAGGATTGAATATTGAGGATTGAGGATTGAGGGTTGAGGATTGAAGATTGAGAATTGAGGATTGAGGATTGAAAATCGAGTATTGAGGATTGAACTTTGAGGATTGATGATTGAGGATTGAAGATTGAGGACTGCGTGTTGAGGGTTGAGAGATGAGAATTGATGTTTGTGGATAGAGATTTCAGGATTGCAGATTGAGTATTGAGTATTGAAAACTGTGAATTGATGATATTCTATTGAGGATTGAGGATTGACAACTGATTGTTGAGGACTGAGGGCTGAAGATTGAGGTTTCAGGATTGAGGATTCAGGATTGTGGTTTGAGGACTGAGGATTGAGGTTTGAGGATTGAGGATTGAGGATTGAGGATTGAGAATTGAGGATTGATGATTGAGGATTGAGGATTGAGGATTGAACATTGAGGATTGAGGATTGAGGATTGAAGACCGAGGATTGGGTATTGAGGATTGAAGAATGAGGATTGAGGATTGAGGATTGAGGATTGAAGATTGAGGATTGGGGATTGAGGATTGAGGATTGAGGATTGAACATTGAGGATTGGGGACTGAGTGTTGAGGGTTGAGTGATGAGAATTGATGTTTGTGGATAGAGATTTGAAGATTGCAGTGTGAGTATTGCGTATGGAAAACTCTGAACTGAGGATATTCTATTGAGGTTTGAGGATTGACGACTGATTGTTGAGGACTGAGGGCTGAAGATTGAGGTTTCAGGATTGTGGATTCAGGATTGTGGTTTGAGGACTGAGGATTGAGGTCTGAGGATTGAGGATTGAGGATTGAGAATTGAGGATTGAGTATTGAGGATTCAAGATTGAGGATTGGGTATTGAGGATTGAAGAATGAGGATTGAGGATTGAGGATTGAGGAATGGGGATTGAGGATTGAGGATTGAGGATTGAGGATTGAGGATTGAAGATTGAGTATTGAGGATTGAATATTGAGGATTGTGGATAGAGGATTGAGGATTGAGGATTGAAGATTAAGGATTGGGGATTGAGGATTGACGATTGAGGATTGAGTATTGAAGATTAATAATTGAGGATTGAGGATTGAGGATTGAAGATTCAGTATTGAGGATTGAAGATTGAGGATTGAGGTTTGAGGATTGAGGATTGACTATGAGGGCTGAGGGTTGAGGATTGAGGTTTGAGGACTGAGGACTGAGGACTGAGGATTGAGAATTGAGGATTCAGGATTGAGGATTGATGATTGAGGATTGGGTATTGAGGATTGAAGAATGAGGATTGAGGATTGAGGATTGAGGATTGAATATTGAGGATTGAGGATTGAGGGTTGAGGATTGAAGATTGAGAATTGAGGATTGAGGATTGAAAATTGAGTATTGAGGATTGAACTTTGAGGATTGAGGAATGAGGATTGAAGATTGAGGACTGCGTGTTGAGGGTTGAGAGATGAGAATTGATGTTTGTGGATAGAGATTTCAGGATTGCAGATTGAGTATTGAGTATTGAAAACTGTGAATTGATGATATTCTATTGAGGATTGAGGATTGACAACTGATTGTTGAGGACTGAGGGCTGAAGATTGAGGTTTCAGGATTGAGGTTTCATGATTGTGGTTTGAGGACTGAGGATTGAGGTTTGAGGATTGAGGATTGAGGATTGAGGATTGAGAATTGAGGATTGATGATTGAGGATTGAGGATTGAGGATTGAACATTGAGGATTGAGGATTGAGGATTGAAGACCGAGGATTGGGTATTGAGGATTGAACATTGAGGATTGAGGATTGACGATGAGGGCTGAGGGTTGAGGATTGAGGATTGAGGACTGAGGACTGAGGATTGAGTGTTGAGGATTGAGGGTTGAGGATTGAGGATTGAGGATTGAGGATGAGGGCTGAGGTTTGAGGATTGAGGTTTGAGGACTGTGGACAGAGGGTTGAGGATTGAGAATTGAGGATAGAGGATTGAGCATTGAAGATTGAGAATTGAGGATTGAAGGTTGAGGATTGAGGAATGAGGATTGAGGATTGAGGATGAGGGCTGAGGGTTGATGGTTAAGGTTTTAGGGCTGAGGACTGAGGATTGAGGATTGAGAATTGAGGATTTAGGATTGAGGATTGAAGATTGAGGATTGGGTATTGAGGATTGAAGAATGAGTATTGAGGATTGAGGATTGAGGATTGAAGATTGAGTAATGAGGATTGAAGATTGATGATTGAGTGTTGAGGATTGAAGATTGAGGATTGAGGATTGAAGATTGAGGATTGAGGATTGAGGATTGAAGATTGAGGATTGGGGATTGAAGATTGAGTATTTATTATTCAAGGTTGAGGATTGAGGATTGAGGATTGAGGATTGAGGATTGAGGATTGCGGATTGAGAATTGAAGATTGGATATTGAGGATTGAATATTGAGGATTGTGGATTGAGAATTGAGGATTGAGGATTGAAAATTAACGATTGGGTATTGAGGATTGACGATTGAGGATTGAGTATTGAGGATTAAGAATTGAGGATTGAGGATTGAGGATTGAAGATTGAGGATTGGGGACTGAGAGCTGAGGGTTGAGTGATGAGAATTGATGTTTGTGGATAGAGATTTAAAGATTGCAGATTGAGTATTGAGTATTGAAAACTGTGAATTGATGATATTCTATTGAGGATTGAGAATTGACATCTGATTGTTGTGGACTTAGGTCTGAAGATTGAGGATTCAGGATTGAGGATTCAGGATTGAGGTTTGAGGACTGAGGATTGAGGATTGGGTATTGCGGATTGAGCATTGAGGATTGAGCATTGAGGATTGAGGACTGAGGATTGAGGACTGAAGATTGAATATTGATGATTGAAGATTGAGGATTGAGGATTGAGGGCTGAGGATTGAGGACGAGGACTGAGGGTTGAGTATTGATGTTTGAGGTCTGAGGATTGAGGATTGAGGATTGAGAATTGAGGATTGAGTATTGAGGATTCAAGATTGAGGATTGGGTATTGAGGATTGAAGAATGAGGATTGAGGATTGAGGATTGAGGAATGGGGATTGAGGATTGAGGATTGAGGATTGAGGATTGAGGATTGAAGATTGAGTATTGAGGATTGAATATTGAGGATTGTGGATAGAGGATTGAGGATTGAGGATTGAAGACCGAGGATTGGGTATTGAGGATTGAAGAATGAGGATTGAGGATTGAGGATTGAGGATTGAAGATTGAGGATTGGGGATTGAGGATTGAGGATTGAGGATTGAACATTGAGGATTGGGGACTGAGTGTTGAGGGTTGAGTGATGAGAATTGATGTTTGTGCATAGAGATTTGAAGATTGCAGTGTGAGTATTGCGTATGGAAAACTCTGAACTGAGGATATTCTATTGAGGTTTGAGGATTGACGACTGATTGTTGAGGACTGAGGGCTGAAGATTGAGGTTTCAGGATTGTGGATTCAGGATTGTGGTTTGAGGACTGAGGATTGAGGTCTGAGGATTGAGGATTGAGGATTGAGAATTGAGGATTGAGTATTGAGGATTCAAGATTGAGGATTGGGTATTGAGGATTGAAGAATGAGGATTGAGGATTGAGGATTGAGGAATGGGGATTGAGGATTGAGGATTGAGGATTGAGGATTGAGGATTGAAGATTGAGTATTGAGGATTGAATATTGAGGATTGTGGATAGACGATTGAGGATTGAGGATTGAAGATTAAGGATTGGGGATTGAGGATTGACGATTGAGGATTGAGTATTGAAGATTAATAATTGAGGATTGAGGATTGAGGATTGAAGATTCAGTATTGAGGATTGAAGATTGAGGATTGAGGTTTGAGGATTGAGGATTGACTATGAGGGCTGAGGGTTGAGGATTGAGGTTTGAGGACTGAGGACTGTGGATTGAGGATTGAGAATTGAGGATTCAGGATTGAGGATTGATGATTGAGGATTGGGTATTGAGGATTGAAGAATGAGGATTGAGGATTGAGGATTGAGGATTGAATATTGAGGATTGAGGATTGAGGGTTGAGGATTGAAGATTGAGAATTGAGGATTGAGGATTGAAAATTGAGTATTGAGGATTGAACTTTGAGGATTGAGGAATGAGGATTGAAGATTGAGGACTGCGTGTTGAGGGTTGAGAGATGAGAATTGATGTTTGTGGATAGAGATTTCAGGATTGCAGATTGAGTATTGAGTATTGAAAACTGTGAATTGATGATATTCTATTGAGGATTGAGGATTGACAACTGATTGTTGAGGACTGAGGGCTGAAGATTGAGGTTTCAGGATTGAGGTTTCATGATTGTGGTTTGAGGACTGAGGATTGAGGTTTGAGGATTGAGGATTGAGGATTGAGGATTGAGAATTGAGGATTGATGATTGAGGATTGAGGATTGAGGATTGAACATTGAGGATTGAGGATTGAGGATTGAAGACCGAGGATTGGGTATTGAGGATTGAACATTGAGGATTGAGGATTGACGATGAGGGCTGAGGGTTGAGGATTGAGGATTGAGGACTGAGGACTGAGGATTGAGTGTTGAGGATTGAGGGTTGAGGATTGAGGATTGAGGATTGAGGATGAGGGCTGAGGTTTGAGGATTGAGGTTTGAGGACTGTGGACAGAGGGTTGAGGATTGAGAATTGAGGATAGAGGATTGAGCATTGAAGATTGAGAATTGAGGATTGAAGGTTGAGGATTGAGGAATGAGGATTGAGGATTGAGGATGAGGGCTGAGGGTTGATGGTTAAGGTTTTAGGGCTGAGGACTGAGGATTGAGGATTGAGGATTGAGGAATGGGGATTGAGGATTGAGGATTGAGGATTGAGGATTGAGGATTGAAGATTGAGTATTGAGGATTGAATATTGAGGATTGTGGATAGAGGATTGAGTATTGAGGATTGAAGATTAAGGATTGGGGATTGAGGATTGACGATTGAGGATTGAGTATTGAAGATTAATAATTGAGGATTGAGGATTGAGGATTGAAGATTCAGTATTGAGGATTGAAGATTGAGGATTGAGGTTTGAGGATTGAGGATTGACTATGAGGGCTGAGGGTTGAGGATTGAGGTTTGAGGACTGAGGACTGAGGATTGAGGATTGAGAATTGAGGATTCAGGATTGAGGATTGATGATGGAGGATTGGGTATTGAGGATTGAAGAATGAGGATTGAGGATTGAGGATTGAGGATTGAATATTGAGGATTGAGGATTGAGGGTTGAGGATTGAAGATTGAGAATTGAGGATTGAGGATTGAAAATTGAGTATTGAGGATTGAACTTTGAGGATTGAGGAATGAGGATTGAAGATTGAGGACTGCGTGTTGAGGGTTGAGAGATGAGAATTGATGTTTGTGGATAGAGATTTCAGGATTGCAGATTGAGTATTGAGTATTGAAAACTGTGAATTGATGATATTCTATTGAGGATTGACAATTGACAACTGATTGTTGAGGACTGAGGGCTGAAGATTGAGGTTTCAGGATTGAGGTTTCATGATTGTGGTTTGAGGACTGAGGATTGAGGTTTGAGGATTGAGGATTGAGGATTGAGGATTGAGAATTGAGGATTGATGATTGAGGATTGAGGATTGAGGATTGAACATTGAGGATTGAGGATTGAGGATTGAAGACCGAGGATTGGGTATTGAGGATTGAACATTGAGGATTGAGGATTGACGATGAGGGCTGAGGGTTGAGGATTGAGGATTGAGGACTGAGGACTGAGGATTGAGTGTTGAGGATTGAGGGTTGAGGATTGAGGATTGAGGATTGAGGATTGAGGATGAGGGCTGAGGTTTGAGGATTGAGGTTTGAGGACTGTGGACAGAGGGTTGAGGATTGAGAATTGAGGATAGAGGATTGAGCATTGAAGATTGAGAATTGAGGATTGAAGGTTGAGGATTGAGGAATGAGGATTGAGGATTGAGGATGAGGGCTGAGGGTTGATGGTTAAGGTTTTAGGGCTGAGGACTGAGGATTGAGGATTGAGAATTGAGGATTTAGGATTGAGGATTGAAGATTGAGGATTGGGTATTGAGGATTGAAGAATGAGTATTGAGGATTGAGGATTGAGGATTGAAGATTGAGGATTGGGGATTCAGGATTGAGGATTGAGGATTGAAGATTGAGGATTGGAGACTGAGTGTTGAGGGTTGAGTGATGAGAATTGATGCTTGTGGATAGTGATTTGAAGATTGCAGAGTGAGTATTGCGTATGGAAAACTCTGAACTGAGGATATTCTATTGAGGATTGAGGATTGACAACTGATTGTTGAGGACTGAGGGCTGAAGATTGAGGTTTCAGGATTGAGGATTCAGGATTGTGGTTTGAGGACTGAGGATTGAGGTTTGAGGATTGAGGATTGAGGATTGAGGATTGATGATTGAGGATTGAAGATTGAGGATTGAGGATTGAGGATTGAACATTGAGTATTGAGGTTTGAGGACTGAGGATTGAGGATTGGGTATTGCGGATTGAACATTTAGGATTGAGTTTGTGGATTGAGGACTGATGATTGAGGACTGAAGATTGAATATTGATGATTGAAGATTGAGGATTGAGGATTGAGGGCTGTGGATTGAGGACGAGGGCTGGTGGTTGAGTATTGATGTTTGATTTCTGTGGATTGAGGATTGAGGATCGAGAATTGAGGATTGAGGATTGAGGATTCAAGATTGAGGATTGGGTATTGAGGATTGAAGAATGAGGATTAAGGATTGAGGATTGAGGGTTGAGGATTGAAGAATGAGTATTGAGGATTGAAGATTGAGGATTGAGGATTGAGGATTGAGGATTGAGGATTGAGGATCGAGGATTGAGGATTGAAGATTGAATATTGATGATTGAAGAATGAGGATTGAGGATTGAGGATTGGCGATTGAGGACTGAGTATTGAGGATTGAGAATTGAGGATTGAGGATTGAGGATTGAAGATTCAGTATTGAGGATTGAAGATTGAGTATTGAGGTTTGAAGACTGACGATTGAGGGTTGAGGATTGAGGATTGAGGATTGAGGATTGAGGATTGATGATTGAGTATTGAGGATTGAAGATTGAGGATTGAGGATTGAGGATTGAGTATTGAGGATTGAGGATTGAAGATTGAGGATTGGGGACTGAGTGTTGAGGGTTGAGTGATGAGAATTGATGATTGTGGATAGAGATTTAAAGATTGCAGATTGAGTATTGAGTATTGAAAACTGTAAATTGATGATATTCTATTGAGGATTGAGAATTGACAACTGATTGTTGATGACTTAGGTCTGAAGATTGAGGATTCAGGATTGAGGATTCAGGATTGAGGTTTGAGGACTGAGGATTGAGGATTGGGTATTGCGGATTGAACATTGAGGATTGAGGATTGAGGATTGAGGATTGAAGATTCAGTATTGAGGATTGAAGATTGAGGATTCAGGATTGAGGATTGAGGATTGACTATGAGGACTGAGTATTGAGGATTGAGAATTGAGGATTGAGGATTGAGGATTGAAGATTCAGTATTGAGGATTGAAGATTGAGTATTGAGAATTGAGGATTGAGGATTGACTATGAGGGCTGAGGGTTGAGGATTGCGGTTTGAGGACTGAGGACTGAGGATTGAGGATTGAGAATTGAGGATTGAGGATTTAGGATTGACGATTGAGGACTGGGTATTGAGGATTGAAGAATGAGGATTGAGGATTGAGGACTGAGGATTGAGGATTGAAGGTTGAGTATTGAGGATTGAAGATTGAGCATTGAAGATTGAGTATTAAGGATTGAAGATTGAGGATTGGGGATTGAGGATTGAGGATTGAGGATTGAAGATTGAGGATTGGGGACTGAGTGTTGAGGGTTGAGTGATGAGAATTGATGTTTGTGGATAGAGATTTGAAGATTGCAGATTGAGTATTGCGTATGGAAAACTCTGAACTGAGGATATTCTATTGAGCATTGAGGATTGACAACTGATTGTTGAGGACTGAGGGCTGAAGGTTGAGGTTTCAGGATTGAGGATTCAGGATTGTGGTTTGAGGACTGAGGATTGAGGTTTGAGGATTGAGGATTGGGGATTGAGGGTTGAGGATTGAAGATTGAGGATTGAGGATTGAGGATTGAACATTGAGGATTGAGGATTGAGGATTGAGGATTGAGGATTGAGGATTGAGGATTGAAGATTGAATATTGATGATTGAAGGTTGAGGATTGAGGATTGAGGGTTGTGGATTGAGGACGAGGTCTGATGGTTGAGTATTGATGTTTGAGGTCTGAGGATTGAGGATTGAGGATTGAGAATTGAGGATTGAGGATTGTGGATTGACGATTGAGGATTGAGGACTGAGGATTGATGATTGAGGATTGAAGATTGGCTATTGAAGATTGAGGATTGAGGATTGAGGATTGAAGATTGAGGATTGGGGATTGAGGATTGACGATTGAGGATTGAGTAATGACGATTGAGGATTGAGGATTGAGGATTGAAGATTGAGGATTGAGGATTGTGGATTGAATATTGAGGACTTAGTGTTGAGGGTTGAGTGATGAGAATTGATGTTTGTGGATAGAGATTTGAAGGTTGCAGATTGAGTATTGTGTATCGAAAACTGCGAATTGAGGATATTCTATTGCGGATTGAGGATTATCACCTGATTGTTGAGGACTGAGGGCTGAAGATTGAGGATTCAGTATTGAGGATTCAGAATTGAGGTTTGAGGTCTGAGGATTGAGGATTGAGAATTGAGGATTGAGGATTTAGGATTGAAGATTGAGGACTGGGTATTGAGGATTGAAGAATGAGGATTGAGGATTGAGGACTGAGGATTGAGGATTGAAGGTTGAGTATTGAGGATTGAAGATTGAGCATTGAAGATTGAGTATTAAGGATTGAAGATTGAGGATTGGGGATTGAGGATTGAGGATTGAGGATTGAAGATTGAGGATTGGGGACTGAGTGTTGAGGGTTGAGTGATGAGAATTGATGTTTGTGGATAGAGATTTGAAGATTGCAGATTGAGTATTGCGTATGGAAAACTCTGAACTGAGGATATTCTATTGAGCATTGAGGATTGACAACTGATTGTTGAGGACTGAGGGCTGAAGGTTGAGGTTTCAGGATTGAGGATTCAGGATTGTGGTTTGAGGACTGAGGATTGAGGTTTGAGGATTGAGGATTGGGGATTGAGGGTTGAGGATTGAAGATTGAGGATTGAGGATTGAGGATTGAACATTGAGGATTGAGGATTGAGGATTGAGGATTGAGGATTGAGGATTGAGGATTGAAGATTGAATATTGATGATTGAAGGTTGAGGATTGAGGATTGAGGGTTGTGGATTGAGGACGAGGTCTGATGGTTGAGTATTGATGTTTGAGGTCTGAGGATTGAGGACTGAGGATTGAGAATTGAGGATTGAGGATTGTGGATTGACGATTGAGGATTGAGGACTGAGGATTGATGATTGAGGATTGAAGATTGGCTATTGAAGATTGAGGATTGAGGATTGAGGATTGAAGATTGAGGATTGGGGATTGAGGATTGACGATTGAGGATTGAGTAATGACGATTGAGGATTGAGGATTGAGGATTGAAGATTGAGGATTGAGGATTGTGGATTGAATATTGAGGACTTAGTGTTGAGGGTTGAGTGATGAGAATTGATGTTTGTGGATAGAGATTTGAAGGTTGCAGATTGAGTATTGTGTATCGAAAACTGCGAATTGAGGATATTCTATTGCGGATTGAGGATTATCACCTGATTGTTGAGGACTGAGGGCTGAAGATTGAGGATTCAGTATTGAGGATTCAGAATTGAGGTTTGAGGTCTGAGGATTGAGGATTGAGGATTGAAGATTGAGTATTGAGGATTGAAGATTGAGGATTGAGGATTGAGGATTGAGGATTGAGTATGAGGACTGAGGATTGACGATTGAAGATTGAGTATTGAGGATTGAAGGTTGAGGATTGAGCATTGAGGATTGAAGATTGAGTAATGAGGATTGAAGATTGATGATTGAGTGTTGAGGATTGAAGATTGAGGATTGAGGATTGAAGATTGAGGATTGAGGATTGAGGATTGAAGATTGAGGACTGGGGATTGAAGATTGAGTATTTAGGATTCAAGGTTGAGGATTGAGGATTGCGGATTGAGGATTGAAGATTGGGTATTGCGGATTGAACATTGAGGATTGAGGATTGAGGATTGAGGATTGAAGATTCAGTATTGAGGATTGAAGATTGAGGATTCAGGATTGAGGATTGAGGATTGACTATGAGGACTGAGTATTGAGGATTGAGAATTGAGGATTGAGGATTGAGGACTGAAGATTCAGTATTGAGGATTGAAGATTGAGTATTGAGAATTGAGGATTGAGGATTGACTATGAGGGCTGAGGGTTGAGGATTGCGGTTTGAGGACTGAGGACTGAGGATTGAGGATTGAGAATTGAGGATTGAGGATTTAGGATTGAAGATTGAGGACTGGGTATTGAGGATTGAAGAATGAGGATTGAGGATTGAGGACTGAGGATTGAGGATTGAAGGTTGAGGATTGAGGATTGAAGATTGAGCATTGAAGATTGAGTATTATGGATTGAAGATTGAGGATTGGGGATTGAGGATTGAGGATTGAGGATTGAAGATTGAGGATTGGGGACTGAGTGTTGAGGGTTGAGTGATGAGAATTGATGTTTGTGGATAGAGATTTGAAGATTGCAGATTGAGTATTGCGTATGGAAAACTCTGAACTGAGGATATTCTATTGAGCATTGAGGATTGACAACTGATTGTTGAGGACTGAGGGCTGAAGATTGAGGTTTCAGGATTGAGGATTCAGGATTGTGGTTTGAGGACTGAGGATTGAGGTTTGAGGATTGAGGATTGGGGATTGAGGGTTGAGGATTGAAGATTGAGGATTGAGGATTGAGGATTGAACATTGAGGATTGAGGATTGAGGATTGAGGATTGAGGATTGAGGATTGAGGATTGAAGATTGAATATTGATGATTGAAGGTTGAGGATTGAGGATTGAGGGTTGTGGATTGAGGACGAGGTCTGATGGTTGAGTATTGATGTTTGAGGTCTGAGGATTGAGGATTGAGGATTGAAGATTGAGGATTGAGGATTGTGGATTGAATATTGAGGACTTAGTGTTGAGGGTTGAGTGATGGGAATTGATGTTTGTGGATTGAGATTTGAAGATTGAAGAATGGGGATTGAGTATTGAAAACTGTGAATTGAGGATATTCTATTGAGGATTGAGGATTGACTATTGATTGTTGAGGACTGAGGGCTGAAGATTGAGGATTCAGGGTTGAGGATTCGGGATTAAGGTTTGAGGACTGAGGATTGAGGGTTGAGGATTGAGGATTGAGGATTGACGCTTGAGTATTGATGGTTGAGTATTGAGGATTGATGGTTGAGGGTTTGTGGAATATTGAGGATTGAGGATTGAGGATTGAGGACTGAAGAGTGAGGATTGAAGATTTAGTATTGACGATTGAAGATTGAGGATTTAGGATTGAGTGTTGAGGATTGAGGACGAGGACTGACGGTTGAGGATTGATGTATGAGGTCTGAGGATTGAGGATTGAGGATTGAGAATTGGGGATTGAGGATTGAGGACTGAAGATTGAGGATTGGGTGTTGAGGATTGAAGAATGAGGATTAAGGATTGAGGATTGAGGATTGAGGATTGAAGATTGAGTATTGAGGATTGAAGATTGAGGATTGAGGATTGAGGATTGAACATTGAGGACTGAGTGTTGAGGGTTGAGTGATGAGAATTGATGTTTGTGGATAGAGATTTGAAGATTGCAGATTGAGTATTGCGTATCGAAAACTGCGAATTGAGGATATTCTATTGAGGATTGAGGATTGTCACCTGATTGTTGAGGACTGAGGGCTGAAGATTGAGGATTCAGGATTGAGGTTTCAGAATTGAGGTTTGAGGTCTGAGGATTGAGGATTGAGGATTGAATATTGAGTGTTGAGGATTGAAGATTGAGGATTGAGGATTGAGGATTGAGGATGAGGACTGAGGATTGACGATTGAAGATTGAGTATTGAGGATTGAATGTTGAGGATTGAGCTTTGAGGATTGAAGATTGAGAATTGAGGATTGAAGATTGATGATTGAGTGTTGAGGATTGAAGATTGAGGATTGAGGATTGAGGATTGAGGATTGAGGATTGAGGATTGAAGATTGAGGATTGGGGATTGAAGATTGAGTATTGAGGATGCAAGATTGAGGATTGAGGATTGAGGATTCAGGATTGAGGATTGAGGATTGCGGATTGAGGATTGAAGATTGAGTATTGAGGATTGAATACTGAGGATTGTGGATTGAGGATTGAGGATTGAGGATTGAAAATTAAGGATTGGGGATTGAGGATTGACGATTGAGGATTGAGTATTGAGTATTAAGGATTGAGGATTGAGGATTGAGGATTGAAGATTGAGGATTGGGGTCTGAGAGCTGAGGGTTGAGTGATGAGAATTGATGTTTGTGGATTGAGATCTAAAGATTGCAGATTGAGTATTGAGTATTGAAAACTGTGAATTGATGATATTCTATTGAGGATTGAGAATTGACAAGTGATTGTTGAGTACTTAGGTCTGAAGATTGAGGATTCAGGCTTGAGAATTCAGGATTGAGGTTTGAGGACTGAGGATTGAGGATTGGGTATTACGGATTGAGCATTGAGGATTGAGGATTGAGGATTGAGGACTGAGGGTTGAGGACTGAAGATTGAATATTGATGATTGAAGATTGAGGATTGAGGATTGAGGGCTGTTGATTGAGGACGAGGACTGAGGATTGAGTATTGATGTTTGAGGTCTGAGGATTTAGGATTGAGGATTGAGAATCGAGGATTGAGGATTGAGGATTCAAGGCTGAGGATTGGGTATTGAGGATTGAAGAATGAGGATTGAGGATTGAGGATTGAGGATTGAGGACTGAAGATTGAGTATTGAGGGTTGAAGATTGAGGATTGAGGAATGAGGATTGAGGATTGAGGATTGTGGATTGAGGATTGAGGATTGAAGATTGAGTATTGAGGATTGAATATTGAGGATTGTGGATTGAGTATTGAAGAACGAGGATTGAGGATTGAGGATTGAGGATTGAATATTGAGGATTGAGGATTGAGGGTTGAGGATTGAAGATTGAGAATTGAGGATTGAGGATTGAAAATTGAGTATTGAGGATTGAACTTTGAGGATTGAGGATTGAGGATTGAAGATTGAGGACTGAGTGTTGAGGGTTGAGAGATGAGAATTGATGCTTGTGGATAGAGATTTGAAGATTGCAGATTGAGCATTGCGTATGGAAAACTCTGAACTGAGGATATTCTATTGAGCATTGAGGATTGACAGCTGATTGTTGAGGACTGAGGGCTGAAGATTGAGGATTCAGGGTTGAGGATTCGGGATTGAGGTTTGAGGACTGAGGATTGAGGGTTGAGGATTGAGGATTGAGGATTGACGCTTGAGTATTGATGGTTGAGTATTGAGGATTGATGGTTGAGGGTTGTGTGGAATATTGAGGATTGAGGATTGAGGATTGAGGACTGAAGAGTGAGGATTGAAGATTTAGTATTGACGATTGAAGATTGAGGATTTAGGATTGAGTGTTGAGGATTGAGGACGAGGACTGACGGTTGAGGATTGATGTTTGACGTCTGAGGATTGAGGATTGAGGATTGAGAATTGGGGATTGAGGATTGAGGACTGAAGATTGAGGATTGGGTATTGAGGATTGAAGAATGAGGATTAAGGATTGAGGATTGAGGATTGAGGATTGAAGATTGAGTATTGAGGATGCAAGGTTGAGGATTGAGGGTTGAGGATTGAGGATTGAGGATTGAGGATGAGGGCTGAGGTTTGAGGATTGAGGTTTGAGGACTGTGGACAGAGGGTTGAGGATTGAGAATTGAGCATAGAGGATTGAGCATTGAAGATTGAGAATTGAGGATTGAAGGTTGAGGATTGAGGAATGAGGATTGAGGATTGAGGATGAGGGCTGAGGGTTGATGGTTAAGGTTTTAGGGCTGAGGACTGAGGATTGAAGATTGAATATTGATGATTGAAGGTTGAGGATTGAGGATTGAGGGTTGTGGATTGAGGACGAGGTCTGATGGTTGAGTATTGATGTTTGAGGTCTGAGGATTGAGGATTGAGGATTGAGAATTGAGGATTGAGGATTGTGGATTGACGATTGAGGATTGAGGACTGAGGATTGATGATTGAGGATTGAAGATTGGCTATTGAAGATTGAGGATTGAGGATTGAGGATTGAAGATTGAGGATTGGGGATTGAGGATTGACGATTGAGGATTGAGTAATGACGATTGAGGATTGAGGATTGAGGATTGAAGATTGAGGATTGAGGATTGTGGATTGAATATTGAGGACTTAGTGTTGAGGGTTGAGTGATGAGAATTGATGTTTGTGGATAGAGATTTGAAGGTTGCAGATTGAGTATTGTGTATCGAAAACTGCGAATTGAGGATATTCTATTGCGGATTGAGGATTATCACCTGATTGTTGAGGACTGAGGGCTGAAGATTGAGGATTCAGTATTGAGGATTCAGAATTGAGGTTTGAGGTCTGAGGATTGAGGATTGAGGATTGAAGATTGAGTATTGAGGATTGAAGATTGAGGATTGAGGATTGAGGATTGAGGATTGAGTATGAGGACTGAGGATTGACGATTGAAGATTGAGTATTGAGGATTGAAGGTTGAGGATTGAGCATTGAGGATTGAAGATTGAGTAATGAGGATTGAAGATTGATGATTGAGTGTTGAGGATTGAAGATTGAGGATTGAGGATTGAAGATTGAGGATTGAGGATTGAGGATTGAAGATTGAGGACTGGGGATTGAAGATTGAGTATTTAGGATTCAAGGTTGAGGATTGAGGATTGAGGATTGAGGATTGAGGATTGAGGATTGCGGATTGAGGATTGAAGATTGGGTATTGAGGATTGAATATTGAGGATTGTGGATTGAGAATTGAGGATTGAGGATTGAAAATTAAGGATTGGGTATTGAGGATTGACGATTGAGGATTGAGTATTGAGGATTAAGAATTGAGGATTGAGGATTGAGGATTGAAGATTGAGGATTGGGGACTGAGAGCTGAGGGTTGAGTGATGAGAATTGATGTTTGTGGATAGAGATTTCAAGATTGCAGATTGAGTATTGAGTATTGAAAACTGTGAATTGATGATATTCTATTGAGGATTGAGAATTGACAACTCATTGTTGTGGACTTAGGTCTGAAGATTGAGGATTCAGGATTGAGGATTCAGGATTGAGGTTTGAGGACAGAGGATTGAGGATTGGGTATTGCGGATTGAGAATTGAGGATTGAGGATTGAGGATTGAGGTCTGAGGATTGAGGATTGAGGATTGAGAATTGAGGATTGAGTATTGAGGATTCAAGATTGAGGATTGGGTATTGAGGATTGAAGAATGAGGATTGAGGATTGAGGATTGAGGAATGGGGATTGAGGATTGAGGATTGAGGATTGAGGATTGAGGATTGAAGATTGAGTATTGAGGATTGAATATTGAGGATTGTGGATAGAGGATTGAGGATTGAGGATTGAAGATTAAGGATTGGGGATTGAGGATTGACGATTGAGGATTGAGTATTGAAGATTAATAATTGAGGATTGAGGATTGAGGATTGAAGATTGAGGATTGGGGACTGAGTGTTGAGGGTTGAGTGATGAGAATTGATGATTGTGGATAGAGATTTAAAGATTGCAGATTGAGTATTGAGTATTGAAAACTGTGAATTGATGATATTCTATTGAGGATTGAGAATTGACAACTGATTGTTGATGACTTAGGTCTGAACATTGAGGATTCAGGATTGAGGATTCAGGATTGAGGTTTGAGGACTGAGGATTGAGGATTGGGTATTGCGGATTGAACATTGAGGATTGAGGATTGAGGATTGAGGATTGAAGATTCAGTATTGAGGATTGAAGATTGAGGATTCAGGATTGAGGATTGAGGATTGACTATGAGGACTGAGTATTGAGGATTGAGAATTGAGGATTGAGGATTGAGGACTGAAGATTCAGTATTGAGGATTGAAGATTGAGTATTGAGAATTGAGGATTGAGGATTGACTATGAGGGCTGAGGGTTGAGGATTGCGGTTTGAGGACTGAGGACTGAGGATTGAGGATTGAGAATTGAGGATTGAGGATTTAGGATTGAAGATTGAGGACTGGGTATTGAGGATTGAAGAATGAGGATTGAGGATTGAGGACTGAGGATTGAGGATTGAAGGTTGAGGATTGAGGATTGAAGATTGAGCATTGAAGATTGAGTATTATGGATTGAAGATTGAGGATTGGGGATTGAGGATTGAGGATTGAGGATTGAAGATTGAGGATTGGGGACTGAGTGTTGAGGGTTGAGTGATGAGAATTGATGTTTGTGGATAGAGATTTGAAGATTGCAGATTGAGTATTGCGTATGGAAAACTCTGAACTGAGGATATTCTATTGAGCATTGAGGATTGACAACTGATTGTTGAGGACTGAGGGCTGAAGATTGAGGTTTCAGGATTGAGGATTCAGGATTGTGGTTTGAGGACTGAGGATTGAGGTTTGAGGATTGAGAATTGGGGATTGAGGGTTGAGGATTGAAGATTGAGGATTGAGGATTGAGGATTGAACATTGAGGATTGAGGATTGAGGATTGAGGATTGAGGATTGAGGATTGAGGATTGAAGATTGAATATTGATGATTGAAGGTTGAGGATTGAGGATTGAGGGTTGTGGATTGAGGACGAGGTCTGATGGTTGAGTATTGATGTTTGAGGTCTGAGGATTGAGGATTGAGGATTGAAGATTGAGGATTGAGGATTGTGGATTGAATATTGAGGACTTAGTGTTGAGGGTTGAGTGATGGGAATTGATGTTTGTGGATTGAGATTTGAAGATTGAAGAATGGGGATTGAGTATTGAAAACTGTGAATTGAGGATATTCTATTGAGGATTGAGGATTGACTATTGATTGTTGAGGACTGAGGGCTGAAGATTGAGGATTCAGGGTTGAGGATTCGGGATTAAGGTTTGAGGACTGAGGATTGAGGGTTGAGGATTGAGGATTGAGGATTGACGCTTGAGTATTGATGGTTGAGTATTGAGGATTGATGGTTGAGGGTTTGTGGAATATTGAGGATTGAGGATTGAGGATTGAGGACTGAAGAGTGAGGATTGAAGATTTAGTATTGACGATTGAAGATTGAGGATTTAGGATTGAGTGTTGAGGATTGAGGACGAGGACTGACGGTTGAGGATTGATGTATGAGGTCTGAGGATTGAGGATTGAGGATTGAGAATTGGGGATTGAGGATTGAGGACTGAAGATTGAGGATTGGGTGTTGAGGATTGAAGAATGAGGATTAAGGATTGAGGATTGAGGATTGAGGATTGAAGATTGAGTATTGAGGATTGAAGATTGAGGATTGAGGATTGAGGATTGAACATTGAGGACTGAGTGTTGAGGGTTGAGTGATGAGAATTGATGTTTGTGGATAGAGATTTGAAGATTGCAGATTGAGTATTGCGTATCGAAAACTGCGAATTGAGGATATTCTATTGAGGATTGAGGATTGTCACCTGATTGTTGAGGACTGAGGGCTGAAGATTGAGGATTCAGGATTGAGGTTTCAGAATTGAGGTTTGAGGTCTGAGGATTGAGGATTGAGGATTGAATATTGAGTGTTGAGGATTGAAGATTGAGGATTGAGGATTGAGGATTGAGGATGAGGACTGAGGATTGACGATTGAAGATTGAGTATTGAGGATTGAATGTTGAGGATTGAGCTTTGAGGATTGAAGATTGAGAATTGAGGATTGAAGATTGATGATTGAGTGTTGAGGATTGAAGATTGAGGATTGAGGATTGAGGATTGAGGATTGAGGATTGAGGATTGAAGATTGAGGATTGGGGATTGAAGATTGAGTATTGAGGATGCAAGATTGAGGATTGAGGATTGAGGATTCAGGATTGAGGATTGAGGATTGCGGATTGAGGATTGAAGATTGAGTATTGAGGATTGAATACTGAGGATTGTGGATTGAGGATTGAGGATTGAGGATTGAAAATTAAGGATTGGGGATTGAGGATTGACGATTGAGGATTGAGTATTGAGTATTAAGGATTGAGGATTGAGGATTGAGGATTGAAGATTGAGGATTGGGGTCTGAGAGCTGAGGGTTGAGTGATGAGAATTGATGTTTGTGGATTGAGATCTAAAGATTGCAGATTGAGTATTGAGTATTGAAAACTGTGAATTGATGATATTCTATTGAGGATTGAGAATTGACAAGTGATTGTTGAGTACTTAGGTCTGAAGATTGAGGATTCAGGCTTGAGAATTCAGGATTGAGGTTTGAGGACTGAGGATTGAGGATTGGGTATTACGGATTGAGCATTGAGGATTGAGGATTGAGGATTGAGGACTGAGGGTTGAGGACTGAAGATTGAATATTGATGATTGAAGATTGAGGATTGAGGATTGAGGGCTGTGGATTGAGGACGAGGACTGAGGATTGAGTATTGATGTTTGAGGTCTGAGGATTTAGGATTGAGGATTGAGAATCGAGGATTGAGGATTGAGGATTCAAGGCTGAGGATTGGGTATTGAGGATTGAAGAATGAGGATTGAGGATTGAGGATTGAGGATTGAGGACTGAAGATTGAGTATTGAGGGTTGAAGATTGAGGATTGAGGAATGAGGATTGAGGATTGAGGATTGTGGATTGAGGATTGAGGATTGAAGATTGAGTATTGAGGATTGAATATTGAGGATTGTGGATTGAGTATTGAAGAACGAGGATTGAGGATTGAGGATTGAGGATTGAATATTGAGGATTGAGGATTGAGGGTTGAGGATTGAAGATTGAGAATTGAGGATTGAGGATTGAAAATTGAGTATTGAGGATTGAACTTTGAGGATTGAGGATTGAGGATTGAAGATTGAGGACTGAGTGTTGAGGGTTGAGAGATGAGAATTGATGCTTGTGGATAGAGATTTGAAGATTGCAGATTGAGCATTGCGTATGGAAAACTCTGAACTGAGGATATTCTATTGAGCATTGAGGATTGACAGCTGATTGTTGAGGACTGAGGGCTGAAGGTTGAGGATTCAGGGTTGAGGATTCGGGATTGAGGTTTGAGGACTGAGGATTGAGGGTTGAGGATTGAGGATTGAGGATTGACGCTTGAGTATTGATGGTTGAGTATTGAGGATTGATGGTTGAGGGTTGTGTGGAATATTGAGGATTGAGGATTGAGGATTGAGGACTGAAGAGTGAGGATTGAAGATTTAGTATTGACGATTGAAGATTGAGGATTTAGGATTGAGTGTTGAGGATTGAGGACGAGGACTGACGGTTGAGGATTGATGTTTGACGTCTGAGGATTGAGGATTGAGGATTGAGAATTGGGGATTGAGGATTGAGGACTGAAGATTGAGGATTGGGTATTGAGGATTGAAGAATGAGGATTAAGGATTGAGGATTGAGGATTGAGGATTGAAGATTGAGTATTGAGGATGCAAGGTTGAGGATTGAGGGTTGAGGATTGAGGATTGAGGATTGAGGATTGAGGATGAGGGCTGAGGTTTGAGGATTGAGGTTTGAGGACTGTGGACAGAGGGTTGAGGATTGAGAATTGAGCATAGAGGATTGAGCATTGAAGATTGAGAATTGAGGATTGAAGGTTGAGGATTGAGGAATGAGGATTGAGGATTGAGGATGAGGGCTGAGGGTTGATGGTTAAGGTTTTAGGGCTGAGGACTGAGGATTGAAGATTGAATATTGATGATTGAAGGTTGAGGATTGAGGATTGAGGGTTGTGGATTGAGGACGAGGTCTGATGGTTGAGTATTGATGTTTGAGGTCTGAGGATTGAGGATTGAGGATTGAGAATTGAGGATTGAGGATTGTGGATTGACGATTGAGGATTGAGGACTGAGGATTGATGATTGAGGATTGAAGATTGGCTATTGAAGATTGAGGATTGAGGATTGAGGATTGAAGATTGAGGATTGGGGATTGAGGATTGACGATTGAGGATTGAGTAATGACGATTGAGGATTGAGGATTGAGGATTGAAGATTGAGGATTGAGGATTGTGGATTGAATATTGAGGACTTAGTGTTGAGGGTTGAGTGATGAGAATTGATGTTTGTGGATAGAGATTTGAAGGTTGCAGATTGAGTATTGTGTATCGAAAACTGCGAATTGAGGATATTCTATTGCGGATTGAGGATTATCACCTGATTGTTGAGGACTGAGGGCTGAAGATTGAGGATTCAGTATTGAGGATTCAGAATTGAGGTTTGAGGTCTGAGGATTGAGGATTGAGGATTGAAGATTGAGTATTGAGGATTGAAGATTGAGGATTGAGGATTGAGGATTGAGGATTGAGTATGAGGACTGAGGATTGACGATTGAAGATTGAGTATTGAGGATTGAAGGTTGAGGATTGAGCATTGAGGATTGAAGATTGAGTAATGAGGATTGAAGATTGATGATTGAGTGTTGAGGATTGAAGATTGAGGATTGAGGATTGAAGATTGAGGATTGAGGATTGAGGATTGAAGATTGAGGACTGGGGATTGAAGATTGAGTATTTAGGATTCAAGGTTGAGGATTGAGGATTGAGGATTGAGGATTGAGGATTGAGGATTGCGGATTGAGGATTGAAGATTGGGTATTGAGGATTGAATATTGAGGATTGTGGATTGAGAATTGAGGATTGAGGATTGAAAATTAAGGATTGGGTATTGAGGATTGACGATTGAGGATTGAGTATTGAGGATTAAGAATTGAGGATTGAGGATTGAGGATTGAAGATTGAGGATTGGGGACTGAGAGCTGAGGGTTGAGTGATGAGAATTGATGTTTGTGGATGGAGATTTCAAGATTGCAGATTGAGTATTGAGTATTGAAAACTGTGAATTGATGATATTCTATTGAGGATTGAGAATTGACAACTCATTGTTGTGGACTTAGGTCTGAAGATTGAGGATTCAGGATTGAGGATTCAGGATTGAGGTTTGAGGACAGAGGATTGAGGATTGGGTATTGCGGATTGAGAATTGAGGATTGAGGATTGAGGATTGAGGTCTGAGGATTGAGGATTGAGGATTGAGAATTGAGGATTGAGTATTGAGGATTCAAGATTGAGGATTGGGTATTGAGGATTGAAGAATGAGGATTGAGGATTGAGGATTGAGGAATGGGGATTGAGGATTGAGGATTGAGGATTGAGGATTGAGGATTGAAGATTGAGTATTGAGGATTGAATATTGAGGATTGTGGATAGAGGATTGAGGATTGAGGATTGAAGATTAAGGATTGGGGATTGAGGATTGACGATTGAGGATTGAGTATTGAAGATTAATAATTGAGGATTGAGGATTGAGGATTGAAGATTGAGGATTGGGGACTGAGTGTTGAGGGTTGAGTGATGAGAATTGATGATTGTGGATAGAGATTTAAAGATTGCAGATTGAGTATTGAGTATTGAAAACTGTGAATTGATGATATTCTATTGAGGATTGAGAATTGACAACTGATTGTTGATGACTTAGGTCTGAACATTGAGGATTCAGGATTGAGGATTCAGGATTGAGGTTTGAGGACTGAGGATTGAGGATTGGGTATTGCGGATTGAACATTGAGGATTGAGGATTGAGGATTGAGGATTGAAGATTCAGTATTGAGGATTGAAGATTGAGGATTCAGGATTGAGGATTGAGGATTGACTATGAGGACTGAGTATTGAGGATTGAGAATTGAGGATTGAGGATTGAGGACTGAAGATTCAGTATTGAGGATTGAAGATTGAGTATTGAGAATTGAGGATTGAGGATTGACTATGAGGGCTGAGGGTTGAGGATTGCGGTTTGAGGACTGAGGACTGAGGATTGAGGATTGAGAATTGAGGATTGAGGATTTAGGATTGAAGATTGAGGACTGGGTATTGAGGATTGAAGAATGAGGATTGAGGATTGAGGACTGAGGATTGAGGATTGAAGGTTGAGGATTGAGGATTGAAGATTGAGCATTGAAGATTGAGTATTATGGATTGAAGATTGAGGATTGGGGATTGAGGATTGAGGATTGAGGATTGAAGATTGAGGATTGGGGACTGAGTGTTGAGGGTTGAGTGATGAGAATTGATGTTTGTGGATAGAGATTTGAAGATTGCAGATTGAGTATTGCGTATGGAAAACTCTGAACTGAGGATATTCTATTGAGCATTGAGGATTGACAACTGATTGTTGAGGACTGAGGGCTGAAGATTGAGGTTTCAGGATTGAGGATTCAGGATTGTGGTTTGAGGACTGAGGATTGAGGTTTGAGGATTGAGGATTGGGGATTGAGGGTTGAGGATTGAAGATTGAGGATTGAGGATTGAGGATTGAACATTGAGGATTGAGGATTGAGGATTGAGGATTGAGGATTGAGGATTGAGGATTGAAGATTGAATATTGATGATTGAAGGTTGAGGATTGAGGATTGAGGGTTGTGGATTGAGGACGAGGTCTGATGGTTGAGTATTGATGTTTGAGGTCTGAGGATTGAGGATTGAGGATTGAAGATTGAGGATTGAGGATTGTGGATTGAATATTGAGGACTTAGTGTTGAGGGTTGAGTGATGGGAATTGATGTTTGTGGATTGAGATTTGAAGATTGAAGAATGGGGATTGAGTATTGAAAACTGTGAATTGAGGATATTCTATTGAGGATTGAGGATTGACTATTGATTGTTGAGGACTGAGGGCTGAAGATTGAGGATTCAGGGTTGAGGATTCGGGATTAAGGTTTGAGGACTGAGGATTGAGGGTTGAGGATTGAGGATTGAGGATTGACGCTTGAGTATTGATGGTTGAGTATTGAGGATTGATGGTTGAGGGTTTGTGGAATATTGAGGATTGAGGATTGAGGATTGAGGACTGAAGAGTGAGGATTGAAGATTTAGTATTGACGATTGAAGATTGAGGATTTAGGATTGAGTGTTGAGGATTGAGGACGAGGACTGACGGTTGAGGATTGATGTATGAGGTCTGAGGATTGAGGATTGAGGATTGAGAATTGGGGATTGAGGATTGAGGACTGAAGATTGAGGATTGGGTGTTGAGGATTGAAGAATGAGGATTAAGGATTGAGGATTGAGGATTGAGGATTGAAGATTGAGTATTGAGGATTGAAGATTGAGGATTGAGGATTGAGGATTGAACATTGAGGACTGAGTGTTGAGGGTTGAGTGATGAGAATTGATGTTTGTGGATAGAGATTTGAAGATTGCAGATTGAGTATTGCGTATCGAAAACTGCGAATTGAGGATATTCTATTGAGGATTGAGGATTGTCACCTGATTGTTGAGGACTGAGGGCTGAAGATTGAGGATTCAGGATTGAGGTTTCAGAATTGAGGTTTGAGGTCTGAGGATTGAGGATTGAGGATTGAATATTGAGTGTTGAGGATTGAAGATTGAGGATTGAGGATTGAGGATTGAGGATGAGGACTGAGGATTGACGATTGAAGATTGAGTATTGAGGATTGAATGTTGAGGATTGAGCTTTGAGGATTGAAGATTGAGAATTGAGGATTGAAGATTGATGATTGAGTGTTGAGGATTGAAGATTGAGGATTGAGGATTGAGGATTGAGGATTGAGGATTGAGGATTGAAGATTGAGGATTGGGGATTGAAGATTGAGTATTGAGGATGCAAGATTGAGGATTGAGGATTGAGGATTCAGGATTGAGGATTGAGGATTGCGGATTGAGGATTGAAGATTGAGTATTGAGGATTGAATACTGAGGATTGTGGATTGAGGATTGAGGATTGAGGATTGAAAATTAAGGATTGGGGATTGAGGATTGACGATTGAGGATTGAGTATTGAGTATTAAGGATTGAGGATTGAGGATTGAGGATTGAAGATTGAGGATTGGGGTCTGAGAGCTGAGGGTTGAGTGATGAGAATTGATGTTTGTGGATTGAGATCTAAAGATTGCAGATTGAGTATTGAGTATTGAAAACTGTGAATTGATGATATTCTATTGAGGATTGAGAATTGACAAGTGATTGTTGAGTACTTAGGTCTGAAGATTGAGGATTCAGGCTTGAGAATTCAGGATTGAGGTTTGAGGACTGAGGATTGAGGATTGGGTATTACGGATTGAGCATTGAGGATTGAGGATTGAGGATTGAGGACTGAGGGTTGAGGACTGAAGATTGAATATTGATGATTGAAGATTGAGGATTGAGGATTGAGGGCTGTGGATTGAGGACGAGGACTGAGGATTGAGTATTGATGTTTGAGGTCTGAGGATTTAGGATTGAGGATTGAGAATCGAGGATTGAGGATTGAGGATTCAAGGCTGAGGATTGGGTATTGAGGATTGAAGAATGAGGATTGAGGATTGAGGATTGAGGATTGAGGACTGAAGATTGAGTATTGAGGGTTGAAGATTGAGGATTGAGGAATGAGGATTGAGGATTGAGGATTGTGGATTGAGGATTGAGGATTGAAGATTGAGTATTGAGGATTGAATATTGAGGATTGTGGATTGAGTATTGAAGAACGAGGATTGAGGATTGAGGATTGAGGATTGAATATTGAGGATTGAGGATTGAGGGTTGAGGATTGAAGATTGAGAATTGAGGATTGAGGATTGAAAATTGAGTATTGAGGATTGAACTTTGAGGATTGAGGATTGAGGATTGAAGATTGAGGACTGAGTGTTGAGGGTTGAGAGATGAGAATTGATGCTTGTGGATAGAGATTTGAAGATTGCAGATTGAGCATTGCGTATGGAAAACTCTGAACTGAGGATATTCTATTGAGCATTGAGGATTGACAGCTGATTGTTGAGGACTGAGGGCTGAAGATTGAGGATTCAGGGTTGAGGATTCGGGATTGAGGTTTGAGGACTGAGGATTGAGGGTTGAGGATTGAGGATTGAGGATTGACGCTTGAGTATTGATGGTTGAGTATTGAGGATTGATGGTTGAGGGTTGTGTGGAATATTGAGGATTGAGGATTGAGGATTGAGGACTGAAGAGTGAGGATTGAAGATTTAGTATTGACGATTGAAGATTGAGGATTTAGGATTGAGTGTTGAGGATTGAGGACGAGGACTGACGGTTGAGGATTGATGTTTGACGTCTGAGGATTGAGGATTGAGGATTGAGAATTGGGGATTGAGGATTGAGGACTGAAGATTGAGGATTGGGTATTGAGGATTGAAGAATGAGGATTAAGGATTGAGGATTGAGGATTGAGGATTGAAGATTGAGTATTGAGGATGCAAGGTTGAGGATTGAGGGTTGAGGATTGAGGATTGAGGATTGAGGATTGAGGATGAGGGCTGAGGTTTGAGGATTGAGGTTTGAGGACTGTGGACAGAGGGTTGAGGATTGAGAATTGAGCATAGAGGATTGAGCATTGAAGATTGAGAATTGAGGATTGAAGGTTGAGGATTGAGGAATGAGGATTGAGGATTGAGGATGAGGGCTGAGGGTTGATGGTTAAGGTTTTAGGGCTGAGGACTGAGGATTGAGGATTGAAAATTGAGGATTTAGGATTGAGGATTGAAGATTGAGGATTGGGTATTGAGGATTGAAGAATGAGGATTGAGGATTGAGGATTGAGGATTGAGGATTGACGATTGAGGATTGAGGATTGACGATTGAGGATAGAGGACTGAGGATTGAGAATTGAAGATTGACTCTTGAGGATTGAGGATTGAGGATTGAGGGTTGAAGATTGAGGATTGGGGATTGAGGATTGACGATTGAGGATCGAGTAATGACGATTGAGGATTGAGGATTGAGGATTGAAGATTGAGGATTGGGTATTGAGGATTGAAGAATGAGTATTGAGGATTGAGGATTGAGGATTGAAGATTGAGGATTGGTGATTGAGGACTGAGGATTGAGGGTTGAGGATTGAGGATTGAGGATTGACGCTTGAGTATTGATGGTTGAGTATTGAGGATTGATGGTTGAGGGTTGTGTGGAATATTGAGGATTGAGGATTGAGGATTGAGGACTGAAGAGTGAGGATTGAAGATTTAGTATTGACGATTGAAGATTGAGGATTGAGGATTGAAAATTAAGGATTGGGGATTGAGGATTGACGATTGAGGATTGAGTATTGAGTATTAAGGATTGAGGATTGAGGATTGAGGATTGAAGATTGAGGATTGGGGTCTGAGAGCTGAGGGTTGAGTGATGAGAATTGATGTTTGTGGATAGAGATCTAAAGATTGCAGATTGAGTATTGAGTATTGAAAACTGTGAATTGATGATATTCGATTGAGGATTGAGGATTGACAACTGATTGTTGAGGACTGAGGGCTGAAGATTGAGGTTTCAGGATTGAGGATTCAGGATTGTGGTTTGAGGACTGAGGATTGAGGTTTGAGGATTGAGGATTGAGGATTGAGGATTGAGAATTGAGGATTGATGATTGAGGATTGAGGATTGAGGATTGAACATTGAGGATTGAGGATTGAGGATTGAAGACCGAGGATTGGGTATTGAGGATTGAACATTGAGAATTGAGGATTGACGATGAGGGCTGAGGGTTGAGGATTGAGGATTGAGGACTGAGGACTGAGGATTGAGTGTTGAGGATTGAGGGTTGAGGATTGAGGATTGAGGATTGAGGATTGAGGATGAGGGCTGAGGTTTGAGGATTGAGGTTTGAGGACTGTGGACAGAGGGTTGAGGATTGAGAATTGAGGATAGAGGATTGAGCATTGAAGATTGAGAATTGAGGATTGAAGGTTGAGGATTGAGGAATGAGGATTGAGGATTGAGGATGAGGGCTGAGGGTTGATGGTTAAGGTTTTAGGGCTGAGGACTGAGGATTGAGGATTGAGAATTGAGGATTTAGGATTGAGGATTGAAGATTGAGGATTGGGTATTGAGGATTGAAGAATGAGGATTGAGGATTGAGGATTGAGGATTGAGGATTGAGGATTGAAGATTGAGGACTGGGGATTGAAGATTGAGTATTTAGGATTCAAGGTTGAGGATTGAGGATTGAGGATTGAGGATTGAGGATTGAGGATTGCGGATTGAGGATTGAAGATTGGGTATTGAGGATTGAATATTGAGGATTGTGGATTGAGAATTGAGGATTGAGGATTGAAAATTAAGGATTGGGTATTGAGGATTGACGATTGAGGATTGAGTATTGAGGATTAAGAATTGAGGATTGAGGATTGAGGATTGACGATTGAGGATTGAGGACTGAGGATTGATGATTGAGGATTGAAGATTGAGTATTGAGGATTGAAGATTGGCTATTGAGTATTGAGGATTGAGGATTGAGGATTGAAGATTGAGAATTGGGGATTGAGGATTGACGATTGAGGATTGAGTAATGACGATTGAGGATTGAGGATTGAGGATTGAAGATTGAGGATTGAGGATTGTGGATTGAATATTGAGGACTTAGTGTTGAGGGTTGAGTGATGGGAATTGATGTTTGTGGATTGAGATTTGAAGATTGAAGAATGGGGATTGAGTATTGAAAACTGTGAATTGAGGATATTCTATTGAGGATTGAGGATTGACGATTGATTGTTGAGGACTGAGGGCTGAAGATTGAGGATTCAGGGTTGAGGATTCGGGATTGAGGTTTGAGGACTGAGGATTGAGGGTTGAGGATTGAGGATTGAGGATTGACGCTTGAGTATTGATGGTTGAGTATTGAGGATTGATGGTTGAGGGTTGTGTGGAATATTGAGGATTGAGGATTGAGGATTGAGGACTGAAGAGTGAGGATTGAAGATTTAGTATTGACGATTGAAGATTGAGGATTTAGGATTGAGTGTTGAGGATTGAGGACGAGGACTGACGGTTGAGGATTGATGTTTGACGTCTGAGGATTGAGGATTGAGGATTGAGAATTGGGGATTGAGGATTGAGGACTGAAGATTGAGGATTGGGTATTGAGGATTGAAGAATGAGGATTAAGGATTGAGGATTGAGGATTGAGGATTGAAGATTGAGTATTGAGGATGCAAGGTTGAGGATTGAGGGTTGAGGATTGAGGATTGAGGATTGAGGATTGAGGATGAGGGCTGAGGTTTGAGGATTGAGGTTTGAGGACTGTGGACAGAGGGTTGAGGATTGAGAATTGAGCATAGAGGATTGAGCATTGAAGATTGAGAATTGAGGATTGAAGGTTGAGGATTGAGGAATGAGGATTGAGGATTGAGGATGAGGGCTGAGGGTTGATGGTTAAGGTTTTAGGGCTGAGGACTGAGGATTGAGGATTGAAAATTGAGGATTTAGGATTGAGGATTGAAGATTGAGGATTGGGTATTGAGGATTGAAGAATGAGGATTGAGGATTGAGGATTGAGAATTGAGGATTGACGATTGAGGATTGAGGATTGACGATTGAGGATAGAGGACTGAGGATTGAGAATTGAAGATTGACTCTTGAGGATTGAGGATTGAGGATTGAGGGTTGAAGATTGAGGATTGGGGATTGAGGATTGACGATTGAGGATCGAGTAATGACGATTGAGGATTGAGGATTGAGGATTGAAGATTGAGGATTGGGTATTGAGGATTGAAGAATGAGTATTGAGGATTGAGGATTGAGGATTGAAGATTGAGGATTGGTGATTGAGGATTGAGGATTGAGGATTGAGGATTGAAGATTGAGGATTGGGTATTGAGGATTGAAGAATGAGGACTGAGGATTGAGGATTGAGGATTGAGGGTTGAAGATTGAGTATTGAGGATTGAAGATTGAGGATTGAGGATTGAGGATTGAACATTGAGGACTGAGTGTTGAGGGTCGAGTGATGAGAATTGATGTTTGTGGATGGAGATTTGAAGATTGCACATTGAGTATTGTGTATCGAAAACTGCGAATTGAGGATATTCGATTGAGGATTGAGGATTGTCTCCTGATTGTTGAGGACTGAGGGCTGAAGATTGAGAATTCAGGATTGAGGATTCGGAATTGAGGTTTGAGGTCTGAGGATTGAGGATTGAGGATTGAGAATTGAGGATTGAGGATTGAGGATTCAAGATTGAGGATTGGGTATTGAGGATTGAAGAATGAGGATTGAGGATTGAGGATTGAGGAATGAGGATTGAGGAATGAGGATTGAGGATTGATGATTGAGGATTGAGGATTGAGGATTGAAGATTGAGTATTGAGGATTGAATATTGAGGATTGTGGATTGAGGATTGAGGATTGAGGATTGAGGATTGAAGATTGAGTATTGAGGATTGAAGATTGAGGATTGGGCATTGAGGATTGAGGATTGAGAATTGAAGATTGAGAATTGGGGACTGAGTGTTGAGGGTTGAGTGATGAGAATTGATGTTTGTGGATAGAGATTTCAAGATTGCAGATTGAGTATTGCGTATGGAAAGCTCTGAACTGAGGATATTCTATTGAGGATTGAGGATTGACAACTGATTGTTGAGGACTGAGGGCTGAAGATTGAGGTTTCAGGATTGTGTCTTCAGGATTGTGGTTTGAGGACTGAGGATTGAGGTTTGAGGATTGATGATTGAGGATTGAGGTTTGAGGACTGAGGATTGAGGGTTGAGGATTGAGGATTGAGGATTGACGCTTGAGGATTGATGGTTGAGGATGGAGGATTGAAGAGAGAGGACTGAGTGTTGAGGATTGAGTGTTGAGAATTGATGTTTGAGGATTGAGATTTGATTATTGAATATTGAGGATTGAGGATTGAGGATTGAGGACTGAAGATTGAGGATTGAAGATTTAGTGTTGACGATTGAAGACTGAGGATTGAGGATTGAGTGTTGGGAATTGAGAACGATGTCTGACGGTTGAGGATTGAGGTTTGTGGATTGAGGATTGAGGATTGAGGACTGAGGATTGAGGATTGAGGACTGAGCATAAAGGATTGAAGATTGAGGACAGGGATTGAGGATTGAAGATTGAGGATTAAGGATTGAGGATTGGGGATTGGGGATCTAGGATTGGAGATTGATTATTGAGGATTGAAGATTGAGGGTTGAGGATTCACGATTGAGAATTGAGAATTGAGGATGGGGACTGAGGGTTGAGGATTAAGGTTTGAGTATTGAGGATTGAAGATTGAGGATTGAAGATTGAAGATTGAAGATTGAGGATTGAGTATTGACGATTGAGAATTGAGGATTGAGGATTGAAGATTGAGTATTGATGATTGAAGATTGAGTACTGAGGATTGAGGATTGATGATTGAGGACTGAGGATTGAGGATTGAGGATTGAGCATTGAGGATTGAAGATTGAGGATGGGGATTGAGGATTGAAGATTGAGGGTTGATGATTGAGGGTTGAGAATTGAGAATTGAGGATGGGGACTGAGGGTTGAGGACCGAGGTTTGAGGAACGAGGATTGAGGGTTGAGGATTGAGGACTGTGGATTGACGATTGAGTATTGAAGATTGAGGATTGATCACTGAGGATTGAGGATTGAGGATTGATGATTGCGCATTGAGGATTGAAGATTGAGTATTGAGGATTGAATATTGATGATTGAGGATTGAGGGTTGAGGATTGAAGATTGAGAATTGAGGATTGAGGATTGAAGATTGAGGATTGAGGATTGAGTATTGACGATTGAGTATTGAGGATTGAGGATTGAGGATTGACGATTGAGGATTGAGGACTGAGGATTGATGATTGAGGATTGAAGATTGAGTATTGAGGATTGAAGATTGGCTATTGAGTATTGAGGATTGAGGATTGAGGATTGAAGATTGAGAATTGGGGATTGAGGATTGACGATTGAGGATTGAGTAATGACGATTGAGGATTGAGAATTGAGGATTGAGGATTGAGGATTGAAGATTGAGGATTGAGGATTGAGGATTGAGGATTGAAGATTGAGTATTCAGGATTGAAGATTGAGGATTGAGGATTGAGGATTGAGGATTGAGGATTGAAGATTGACGATTGGGGATTGAGGATTGACGATTGAGGATTGAGTATTGACGATTGAGAATTGAGGATTGAGGATTGAAGATTGAGTATTGATGATTGAAGATTGAAGACTGAGGATTGAGGATTGATGATTGAGGACTGAGGATTGAGGATTGAGGATTGAGCATTGAGGATTGAAGATTGAGGATGGGGATTGAGGATTGAAGATTGAGGGTTGATGATTGAGGGTTGAGAATTGAGAATTGAGGATGGGGACTGAGGGTTGAGGACCGAGGTTTGAGGAACGAGGACTGTGGGTTGAGGATTGAGGACTGTGGATTGACGATTGAGTATTGAAGATTGAGGATTGATCACTGAGGATTGAGGATTGAGGATTGATGATTGCGAATTGAGGATTGAAGATTGAGTATTGAGGATTGAATATTGATGATTGAGGATTGACGGTTGAGGATTGAAGATTGAGAATTGAGGATTGAGGATTGAAGATTGAGTATTGAGGATTGAAGATTGAGGATTGAGGATTGAGGATTGAAGATTGTGGACTGTGTGTTGAGGGTTTAGAGATGAGAATTGATGTTTGTGGATGGAGATTCGAAGATTGAAGATTGAGGATTGAGTATTGAAAACTGAGAACTCAGGATATTCTACTGTGTATTGAGAAATGAGGATTGATGGTTGAGTTCTGAGGATTGATGGTTGAGGGTTGTGTGCTGAATATTGAGGATTGGCGGATTGAGTATTGAAGATTGGGGACTGAGGACTGGGGATTGAGTATTGAGGATTGAGGATTGAAGATTGAGTATTCAGGATTGAAGATTGAGGATTGAGGATTGAGGATTGAGGATTGAGGATTGAAGATTGACGATTGGGGATTGATGATTGACGATTGAGGATTGAGTATGGACGAATGAGAATTGAGGATTGAGGATTGAAGATTGAGTATTGATGATTGAAGATTGAGGATTGAGGATTGAGGATTGAGGATTGAGGACTGAGGATTGAGGATTGAGGATTGAGGATTGAGCATTGAGGATTGAAGATTGAGGACTGGGGATTGAGGATTGAAGATTGAGGGTTGAGGATTGAGGGTTGAGAATAGAGAATTGAGAATGGGGACTGTGGGTTGAGGATTGAGGTTTGAGGGACGAGGATTGAGCGTTGATGATTGAGGACTGTGGATTGACGATTGAGTATTGAAGATTGAGGATTGATGACTGAGGATTGAGGATTGAGGATTGATGATTGCGGATTGAGGATTGAAGATTGATTATTGAGGATTGAATATTGAGGATTGAGGATTGAGTGTTGAGGATTGAAGATTGAGAATTGAGGATTGAGGATTGAAGATTGAGTATTGGGGACTGAGTGTTGAGGGTTGAGTGATGAGAATTGATGATTGTGGATAGAGATTTAAAGATTGCAGATTGAGTATTGGGTATTGAAAACTGTGAATTGATGATATTCTATTGAGGATTGAGAATTGACAACTGATTGTTGAGGACTTAGGTCTGAAGATTGAGGATTCAGGATTGAGGATTCAGGATTGAGGTTTGAGGACTGAGGATTGAGGATTGGGTATTGCGGATTGAACATTGAGGATTGAGGATTGAGGATTGAATATGAGGGCTGAGGGTTGAGGATTCAGGATTGAGAATTGATAATTGCGGATGGGGAGTGAGGGTTGAGGATTGAGGTTTGAGGAACGAGCATTGAGGGTTGAGGATTGAGGACAGAGGATTGACGATTGAGTATTGAAGATTGAGGATTGATGACTGACGATTGAGAATTGAGGATTGAATGTTGAGGATTGAGCTTTGAGGATTGAAGATTGAGAATTGAGGATTGAAGATTGATGATTGAGTGTTGAGGATTGAAGATTGAGGATTGAGGATTGAGGATTGAGGATTGAGGATTGAGGATTGAAGATTGAGGATTGGGGATTGAAGATTGAGTATTGAGGATGCAAGATTGAGGATTGAGGATTGAGGATTGAGGATTGAGGATTGAGGATTGCGGATTGAGGATTGAAGATTGAGTATTGAGGATTGAATATTGAGGATTGTGGATTGAGGATTGAGGATTGAGGATTGAAAATTAAGGATTGGGGATTGAGGATTGACGATTGAGGATTGAGTATTGAGTATTAAGGATTGAGGATTGAGGATTGAGGATTGAAGATTGAGGATTGGGGTCTGAGAGCTGAGGGTTGAGTGATGAGAATTGATGTTTGTGGATAGAGATCTAAAGATTGCAGATTGAGTATTGAGTATTGAAAACTGTGAATTGATGATATTCTATTGAGGATTGAGAATTGACAACTGATTGTTGAGTACTTAGGTCTGAAGATTGAGGATTCAGGCTTGAGAATTCAGGATTGAGGTTTGAGGACTGAGGATTGAGGGTTGGGTATTACGGATTGAGCATTGAGGATTGAGGATTGAGGATTGAGGACTGAGGGTTGAGGACTGAAGATTGAATATTGATGATTGAAGATTGAGGATTGAGGATTGAGGGCTGTGGATTGAGGACGAGGACTGAGGGTTGAGTATTGATGTTTGATGTCTGAGGATTTAGGATTGAGGATTGAGAATCGAGGATTGAGGATTGAGGATTCAAGACTGAGGATTGGGTATTGAGGATTGAAGAATGAGGATTGAGGATTGAGGATTGAGGATTGAGGACTGAAGATTGAGTATTGAGGGTTGAAGATTGAGGATTGAGGAATGAGGATTGAGGATTGAGGAATGTGGATTGAGGATTGAGGATTGAAGATTGAGTATTGAGGATTGAATATTGAGGATTGTGGATTGAGGATTGAAGAACGAGGATTGAGGATTGAGGATTGAGGATTGAATATTGAGGATTGAGGATTGAGGGTTGAGGATTGAAGATTGAGAATTGAGGATTGAGGATTGAAAATTGAGTATTGAGGATTGAGCTTTGAGGATTGAGGATTGAGGATTGAAGATTGAGGACTGAGTGTTGAGGGTTGAGAGATGAGAATTGATGTTTGTGGATAGAGATTTGAAGATTGCAGATTGAGTATTGCGTATGGAAAACTCTGAACTGAGGATATTCTATTGAGCATTGAGTATTGACAACTGATTGTTGAGGACTGAGTGCTGAAGATTGAGGTTTCAGGATTGAGGATTCAGGATTGTGGTTTGAGGACTGAGGATTGAGGTTTGAGGATTGAGGATTGAGGATTGAGGGTTGAGGATTGAAGATTGAGGATTGAGGATTGAGGATTGAACATTGAGGATTGAGGATTGAGGATTGAGGATTGAGGATTGAGGATTGAGGATTGAAGATTGAATATTGATGATTGAAGGTTGAGGATTGAGGATTGAGGGTTGTGGATTGAGGACGAGGTATGATGGTTGAGTATTGATGTTTGAGGTCTGAGGATTGAGGATTGAGGATTGAGAATTGAGGATTGAGGATTGAGGATTGACGATTGAGGATTGAGGACTGAGGATTGATGATTGAGGATTGAAGGTTGAGTATTGAGGATTGAAGATTGGCTATTGAGGATTGAGGATTGAGGACTGAGGGCTGAAGATTGAGGTTTCAGGATTCAGGATTGTGGTTTGAGGACTGAGGATTGAGGTTTGAGGATTGAGGATTGAGGATTGAAGATTGAGGATTCAGGATTGAGGATTGAGGATTGACTATGAGGACTGAGTATTGAGGATTGAGAATTGAGGATTGAGGATTGAGGATTGAAGATTCAGTATTGAGGATTGAAGATCGAGTATTGAGAATTGAGGATTGAGGATTGACTATGAGGGCTGAGGGTTGAGGATTGCGGTTTGAGGACTGAGGACTGAGGATTGAGGATTGAGAATTGAGGATTGAGGATTTAGGATTTAGGATTGAAGATACAGGACTGGGTATTGAGGATTGAAGAATGAGGATTGAGGATTGAGGACTGAGGATTGAGGATTGAAGATTGAGGATTGAGGATTGAAGATTGAGCATTGAAGATTGAGTATTAAGGATTGAAGATTGAGGATTGGGGATTGAGGATTGAGGATTGAGGATTGAAGATTGAGGATTGGGGACTGAGTGTTGAGGGTTGAGTGATGAGAATTGATGTTTGTGGATAGAGATTTGAAGATTGCAGATTGAGTATTGCGTATGGAAAACTCTGAACTGAGGATATTCTATTGAGCATTGAGGATTGACAACTGATTGTTGAGGACTGAGGGCTGAAGATTGAGGTTTCAGGATTGAGGATTCAGGATTGTGGTTTGAGGACTGAGGATTGAGGTTTGAGGATTGAGGATTGGGGATTGAGGGTTGAGGATTGAAGATTGAGGATTGAGGATTGAGGATTGAACATTGAGGATTGAGGATTGAGGATTGAGGATTGAGGATTGAGGATTGAGGATTGAAGATTGAATATTGATGATTGAAGGTTGAGGATTGAGGATTGAGGGTTGTGGATTGAGGACGAGGTCTGATGGTTGAGTTTTGATGTTTGAGGTCTGAGGATTGAGGATTGAGGATTGAGAATTGAGGACTGAGGATTGAGGATTAACGATTGAGGATTGAGGACTGAGGATTGATGATTGAGGATTGAAGATTGAGTATTGAGAATTGAAGATTGGCTATTGAGGATTGAGGATTGAGGATTGAGGATTGAAGATTGAGGATTGGGGATTGAGGATTGACGATTGAGGATTGAGTAGTGACGATTGAGGATTGAGGATTGAGGATTGAAGATTGAGGATTGAGGATTGTGGATTGAATATTGAGGACTTAGTGTTGAGGGTTGAGTGATGGGAATTGATGTTTGTGGATTGAGATTTGAAGATTGAAGAATGGGGATTGAGTATTGAAAACTGTGAATTGAGGATATTCTATTGAGGATTGAGGATTGACAATTGATTGTTGAGGACTGAGGGCTGAAGATTGAGGATTCAGGGTTGAGGATTCGGGATTGAGGTTTGAGGACTGAGGATTGAGGGTTGAGGATTGAGGATTGAGGATTGACGCTTGAGTATTGATGGTTGAGTATTGAGGATTGATGGTTGAGGGTTGTGTGGAATATTGAGGATTGAGGATTGAGGATTGAGGACTGAAGAGTGAGGATTGAAGATTTAGTATTGACGATTGAAGATTGAGGATTTAGGATTGAGTGTTGAGGATTGAGGACGAGGACTGACGGTTGAGGATTGATGTTTGAGGTCTGAGGATTGAGGATTGAGGATTGAGAATTGGGGATTGAGGATTGAGGACTGAAGATTGAGGATTGGGTATTGAGGATTGAAGAATGAGGATTAAGGATTGAGGATTGAGGATTGAGGATTGAAGATTGAGTATTGAGGATTGAAGATTGAGGATTGAGGATTGAGGATTGAACATTGAGGACTGAGTGTTGAGGGTTGAGTGATGAGAATTGATGTTTGTGGATAGAGATTTGAAGATTGCAGATTGAGTATTGCGTATCGAAATCTGCGAATTGAGGATATTCTATTGAGGATTGAGGATTGTCACCTGATTGTTGAGGACTGAGGGCTGAAGATTGAGGATTCAGGATTTAGGTTTCAGAATTGAGGTTTGAGGTCTGAGGATTGAGGATTGAGGATTGAATATTGAGTGTTGAGGATTGAAGATTGAGGATTGAGGATTGAGGATTGAGGATGAGGATTGAGGATTGAGAATTGACGATGAGGTCTGAGGGTTGAGGATTGAGGTTTGTGGACTGAGGACTGAGGATTGATGATTGAGAATTGAGGGTTGAGGATTGAGGACTGAGGATTGAAGATTGAGGATTGGGTATTGAGGATTGAACATTGAGGATTGAGGATTGAGAATCGAGGAATGAGGATTGAGGATTGAAGATTGAATATTGATGATTGAAGATTGATGATTGGGGATTGAGGGTTGTGGATTGAGGACGAGGACTGAGTGTTGAGTATTGATGTTTGAGGTCTGATGATTGAGGATTGAGGATTGAGAATTGAGGATTGAGGATTGAGGACTGAAGATTGAGGATTGTGGATTGAGGATTGAGGATTGAAGATTGAGTATTGAGGATTGAATATTGAGGATTGTGGATTGAGGATTGAAGAACGAGGATTGAGGATTGAGGATTGAGGATTGAATATTGAGGATTGAGGATTGAGGGTTGAGGATTGAAGATTGAGAATTGAGGATTGAGGATTGAAAATTGAGTATTGAGGATTGAACTTTGAGGATTGAGGATTGAGGATTAAAGATTGAGGACTGAGTGTTGAGGGTTGAGAGATGAGAATTGATGTTTGTGGATAGAGATTTGAAGATTGCAGATTGAGTATTGCGTATGGAAAGCTCTGAACTGAGGATATTCTATTGAGCATTGAGGATTGACAACTGATTGTTGAGGACTGAGGGCTGAAGATTGAGGTTTCAGGATTGAGGATTCAGGATTGTGGTTTGAGGACTGAGGATTGAGGTTTGAGGATTGAGGATTGAGGATTGAGGGTTGAGGATTGAAGATTGAGTATTGAGGATTGAGAATTGAACATTGAGGATTGAGGTTTGAGGATTGAGGATTGAGGATTGAGGATTGAGGATTGAAGATTGAATATTGATGATTGAAGGTTGAGGATTGAGGATTGAGTGTTGTGGATTGAGGACGAGGTCTGATGGTTGAGTATTGATGTTTGAGGTCTGAGGATTGAGGATTGAGGATTGAGAATTGAGGATTGAGGATTGAGGATTGACGATTGAGGATTGAGGACTGAGGATTGATGATTGAGGATTGAAGATTGAGTATTGAGGATTGAAGATTGGCTATTGAGGATTGAGGATTGAGGATTGAGGATTGAAGATTGAGGATTGGGGATTGAGGATTGAGGATTGAGGATTGAGGATTGAAGATTGAGGATTGGGGACTGAGTGTTGAGGGTTGAGTGATGAGAATTGATGTTTGTGGATAGAGATTTGAAGATTGCAGAGTGAGTATTGCGTATGGAAAACTCTGAACTGAGGATATTCTATTGAGGATTGAGGATTGACAACTGATTGTTGAGGACTGAGGGCTGAAGATTGAGGTTTCAGGATTGAGGATTCAGGATTGTGGTTTGAGGACTGAGGATTGAGGTATGAGGATTGAGGATTGAGGATTGAGGATTGATGATTGAGGATTGAAGATTGAGGATTGAGGATTGAGGATTGAACATTGAGGATTGAGGTTTGAGGACTGAGGATTGAGGATTGGGTATTGCGGATTGAACATTTAGGATTGAGGATTGAGGATTGAGGACTGATGATTGAGGACTGAAGATTGAATATTGATGATTGAAGATTGAGGATTGAGGATTGAGGTCTGTGGATTGAGGACGAGGGCTGATGGTTGAGTATTGATGTTAGATTTCTGAGGATTGAGGATTGAGGATCGAGAATTGAGGATTGAGGATTGAGGATTCAAGATTGACGATTGGGTATTGAGGATTGAAGAATGAGGATTAAGGATTGAGGATTGAGGGTTGAGGATTGAAGAATGAGTATTGAGGATTGAAGATTGAGGATTGAGGATTGAGGATTGAGGATTGAGGATTGAGGATTGAGGATTGAGGATTGAAGATTGATTATTGATGATTGAAGAATGAGGATTGAGGATTGAGGATTGACTATGAGGACTGAGTATTGAGGATTGAGAATTGAGGATTGAGGATTGAGGATTGAAGATTCAGTATTGAGGATTGAAGATTGAGTATTGAGAATTGAGGATTGAGGATTGACTATGAGGGCTGAGGGTTGAGGATTGCGGTTTGAGAACTGAGGACTGAGGATTGAGGACTGAGAATTGAGGATTGAGGATTTAGGATTGAAGATTGAGGACTGGGTATTGAGGATTGAAGAATGAGGATTGAGGATTGAGGACTGAGGATTGAGGATTGAAGATTGAGGATTGAGGATTGAAGATTGAGCATTGAAGATTGAGTATTAAGGATTGAAGATTGAGGATTGGGGATTGTGGATTGAGGATTGAGGATTGAAGATTGAGGATTGGGGACTGAGTGTTGAGGGTTGAGTGATGAGAATTGATGTTTGTGGATAGAGATTTGAAGATTGCAGATAGAGTATTGCGTATGGAAAACTCTGAACTGAGGATATTCTATTGAGCATTGAGGATTGACAACTGATTGTTGAGGACTGAGGGCTGAAGATTGAGGTTTCAGGATTGAGGATTCAGGATTGTGGTTTGAGGACTGAGGATTGAGGCTTGAGGATTGAGGATTGAGGATTGAGGGTTGAGGATTGAAGATTGAGGATTGAGGATTGAGGATTGAACATTGAGGATTGAGGATTGAGGATTGAGGATTGAGGATTGAGGATTGAGGATTGAAGATTGAATATTGATGATTGAAGGTTGAGGATTGAGGATTGAGGGTTGTGGATTGAGGACGAGGTCTGATGGTTGAGTATTGATGTTTGAGGTCTGAGGATTGAGGATTGAGGATTGAGAATTGAGGATTGAGGATTGAGGATTGACGATTGAGGATTGAGGACTGAGGATTGATGATTGAGGATTGAAGATTGAGTATTGAGGATTGAAGATTGGCTATTGAGGATTGAGGATTGAGGATTGAGGATTGAAGATTGAGGATTGGGGATTGAGGATTGACGATTGAGGATTGAGTAATGACGATTGATGATTGAGGATTGAGGATTGAAGATTGAGGATTGAGGATTGTGGATTGAATATTGAGGACTTAGTGTTGAGGGTTGAGTGATGGGAATTGATGTTTGTGGATTGAGATTTGAAGATTGAAGAATGGGGATTGAGTATTGAAAACTGTGAATTGAGGATATTCTATTGAGGATTGAGGATTGACAATTGATTGTTGAGGACTGAGGGCTGAAGATTGAGGATTCAGGGTTGAGGATTCGGGATTGAGGTTTGAGGACTGAGGATTGAGGGTTGAGGATTGAGGATTGAGGATTGACGCTTGAGTATTGATGGTTGAGTATTGAGGATTGATGGTTGAGGGTTGTGTGGAATATTGAGGATTGAGGATTGAGGATTGACAACTGATTCTTGAGGACTTAGGTCTGAAGATTGAGGATTCAGGCTTGAGAATTCAGGATTGAGGTTTGAGGACTGAGGATTGAGGATTGGGTATTACGGATTGAGCATTGAGGATTGAGGATTGAGGATTGAGGACTGAGGGCTGAGGACTGAAGATTGAATATTGATGATTGAAGATTGAGGATTGAGGATTGAGGGCTGTGGATTGAGGACGAGGACTGAGGGTTGAGTATTGATGTTTGAGGTCTGAGGATTTAGGATTGAGGATTGAGAATTGAGGATTGAGGATTGAGGATTCAAGACTGAGGATTGGGTATTGAGGATTGAAGAATGAGGATTGAGGGTTGAGGATTGAGGACTGACTATGAGGGCTGAGGGTTGAGGATTGAGGTTTGAGGACTGAGGACTGAGGATTGAGGATTGAGAATTGAGGATTCAGGATTGAGGATTGAAGATTGAGCATTGGGTATTGGGGATTGAAGAATGAGGATTGAGGATAGAGGATTGAGGATTGAGGATTGAAGATTGAGGATTGAGGATTGAGGATTGAAGATTGAGGACTGGGTATTGAGGATTGAAGAATGAGGATTGAGGATTGAGGATTGAGGATTGAGGATTGTAGATTGAGGATTGGGGACTGAGTGTTGAGGGTTGAGTGATGAGAATTTATGTTTGTGGATAGAGATTTGAAGATTGCAGATTGAGTATTGCGTATGGAAAACTCCGAACTGAGGATATTCTATTGAGGATTGAGGATTGATAACTGATTGTTGAGGACAGGGCGCTGAAGATTGATAATTCAGGATTGAGGGTTCAGGATTGTGGTTTGAGGACTGAGGATTGAGGACTGAGGATTGAGGATTGAAGATTGACTATTGAGGATTGAGGATTGAAGATTGACTATTGAGGATTGAGGATTGAGGATTGAGGGTTGAAGATTGAGGATTGGGGATTGAGGATTGACGATTGAGGATTGAGTAATGACGATTGAGGATTGAGGATTGAGGATTGAAGATTGAGGATTGGGTATTGAGGATTGACGAATGAGTATTGAGGATTGAGGATTGAGGATTGAAGATTGAGGATTGGTGACTGAGGATTGAGGATTGAGGATTGAGGATTGAAGATTGAGGATTGGGTATTGAGGATTGAAGAATGAGGACTGAGGATTGAGGATTGAGGATTGAGGATTGAAGATTGAGTATTGAGGATTGAAGATTGAGGATTGAGGATTGAGGATTGAACATTGAGGACTGAGTGTTGAGGGTCGAGTGATGAGAATTGAAGTTTGTGGATGGAGATTTGAAGATTGCACATTGAGTATTATGTATCGAAAACTGCGAATTGAGGATATTCTATTGAGGATTGAGGATTGTCTCCTGATTGTTGAGGACTGAGGGCTGAAGATTGAGAATTCAGGATTGAGGATTCGGAATTGAGGTTTGAGGTCTGATGATTGAGGATTGAGGATTGAGAATTGAGGATTGAGGATTGAGGATTCAAGATTGAGGATTGGGTATTGAGGATTGAAGAATGAGGATTGAGGATTGAGGATTGAGGAATGAGGATTGAGGATTGATGATTGAGGATTGAGGATTGAGGATTGAAGATTGAGTATTGAGGATTGAATATTGAGGATTGTGAATTGAGGATTGAGGATTGAGGATTGAGGATTGAAGATTGAGTATTGAGGATTGAAGATTGAGGACTGTGTGTTGAGGGTTTAGAGATGAGAATTGATGTTTGTTGGTGGAGATTCGAAGATTGAAGATTGAGGATTGAGTATTGAAAACTGAGAACTCAGGATATTCTACTGTGTATTGAGAATTGAGGATTGATGGTTGAGTATTGAGGATTGATGGTTGAGGGTTGTGTGCTGAATATTGAGGATTGGCGGACTGAGTATTGAAGATTGGGGACTGAGGACTGGGGATTGAGTATTGAGGATTGAGGATTGAGAATTGAGGATTGAGGATTGAAGATTGAGTATTGATGATTGAAGATTGCGGATTGATTATTGAGGGATGAGGATTCAGGCCGAGGACTGAGGGTTAGAGGATTGAGGACTGAGGATAGAGGATTGAGGTTTGGGCATTGGGGATTGAAGATTGAGGACTGGGGATTGAGGATTGAAGATTGAGGATTAAGGATTGAGGATTGAGAATTGAGGATTGAGGATTGATGACTGAGTATTGAGGATTGAAGATTGAGGATTGAGGATTGAGGATTGAGAATTGAGGATTGAAGATTGAGGATTGATGATTGATGATTGAGGATTGAGGATTGAGGATGGAGGATTGAATAGAGAGGACTGAGTGTTGAGGATTGATTTTTGTGGGTTGAGATTTGATTATTGATTTTTGTGGATTGAGTATTGAACGATGAGAATTCAGGGTATTCTATTGAGTATTGAGTCTTGAGGGTTGATGGTTGAGTAGTTGAGGAATTATGGTTGACGGTTGTGTGTTGAATATTGAGGATTGAGGATTGAGGATTGAGGATTGAGGATTGAGGATTGAGGATTGAAGATTGAGTATTCAGGATTGAAGATTGAGGATTGAGGATTGAGGATTGAGGATTGAGGATTGAAGATTGACGATTGGGGATTGAGGATTGACGATTGAGGATTGAGTATGGACGAATGAGAATTGAGGATTGAGGATTGAAGATTGAGTATTGATGATTGAAGATTGAGGATTGAGGATTGAGGATTGAGGATTGTGGACTGAGGATTGAGGATTGAGGATTGAGGATTGAGCATTGAGGATTGAAGATTGAGGACTGGGGATTGAGGATTGAAGATTGAGGGTTGAGGATTGAGGGTTGAGAATTGAGAATTGAGGATGGGGACTGTGGGTTGAGGATTGAGGTTTGAGGGACGAGGATTGAGCGTTGATGATTGAGGACTGTGGATTGACGATTGAGTATTGAAGATTGAGGATTGATGACTGAGGATTGAGGATTGAGGATTGATGATTGCGGATTGAGGATTGAAGATTGATTATTGAGGATTGAATATTGAGGATTGAGGATTGAGTGTTGAGGATTGAAGATTGAGAATTGAGGATTGAGGATTGAAGATTGAGTATTGGGGACTGAGTGTTGAGGGTTGAGTGATGAGAATTGATGATTGTGGATAGAGATTTAAAGATTGCAGATTGAGTATTGAGTATTGAAAACTGTGAATTGATGATATTCTATTGAGGATTGAGAATTGACAACTGATTGTTGAGGACTTAGGTCTGAAGATTGAGGATTCAGGATTGAGGATTCAGGATTGAGGTTTGAGGACTGAGGATTGAGGATTGGGTATTGCGGATTGAACATAGAGGATTGAGGATTGAGGATTGAATATTGATGATTGAAGATTGAGGATTGAGGATTGACTATGAGGGCTGAGGGTTGAGGATTGCGGTTTGAGACTGAGGACTGAGGATTGAGGATTGAGAATTGAGGATTGAGGATGTAGGATTGAAGATTGAGGACTGGGTATTGAGGATTGAAAAATGAGGATTGAGGATTGAGGACTGAGGATTGAGGATTGAAGACTGAGGATTGAGGATTGAAGATTGAGGATTGAAGATTGAGGATTGAGGACTAAGCATTGAGGATTGAAGATTGAGGACAGGGATTGAGGATTGAAGATTGAGGATTAAGGATTGAGGATTGGGGATTGGGAATCTAGGATTGGAGATAGATTATTGAGGATTGAAGATTGAGGGTTGAGGATTCAGGATTGAGAATTGATAATTGCGGATGGGGAGTGAGGGTTGAGGATTGAGGTTTGAGGAACGAGCATTGAGGGTTGAGGATTGAGGACAGAGGATTGACGATTGAGTATTGAAGATTGAGGATTGATGACTGACGATTGAGAATTGAGGATTGATGAGTGCGGATTGAGGATTGAAGGTTGAGTATTGAGGATTGAATATTGAGGATTGAGGATTGACAATTGATTGTTGAGGACTGAGGGCTGAAGATTGAGGATTCAGGATTGAGGATTCAGAATTGAGGTTTGAGGACTGAGGATTGAGGATTGAAGATTGATTATTGAGGATTGAATATTGAGGATTGAGGATTGAGGATTGAGGATTGAGGATTGAGGATTGAGGATGAGATCTGAGCGTTGAGGATTGAGGTTTGAGGTCTGAGGACTGAGGATTGAGTATTAAGAATTGAGGATTGAGGATTGAGTATTGAAGATTGAGGATTGGGTATTGAGGATTGAAGGATGAGGCTTGAGGATTGAGGGTTGAGGATTGAGGATTGAAGATTGAGTGTTGAGGTTTGAAGACTGACGATTGAGGGCTGAGGATTGAGGATTGAGGATTGAGGATTGAGGATTGATGATTGAGTATTGAGGATTGAAGATTGAGGATTGAGCATAGAGGATTGAGTATTGAGGATTGCTGATTGAAGATTGAGGATTGGGGACTGAGTGTTGAGGGTTGAGTGATGAGAATTGATGATTGTGGATAGAGATTTAAAGATTGCAGATTGAGTATTGAGTATTGAAAACTGTGGATTGATGATATTCTATTGAGGATTGAGAATTGACAACTGATTGTTGAGGACTTAGGTCTGAAGATTGAGGATTCAGGATTGAGGATTCAGGATTGAGGTTTGAGGACTGAGGATTGAGGATTGGGTATTGCGGATTGAACATTGAGGATTGAGGATTGAGGATTGAGGACTGATGATTGAGGACTGACGGTTGAATATTGATGATTGAAGATTGAGGATTGAGGACTGAGGGCTGTGGATTGAGGACGAGGACTGATGGTTGAGTATTGATGCTTGATTTCTGAGGATTGAGGATTGAGGATCGAGAATTGAGGATTGATGATTGAGGATTCAAGATTGAGGATTGGGTATTGAGGATTGAAGAATGAGGATTGAGGATTGAGGATTGAGGATTGAGGATTGAAGATTGAGGATTGAAGATTGAGTATTGATGATTGAAGATTGAGGACTGAGGATTGAGGATTGAGGATTGAGGATTGAAAATTAAGGATTGGGGATTGAGGATTGACGATTGAGGATTGTGTATTGAGGATTAAGGATTGAGGATTGAGGATTGAGGATTGAAGATTGAGGATTGGGGTCTGAGAGCTGAGGGTTGAGTGATGAGAATTGATGTTTGTGGATAGAGATCTAAAGATTGCAGATTGAGTATTGAGTATTGAAAACTGTGAATTGCTGATATTCTATTGAGGATTGAGAATTGACAACTGATTGTTGAGGACTGAGGGCTGAAGATTGAGGTTTCAGGATTGTGGTTTCAGGATTGTGGTTTGAGGACTGAGGATTGAGGTTTGAGGATTGATGATTGAGGATCGATGTTTGAGGACTGAGGATTGAGGGTTGAGGATTGAGGATTGAGGATTGACGCTTGAGGATTGATGGTTGAGGATGGAGGATTGAAGAGAGAGGACTGAGTGTTGAGGATTGAGTGTTGAGAATTGACGTTTGAGGATTGAGATTTGATTATTGAATATTGTGGATTGTGTATTGGACCCTGAGAATTCAGGATATTCTATTGAGTATTGAGAATTGAGTATTGATGGTTGAGTATTGAGGATTGATGGTTGAGGGTTGTGTGTTGAATATTGAGGATTGAGGATTGAGGATTGAGGACTGAAGATTGAGGATTGAAGATTTAGTGTTGACGATTGAAGACTGAGGATTGAGGATTGAGTGTTGGGAATTGAGAACGATGTCTGACGGTTGAGGATTGAGGTTTGTGGATTGAAGATTGAGGACAGGGATTGAGGATTGAAGATTGAGGATTAAGGATTGAGGATTGGGGATTGGGGATCTAGGATTGGAGATTGATTATTGAGGATTGAAGATTGAGGGTTGAGGATTCAGGATTGAGGATTGAGGATTGAGGATTGAAGATTGAGTATTCAGGATTGAAGATTGAGGATTGAGGATTGAGGATTGAGGATTGAGGATTGAGGATTGAGGATTGAAGATTGACGATTGGGGATTAAGGATTGACGATTGAGGATTGAGTATTGACGATTGAGAATTGAGGATTGAGGATTGAAGATTGAGTATTGATGATTGAAGAATGAGGACTGAGGATTGAGGATTGATGATTGAGGACTGAGGATTGAGGATTGAGGATTGAGCATTGAGGATTGAAGATTGAGGATGGGGATTGAGGATTGAAGATTGAGGGTTGATGATTGAGGGTTGAGAATTGAGAATTGAGGATGGGGACTGAGGGTTGAGGACCGAGGTTTGAGGAACGAGGATTGAGGGTTGAGGATTGAGGACTGTGGATTGACGATTGAGTATTGAAGATTGAGGATTGATCACTGAGGATTGAGGATTGAGGCTTGATGATTGCGCATTGAGGATTGAAGATTGAGTATTGAGGATTGAATATTGATGATTGAGGATTGAGGGTTGAGGATTGCTGATTGAGAATTGAGGATTGAGGATTGAAGATTGAGGATTGAGGATTGAGTATTGACGATTGAGAATTGAGGATTGAGGATTGAGGATTGAAGATTGAGGATTGAGGATTGAGGATTGAGGATTCAAGATTGAGGATTGGGTATTGAGGATTGAAGAATGAGGATTGAGGATTGAGGATTGAGGATTGAGGACTGATGATTGAGGATTGAGGTTTGAGTATTGAGGATTGAAGATTGAGGATTGAAGATTGAGGATTGAGTATTGACGATTGAGAATTGAGGATTGAGTATTGAGGATTGAGGATTGAGAATTGAGGATTGAGGATTGAAGATTGAGTATTGATGATTGAAGATTGCGGATTGATTATTGAGGGATGAGGATTCAGGCCGAGGACTGAGGGTTAGAGAATTGAGGACTGAGGATTGAGGATTGAGGATTGGGCATTGGGGATTGAAGATTGAGGACTGGGGATTGAGGATTGAAGATTGAGGATTAAGGATTGAGGATTGAAAATTGAGGATTGAGGATTGATGGCTGAGTATTGAGGATTGAAGATTGAGGATTGAGGATTGAGGATTGAGAATTGAGGATTGAAGATTGAGGATTGATGATTGAGGATTGAGGATTGAGGATTGAGGATGGAGGATTGAATAGAGAGGACTGAGTGTTGAGGATTGATTTTTGTGGGTTGAGATTTGATTATTGATTTTTGTGGATTGAGTATTGAACGATGAGAATTCAGGGTATTCTATTGAGTATTGAGTCTTGAGGGTTGATGGTTGAGTAGTTGAGGATTTATGGTTGACGGTTGTGTGTTGAATATTGAGGATTGAGGATTGAGGATTGAGGATTGAGGATTGAGGATTGAGGATTGAAGATTGAGTATTCAGGATTGAAGATTGAGGATTGAGGATTGAGGATTGAGGATTGAGGATTGAAGATTGACGATTTGGAATTGAGGATTGACGATTGAGGATTGAGTATGGACGAATGAGAATTGAGGATTGAGGATTGAGGATTGAGGACTGAGGATTGAGGATTGAGGATTGAGGATTGAGCATTGAGGATTGAAGATTGAGGACTGGGGATTGAGGATTGAAGATTGAGGGTTGAGGATTGAGGGTTGAGAATTGAGAATTGAGGATGGGGACTGTGGGTTGAGGATTGAGGTTTGAGGGACGAGGATTGAGCGTTGATGATTGAGGACTGTGGATTGACGATTGAGTATTGAAGATTGAGGATTGATGACTGAGGATTGAGGATTGAGGATTGATGATTGCGGATTGAGGATTGAAGATTGATTATTGAGGATTGAATATTGAGGATTGAGGATTGAGTGTTGAGGATTGAAGATTGAGAATTGAGGATTGAGGATTGAAGATTGAGTATTGGGGACTGAGTGTTGAGGGTTGAGTGATGAGAATTGATGATTGTGGATAGAGATTTAAAGATTGCAGATTGAGTATTGAGTATTGAAAACTGTGAATTGATGATATTCCATTGAGGATTGAGAATTGAGGATTGAGGATTGAAGATTAAGGAGTGGGGATTGAGGATTGAGGATTGAGGATTGAGGACTGAGCATTGAGGATTGAAGATTGAGGACAGGGATTGAGGATTGAAGATTGAGGATTAAGGATTGAGGATTGGGGATTGGGGATCTAGGATTGGAGATTGATTGTTGAGGATTGAAGATTGAGGGTTGAGGATTCAGGATTGAGAATTGAGAATTGAGAATTGGGACTGAGGGTTGAGGATTGAGGTTTGAGGAACGAGGATTGAGGATTGAGGTTTGAGGTCAGAGGATTGACGATTGAGTATTGAAGATTGAGGATTGATGACTGACGATTGAGAATTGAGGATTGATGATTGCGGATTGAGGATTGAAGGTTGAGTATTGAGGATTAAGGATTGAGGATTGGGGATTGGGGATCTAGGATTGGAGATTGATTATTGAGGATTGAAGATTGAGGGTTGAGGATTCAGGATTGAGAATTGAGAATTGAGAATGGGGACTGAGGGTTGAGGATTGAGGTTTGAGGAACGAGGATTGAGGATTGAGGTTTGAGGTCAGAGGATTGACGATTGAGTATTGAAGATTGAGGATTGATGACTGACGATTGAGAATTGAGGATTGATGATTGCGGATTGAGGATTGAAGGTTGAGTATTGAGGATTGAATATTGAGGATTGAGGATTGACAATTGATTGTTGAGGACTGAGGGCTGAAGATTGAGGATTCAGGATTGAGGATTCAGAATTGAGGTTTGAGGACTGAGGATTGAGGATTGAAGATTGATTATTGAGGATTGAATATTGAGGATTGAGGATTGAGAATTGAGGATTGAAGATTGAAGATTGAGGATTAAGGATTGAGGATTGGGGATTGGGGATCTAGGATTGGAGATTGATTGTTGAGGATTGAAGATTGAGGGTTGAGGATTCAGGATTGAGAATTGAGAATTGAGAATTGGGACTGAGGGTTGAGGATTGAGGTTTGAGGCACGAGGATTGAGGATTGAGGTTTGAGGTCAGAGGATTGACGATTGAGTATTGAAGATTGAGGATTGATGACTGACGATTGAGAATTGAGGATTGATGATTGCGGATTGAGGATTGAAGGTTGAGTATTGAGGATTGAATATTGAGGATTGAGGATTGACAATTGATTGTTGAGGACTGAGGGCTGAAGATTGAGGATTCAGGATTGAGGATTCAGAATTGAGGTTTGAGGACTGAGGATTGAGGATTGAAGATTGATTATTGAGGATTGAATATTGAGGATTGAGGATTGAGAATTGAGGATTGAAGATTGAGTATTGAGGTTTGATGACTGACGATTGAGGGTTGAGGATTGAGGATTGAGGATTGAGGATTGATGATTGAGTATTGAGGATTGAAGATTGAGGATTGAGGATTGAGGATTGAGTATTGAGGATTAAGGATTGAAGATTGAGGATTGGGGACTGTGTGTTGAGGGTTGAGTGATGAGAATTGGTGATTGTGGATAGAGATTTAAAGATTGCAGATTGAGTATTGAGTATTGAAAACTGTGAATTGATGATATTCTATTGAGGATTGAGAATTGACAACTGATTGTTGAGGACTTAGGTCTGAAGATTGAGGATTCAGGATTGTGGATTCAGGATTGAGGTTTGAGGACTGAGGATTGAGGATTGGGTATTGCGGATTGAACATTGAGGATTGAGGATTGAGGATTGAATATTGATGATTGAAGATTGAGGATTGAGGATTGACTATGAGGGCTGAGGGTTGAGGATTGCGGTTTGAGGACTGAGGACTGAGGATTGAGGATTGAGAATTGAGGATTGAGGATGTATAATTGAAGATTGAGGACTGCGTATTGAGGATTGAAAAATGAGGATTGAGGATTGAGGACTGAGGATTGAGGATTGAAGACTGAGGATTGAGGATTGAAGATTGAGGATTGAAGATTGAGGATTGAGGACTGAGCATTGAGGATTGAAGATTGAGGACAGGGATTGAGGATTGAAGATTGAGGATTAAGGATTGATGATTGGGGATTGGGGATCTAGGATTGGAGATAGATTATTGAGGATTGAAGATTGAGGGTTGAGGATTCAGGATTGAGAATTGATAATTGCGGTTGGGGAGTGAGGGTTGAGGATTGAGGTTTGAGGAACGAGCATTGAGGGTTGAGGATTGAGGACAGAGGATTGACGATTGAGTATTGAAGGTTGAGGATTGATGACTGACGATTGAGACTTGAGGATTGATGAGTGCGGATTGAGGATTGAAGGTTGAGTATTGAGGATTGAATATTGAGGATTGAGGATTGACAATTGATTGTTGAGGACTGAGGGCTGAAGATTCAGGATTCAGGATTGAGGATTCAGATTTGAGGTTTGAGGACTGAGGATTGAGGATTGAAGATTGATTATTGAGGATTGAATATTGAGGATTGAGGATTGAGGATTGAGGATTGAGGATTGAGGATGAGATCTGAGCGTTGAGGATTGAGGTTTGAGGTCTGAGGACTGAGGATTGAGTATTAAGAATTGAGGATTGAGGATTGAGTATTGAAGATTGAGGATTGGGTATTGAGGATTGAAGGATGAGGCTTGAGGATTGAGGATTGAGGATTGAGGATTGAAGATTGAGTGTTGAGGTTTGAAGACTGACGATTGAGGGTTGAGGATTGAGGATTGAGGATTGAGGATTGAGGATTGATGATTGAGTATTGGGGATTGAAGATTGAGGATTGAGCATAGAGGATTGAGTATTGAGGATTGAGAATTGAAGATTGAGGATTGGGGACTGAGTGTTGAGGGTTGAGTGATGAGAATTGATGATTGTGGATAGAGATTTAAAGATTGCAGATTGAGTATTGAGTATTGAAAACTGTGAATTGATGATATTCTATTGAGGATTGAGAATTGACAACTGATTGTTGAGGACTTAGGTCTGAAGATTGAGGTTTCAGGATTGAGGATTCAGGATTGTGGTTTGAGGACTGAGGATTGAGGTTTGAGGATTGAGGATTGAGGATTGAGGGTTGAGGATTGAAGATTGAGGATTGAGGATTGAGGATTGAACATTGAGGATTGAGGATTGAGGATTGAGGATTGAGGATTGAGGATTGAGGATTGAGGATTGTGGATTGAGGATTGAGGATTGAGGATTGAAGATTAAGGAGTGGGGCTTGAGGATTGAGGATTGAGGATTGAGGACTGAGCATTGAGGATTGAAGATTGAGGACAGGGATTGAGGATTGAAGATTGAGGATTAAGGATTGAGGATTGGGGATTGGGGATCTAGGATTGGAGATTGATTATTGAGGATTGAAGATTGAGGGTTGAGGATTCAGGATTGAGAATTGAGAATTGAGAATGGGGACTGAGGGTTGAGGATTGAGGTTTGAGGAACGAGGATTGAGGATTGAGGTTTGAGGTCAGAGGATTGACGATTGAGTATTGAAGATTGAGGATTGATGACTGACGATTGAGAATTGAGGATTGATGATTGCGGATTGAGGATTGAAGGTTGAGTATTGAGGATTGAATATTGAGGATTGAGGATTGACAATTGATTGTTGAGGACTGAGGGCTGAATATTGAGGATTCAGGATTGAGGATTCAGAATTGAGGTTTGAGGACTGAGGATTGAGGATTGACGATTGATTATTGAGGATTGAATATTGAGGATTGAGGATTGAGAATTGAGGATTGAAGATTGAGTATTGAGGTTTGATGACTGACGATTGAGGGTTGAGGATTGAGGATTGAGGATTGAGGATTGATGATTGAGTATTGAGGATTGAAGATTGAGGGTTGAGGATTGAGGATTGAGTATTGAGGATTAAGGATTGAAGATTGAGGATTGGGGACTGTGTGTTGAGGGTTGAGTGATGAGAATTGATGATTGTGGATAGAGATTTAAAGATTGCAGATTGAGTATTGAGTATTGAAAACTGTGAATTGATGATATTCTATTGAGGATTGAGAATTGACAACTGATTGTTGAGGACTTAGGTGTGAAGATTGAGGATTCAGGATTGTGGATTCAGGATTGAGGTTTGAGGGCTGAGGATTGAGGATTGGGTATTGCGGATTGAACATTGAGGATTGAGGATTGAGGATTGAATATTGATGATTGAAGATTGAGGATTGAGGATTGACTATGAGGGCTGAGGGTTGAGGATTGCGGTTTGAGGACTGAGGACTGAGGATTGAGGATTGAGAATTGAGGATTGAGGATGTATAATTGAAGATTGAGGACTGGGTATTGAGGATTGAAAAATGAGGATTGAGGATTGAGGACTGAGGATTGAGGATTGAAGACTGAGGATTGAGGATTGAAGATTGAGGATTGAAGATTGAGGATTGAGGACTGAGCATTGAGGATTGAAGATTGAGGACAGGGATTGAGGATTGAAGATTGAGGATTAAGGATTGAGGATTGGGGATTGGGGATCTAGGATTGGAGATAGATTATTGAGGATTGAAGATTGAGGGTTGAGGATTCAGGATTGAGAATTGATAATTGCGGATGGGGAGTGAGAGTTGAGGATTGAGGTTTGAGGAACGAGCATTGAGGGTTGAGGATTGAGGACAGAGGATTGACGATTGAGTATTGAAGATTGAGGATTGATGACTGACGATTGAGACTTGAGGATTGATGAGTGCGGATTGAGGATTGAAGGTTGAGTATTGAGGATTGAATATTGAGGATTGAGGATTGACAATTGATTGTTGTGGACTGAGGGCTGAAGATTGAGGATTCAGGATTGAGGATTCAGATTTGAGGTTTGAGGACTGAGGATTGAGGATTGAAGATTGATTATTGAGGATTGAATATTGAGGATTGAGGATTGAGGATTGAGGATTGAGGATTGAGGATGAGATCTGAGCGTTGAGGATTGAGGTTTGAGGTCTGAGGACTGAGGATTGAGTATTAAGAATTGAGGATTGAGGATTGAGTATTGAAGATTGAGGATTGGGTATTGAGGATTGAAGGATGAGGCTTGAGGATTGAGGATTGAGGATTGAGGATTGAAGATTGAGTGTTGAGGTTTGAAGACTGACGATTGAGGGTTGAGGATTGAGGATTGAGGATTGAGGATTGAGGATTGATGATTGAGTATTGGGGATTGAAGATTGAGGATTGAGCATAGAGGATTGAGTATTGAGGATTGAGAATTGAAGATTGAGGATTGGGGACTGAGTGTTGAGGGTTGAGTGATGAGAATTGATGATTGTGGATAGAGATTTAAAGATTGCAGATTGAGTATTGAGTATTGAAAACTGTGAATTGATGATATTCTATTGAGGATTGAGAATTGACAACTGATTGTTGAGGACTTAGGTCTGAAGATTGAGGTTTCAGGATTGAGGATTCAGGATTGTGGTTTGAGGACTGAGGATTGAGGTTTGAGGATTGAGGATTGAGGATTGAGGGTTGAGGATTGAAGATTGAGGATTGAGGATTGAGGATTGAACATTGAGGATTGAGGATTGAGGATTGAGGATTGAGGATTGAGGATTGAGGATTGAGGATTGTGGATTGAGGATTGAGGATTGAGGATTGAAGATTAAGGAGTGGGGATTGAGGATTGAGGATTGAGGATTGAGGACTGAGCATTGAGGATTGAAGATTGAGGACAGGGATTGAGGATTGAAGATTGAGGATTAAGGATTGAGGATTGGGGATTGGGGATCTAGGATTGGAGATTGATTATTGAGGATTGAAGATTGAGTGTTGAGGATTCAGGATTGAGAATTGAGAATTGAGAATGGGGACTGAGGGTTGAGGATTGAGGTTTGAGGAACGAGGATTGAGGATTGAGGATTGAGGTTTGAGGTCAGAGGATTGACGATTGAGTATTGAAGATTGAGGATTGATGACTGACGATTGAGAATTGAGGATTGATGATTGCGGATTGAGGATTGAAGGTTGAGTATTGAGGATTGAATATTGAGGATTGAGGATTGACAATTGATTGTTGAGGACTGAGGGCTGAAGATTGAGGATTCAGGATTGAGGATTCAGAATTGAGGTTTGAGGACTGAGGATTGAGGATTGAAGATTGATTATTGAGGATTGAATATTGAGGATTGAGGATTGAGAATTGAGGATTGAAGATTGAGTATTGAGGTTTGATGACTGACGATTGAGGGTTGAGGATTGAGGATTGAGGATTGAGGATTGATGATTGAGTATTGAGGATTGAAGATTGAGGGTTGAGGATTGAGGATTGAGTATTGAGGATTAAGGATTGAAGATTGAGGATTGGGGACTGTGTGTTGAGGGTTGAGTGATGAGAATTGATGATTGTGGATAGAGATTTAAAGATTGCAGATTGAGTATTGAGTATTGAAAACTGTGAATTGATGATATTCTATTGAGGATTGAGAATTGACAACTGATTGTTGAGGACTTAGGTCTGAAGATTGAGGATTCAGGATTGTGGATTCAGGATTGAGGTTTGAGGGCTGAGGATTGAGGATTGGGTATTGCGGATTGAACATTGAGGATTGAGGATTGAGGATTGAATATTGATGATTGAAGATTGAGGATTGAGGATTGACTATGAGGGCTGAGGGTTGAGGATTGCGGTTTGAGGACTGAGGACTGAGGATTGAGGATTGAGAATTGAGGATTGAGGATGTATAATTGAAGATTGAGGACTGGGTATTGAGGATTGAAAAATGAGGATTGAGGATTGAGGACTGAGGATTGAGGATTGAAGACTGAGGATTGAGGATTGAAGATTGAGGATTGAAGATTGAGGATTGAGGACTGAGCATTGAGGATTGAAGATTGAGGACAGGGATTGAGGATTGAAGATTGAGGATTAAGGATTGAGGATTGGGGATTGGGGATCTAGGATTGGAGATAGATTATTGAGGATTGAAGATTGAGGGTTGAGGATTCAGGATTGAGAATTGATAATTGCGGATGGGGAGTGAGAGTTGAGGATTGAGGTTTGAGGAACGAGCATTGAGGGTTGAGGATTGAGGACAGAGGATTGACGATTGAGTATTGAAGATTGAGGATTGATGACTGACGATTGAGACTTGAGGATTGATGAGTGCGGATTGAGGATTGAAGGTTGAGTATTGAGGATTGAATATTGAGGATTGAGGATTGACAATTGATTGTTGAGGACTGAGGGCTGAAGATTGAGGATTCAGGATTGAGGATTCAGAATTGAGGTTTGAGGACTGAGGATTGAGGATTGAAGATTGATTATTGAGGATTGAATATTGAGGATTGAGGATTGAGGATTGAGGATTGAGGATTGAGGATGAGATCTGAGCGTTGAGGATTGAGGTTTGAGGTCTGAGGACTGAGGATTGAGTATTAAGAATTGAGGATTGAGGATTGAGTATTGAAGATTGAGGATTGGGTATTGAGGATTGAAGGATGAGGCTTGAGGATTGAGGATTGAGGATTGAGGATTGAAGATTGAGTGTTGAGGTTTGAAGACTGACGATTGAGGGTTGAGGATTGAGGATTGAGGATTGAGGATTGAGGATTGATGATTGAGTATTGAGGATTGAAGATTGAGGATTGAGCATAGAGGATTGAATATTGAGGATTGAGGATTGAAGATTGAGGATTGGGGACTGAGTGCTGAGGGTTGAGTGATGAGAATTGATGATTGTGGATAGAGATTTAAAGATTGCAGATTGAGTATTGAGTATTGAAAACTGTGAATTGATGATATTCTATTGAGGATTGAGAATTGACAACTGATTGTTGAGGACTTAGGTCTGAAGATTAAGGTTTCAGGATTGAGGATTCAGGATTGTGGTTTGAGGACTGAGGATTGAGGTTTGAGGATTGAGGATTGAGGATTGAGGGTTGAGGATTGAAGATTGAGGATTGAGGATTGAGGATTGAACATTGAGGATTGAGGATTGAGGATTGAGGATTGAGGATTGAGGATTGAGGATTGAGGATTGTGGATTGAGGATTGAGGATTGAGGATTGAAGATTAAGGAGTGGGGATTGAGGATTGAGGATTGAGGATTGAGGACTGAGCATTGAGGATTGAAGATTGAGGACAGGGATTGAGGATTGAAGATTGAGGATTAAGGATTGAGGATTGGGGATTGGGGATCTAGGATTGGAGATTGATTATTGAGGATTGAAGATTGAGGGTTGAGGATTCAGGATTGAGAATTGAGAATTGAGAATGGGGACTGAGGGTTGAGGATTGAGGTTTGAGGAACGAGGATTGAGGATTGAGGATTGAGGTTTGAGGTCAGAGGATTGACGATTGAGTATTGAAGATTGAGGATTGATGACTGACGATTGAGAATTGAGGATTGATGATTGCGGATTGAGGATTGAAGGTTGAGTATTGAGGATTGAATATTGAGGATTGAGGATTGACAATTGATTGTTGAGGACTGAGGGCTGAAGATTGAGGATTCAGGATTGAGGATTCAGAATTGAGGTTTGAGGACTGAGGATTGAGGATTGAAGATTGATTATTGAGGATTGAATATTGAGGATTGAGGATTGAGAATTGAGGATTGAAGATTGAGTATTGAGGTTTGATGACTGACGATTGAGGGTTGAGGATTGAGGATTGAGGATTGAGGATTGATGATTGAGTATTGAGGATTGAAGATTGAGGGTTGAGGATTGAGGATTGAGTATTGAGGATTAAGGATTGAAGATTGAGGATTGGGGACTGTGTGTTGAGGGTTGAGTGATGAGAATTGATGATTGTGGATAGAGATTTAAAGATTGCAGATTGAGTATTGAGTATTGAAAACTGTGAATTGATGATATTCTATTGAGGATTGAGAATTGACAACTGATTGTTGAGGACTTAGGTCTGAAGATTGAGGATTCAGGATTGTGGATTCAGGATTGAGGTTTGAGGGCTGAGGATTGAGGATTGGGTATTGCGGATTGAACATTGAGGATTGAGGATTGAGGATTGAATATTGATGATTGAAGATTGAGGATTGAGGATTGACTATGAGGGCTGAGGGTTGAGGATTGCGGTTTGAGGACTGAGGACTGAGGATTGAGGATTGAGAATTGAGGATTGAGGATGTATAATTGAAGATTGAGGACTGGGTATTGAGGATTGAAAAATGAGGATTGAGGATTGAGGACTGAGGATTGAGGATTGAAGACTGAGGATTGAGGATTGAAGATTGAGGATTGAAGATTGAGGATTGAGGACTGAGCATTGAGGATTGAAGATTGAGGACAGGGATTGAGGATTGAAGATTGAGGATTAAGGATTGAGGATTGGGGATTGGGGATCTAGGATTGGAGATAGATTATTGAGGATTGAAGATTGAGGGTTGAGGATTCAGGATTGAGAATTGATAATTGCGGATGGGGAGTGAGAGTTGAGGATTGAGGTTTGAGGAACGAGCATTGAGGGTTGAGGATTGAGGACAGAGGATTGACGATTGAGTATTGAAGATTGAGGATTGATGACTGACGATTGAGACTTGAGGATTGATGAGTGCGGATTGAGGATTGAAGGTTGAGTATTGAGGATTGAATATTGAGGATTGAGGATTGACAATTGATTGTTGAGGACTGAGGGCTGAAGATTGAGGATTCAGGATTGAGGATTCAGAATTGAGGTTTGAGGACTGAGGATTGAGGATTGAAGATTGATTATTGAGGATTGAATATTGAGGATTGAGGATTGAGGATTGAGGATTGAGGATTGAGGATGAGATCTGAGCGTTGAGGATTGAGGTTTGAGGTCTGAGGACTGAGGATTGAGTATTAAGAATTGAGGATTGAGGATTGAGTATTGAAGATTGAGGATTGGGTATTGAGGATTGAAGGATGAGGCTTGAGGATTGAGGATTGAGGATTGAGGATTGAAGATTGAGTGTTGAGGTTTGAAGACTGACGATTGAGGGTTGAGGATTGAGGATTGAGGATTGAGGATTGAGGATTGATGATTGAGTATTGAGGATTGAAGATTGAGGATTGAGCATAGAGGATTGAGTATTGAGGATTGAGGATTGAAGATTGAGGATTGGGGACTGAGTGCTGAGGGTTGAGTGATGAGAATTGATGATTGTGGATAGAGATTTAAAGATTGCAGATTGAGTATTGAGTATTGAAAACTGTGAATTGATGATATTCTATTGAGGATTGAGAATTGACAACTGATTGTTGAGGACTTAGGTCTGAAGATTAAGGTTTCAGGATTGAGGATTCAGGATTGTGGTTTGAGGACTGAGGATTGAGGTTTGAGGATTGAGGATTGAGGATTGAGGGTTGAGGATTGAATATTGAGGATTGAGGATTGAGGATTGAACATTGAGGATTGAGGATTGAGGATTGAGGATTGAGGATTGAGGATTGAGGATTGAGGATTGTGGATTGAGGATTGAGGATTGAGGATTGAAGATTAAGGAGTGGGGATTGAGGATTGAGGATTGAGGATTGAGGACTGAGCATTGAGGATTGAAGATTGAGGACAGGGATTGAGGATTGAAGATTGAGGATTAAGGATTGAGGATTGGGGATTGGGGATCTAGGATTGGAGATTGATTATTGAGGATTGAAGATTGAGGGTTGAGGATTCAGGATTGAGAATTGAGAATTGAGAATGGGGACTGAGGGTTGAGGATTGAGGTTTGAGGAACGAGGATTGAGGATTGAGGGTTGAGGTTAGAGGATTGACGACTGAGTATTGAAGATTGAGGATTGATGACTGACGATTGAGAATTGAGGATTGATGATTGCGGATTGAGTATTGAATGTTGAGTATTGAGGATTGAATATTGAGGATTGAGGATTGACAATTGATTGTTGAGGACTGAGGGCTGAAGATTGAGGATTCAGAATTGAGGTTTGAGGACTGAGGATTGAGGATTGAAGATTGATTATTGAGGATTGAATATTGAGGATTGAGGATTGAGAATTGAGGATTGAGGATTGAGGTTTGAGGATTGTGGATCAGAGCTGAGCGTTGAGGATTGAGGATTGAGGATTGAGGATTGACGATTGAGGACTGAGTACTGAGGATTGAGAATTGAGGATTGAGGATTGAGGATTGAAGATTCAGTATTGAGGATTGAAGATTGGGTGTTGAGAATTGAGGATTGAGGATTGACTATGAGGGCTGAGGGTTGAGGATTGCGGTTTGAGGACTGAGGACTGAGGGTTGAGGATTGAGAATTGAGGATTGAGGGTTTAGGATTGAAGATTGAGGACTGCGTATTGAGGATTGAAGAATGAGGATTGAGGATTGAGTCTGAGTATTGAGGATTGAAGATTGAGGATTGAGGATTGAGGATTGAACATTGAGGACTGAGTGTTGAGGGTTGAGTGATGAGAATTGATGTTTGTGGATAGAGATTTGAAGATTGCACATTGAGTATTGTGTATCGAAAACTGTGAATTGAGGATATTCTATTGAGGATTGAGGATTGTCACCTGATTGTTGAGGACTGAGGGCTGAAGGTTGAGAATTCAGGATTGAGGATTCAGAATTGAGGTTTGCGGTCTGAGGATTGAGGAATGAGGATTGAGGATTGAGGATTGAGGATTGAGGATTGAGGATTGAAGATTGAGTATTGAGGATTGAATATTGAGGATTGTGGATTGAGGATTGAGGATTGAGGATTGAAGATTAAGGATTGGGGATTGAGGATTGACGATTGAGGATTGAGTATTGAGGATTAATAATTGAGGATTGAGGATTGAGGATTGAAGATTCAGTATTGAGGATTGAAGATTGAGGATTGAGGATTGAGGATTGAGGATTGAGGATTGAGGATTGACTATGAGGGCTGAGGGTTGAGGATTGAGGTTTGAGGACTGAGGACTGAGGATTGAGGATTGAGAATTGAGGATCGAGGATTGAGGATTGAGGATTGAAGATTGAGGATTGGGGATTGAAGATTGAGTATTGAGGATTGTGATTTGAGGATTGAGGATTGAGGATTGAGGATTGCGGATTGAGGATTGAAGATTGAGTATTGAGGATTGAATATTGAGGATTGTGGATTGAGGATTGAGGATTGAGGATTGAAAATTAAGGATTGGGGATTGAGGATTGACGATTGAGGATTGAGTATTGAGGATTAAGGATTGAGGACTGAGGATTGAGGATTGAAGATTGAGGATTGGTGTCTGAGAGCTGAGGGTTGAGTGATGAGAATTGATGTTTGTGGATAGAGATCTAAAGATTGCAGATTGAGTATTGAGTATTGAAAACTGTGAATTGCTGATATTCTATTGAGGATTGAGAATTGACAACTGATTGTTGAGGACTTAGGTCTGAAGATTGAGGATTCAGGATTGAGGATTCAGGATTGAGGTTTGAGGACTGAGGATTGAGGATTGGGTATTGCGGATTGAGCATTGAGGATTGAGGGTTGAGGATTGAGGACTGAGGGTTGAGGGCTGAAGATTGAATATTGATGATTGAAGATTGAGGATTGATGATTGAGGGCTGCGGATTGAGGACGAGGACTGAGGGTTGAGTATTGATGTTTGAGGTCTGAGGATTGAGGATTGAGGATTGAGAATTGAGGATTGAGGATTGAGGATTCAAGATTGAGGATTGGGTATTGAGTATTGAAGAATCAGGATTGAGGATTGAGGATTGAGGATTGAGGACTGATGATTGAGGACTGAAGGTTGAATATTGATGATTGAAGATTGAGGATTGAGGATTGAGGGCTGTGGATTGAGGACGAGGACTGATGGTTGAGTATTGATGCTTGATTTCTGAGGATTGAGGACTGAGGACTGAGGGTTGAGGATTGAGGATTGAGGATTCAAGATTGAGGATTGGGTATTGAGGATTGAAGAATGAGGATTGAGGATTGAGGATTGAGGATTGAGGACTGATGATTGAGGACTGAAGGTTGAATATTGATGATTGAAGATTGAGGATTGAGGATTGAGGGCTGTGGATTGAGGACGAGGACTGATGGTTGAGTATTGATGCTTGATTTCTGAGGATTGAGGACTGAGGACTGAGGGTTGAGTATTGAGAATTGAGGATTGAGGATTTAGGATTGAAGATTGAGGACTGCGTATTGAGGATTGAAGAATGAGGATTGAGGATTGAGTCTGAGTATTGAGGATTGAAGATTGAGGATTGAGGATTGAGGATTGAACATTGAGGACTGAGTGTTGAGGGTTGAGTGATGGGAATTGATGTTTGTGGATAGAGATTTGAAGATGGCACATTGAGTATTGTGTATCGAAAACTGCGAATTGAGGATATTCTATTGAGGATTGAGGATTGTCACCTGATTGTTGAGGACTGAGGGCTGAAGATTGAGAATTCAGGAATGAGGATTCAGAATTGAGGTTTGAGGTCTGAGGATTGAGGATTGAGGGTTGAGAATTGAGGATTGAGGATTGACGATTCATGATTGAGGATTGGGTATTGAGGATTGAAGAATGAGGATTGAGGATTGAGGATTGAGGAATGAGGATTGAGGATTGAGGATTGAGGATTGAGGATTGAGGATTGAAGATTGAGTATTGAGGATTGAATATTGAGGATTGTGGATTGAGGATTGAGGATTGAGGATTGAAGATTAAGGATTGGGGATTGAGGATTGACGATTGAGAATTGAGTATTAAGGATTAATAATTGAGGATTGAGGATTGAGGATTGAAGATTCAGTATTGAGGATTGAAGATTGAGGATTGAGGGTTGAGGATTGAGGATTGAGGATTGACTATGAGGGCTGAGGGTTGAGGATTGAGGTTTGAGGACTGAGGACTGAGGATTGAGGATTGAGAATTGAGGATTGAGGATTGAGGATTGAGGATTGAAGATTGAGGATTGGGGATTGAAGATTGGGTATTGAGGATTCAAGATTGAGGGTTCAGGATTGAGGATTGAGGATTGAGGATTGAGGATTGCGGATTGAGGATTGAAGATTGAGTATTGAGGATTGAATATTGAGGATTGTGGATTGAGGATTGAGGATTGAGAATTGAAAATTAAGGATTGGGTATTGAGGATTGACGATTGAGGATTGAGTATTGAGGATTAAGGATTGAGGATTGAGGATTGAGGATTGAAGATTGAGGATTGGGGTCTGAGAGCTGAGGGTTGAGTGATGAGAATTGATGTTTGTGGATAGAGATCTAAAGATTGCAGATTGAGTATTGAGTATTGAAAACTGTGAATTAATGATATTCTATTGTGGATTGAGAATTGACAACTGATTGTTGAGGACTTAGGTCTGAAGATTGAGGATTCAGGATTGAGGATTCAGGATTGAGGTTTGAGGACTGAGGATTGAGGATTGGGTATTGCGGATTGAGCATTGAGTATTGAGGATTTAGGATTGAGGACTGAGGGTTGAGTGCTGAAGATTGAATATTGATGATTGAAGATTGAGGATTGATGATTGAGGGCTGTGGATTGAGGACGGGGACTGAGGGTTGAGTATTGATGTTTGAGGTCTGAGGATTGAGGAGTGAGGATTGAGAATTGAGGATTGAGGATTGAGGATTCAAGATTGAGGATTGGGTATTGAGGATTGAAGAATGAGGATTGAGGATTGAGGATTGAGGATTGAGGACTGAAGATTGAGTATTGAGGGTTTAAGATTGAGGATTGAGGATTGAAGATTAAGGATTGGGGATTGAGGATTGACGATTGAGGATTGAGTATTGAGGATTAATAATTGAGGATTGAGGATTGAGGATTGAAGATTCAGTATTGAGGATTGAAGATTGAGGATTGAGGATTGAGCATTGAGGATTGAGGATTGACTATGAGGGCTGAGGGTTGAGGATTGAGGTTTGAGTACTGAGGACTGAGGATTGAGGATTGAGAATTGAGGATTGAGGATTGAGGATTGAGGATTGAAGATTGAGGATTGGGGATTGAAGATTGAGTATTGAGGATTCAAGATTGAGGATTGAGGATTGAGGATTGAGGATTGAGGATTGAGGATTGAGGATTGAGGATTGAGGATTGCGGATTGCGGATTGAAGATTGAGTATTGAGGATTGAAGATTGAGGATTGAGGATTGAGGATTGAGGATTGAGTATGAGGACTGAGGATTGACGATTGAAGATTGAGTATTGAGGATTGAAGGTTGAGGATTGAGGATTGAGAATTGAGGATTGAGGATTGAAGATTGAGGATTGAAGATTGAGGATTGAGGACTGAGCATTGAGGATTGAAGATTGAGGACAGGGATTGAGGATTGAAGATTGAGGATTAAGGATTGAGGATTGGGGATTGGGGATCTAGGATTGGAGATAGATTATTGAGGATTGAAGATTGAGGGTTGAGGATTCAGGATTGAGAATTGATAATTGCGGATGGGGAGTGAGAGTTGAGGATTGAGGTTTGAGGAACGAGCATTGAGGGTTGAGGATTGAGGACAGAGGATTGACGATTGAGTATTGAAGATTGAGGATTGATGACTGACGATTGAGACTTGAGGATTGATGAGTGCGGATTGAGGATTGAAGGTTGAGTATTGAGGATTGAATATTGAGGATTGAGGATTGACAATTGATTGTTGAGGACTGAGGGCTGAAGATTGAGGATTCAGGATTGAGGATTCAGAATTGAGGTTTGAGGACTGAGGATTGAGGATTGAAGATTGATTATTGAGGATTGAATATTGAGGATTGAGGATTGAGGATTGAGGATTGAGGATTGAGGATGAGATCTGAGCGTTGAGGATTGAGGTTTGAGGTCTGAGGACTGAGGATTGAGTATTAAGAATTGAGGATTGAGGATTGAGTATTGAAGATTGAGGATTGGGTATTGAGGATTGAAGGATGAGGCTTGAGGATTGAGGATTGAGGATTGAGGATTGAAGATTGAGTGTTGAGGTTTGAAGACTGACGATTGAGGGTTGAGGATTGAGGATTGAGGATTGAGGATTGAGGATTGATGATTGAGTATTGAGGATTGAAGATTGAGGATTGAGCATAGAGGATTGAGTATTGAGGATTGAGGATTGAAGATTGAGGATTGGGGACTGAGTGCTGAGGGCTGAGTGATGAGAATTGATGATTGTGGATAGAGATTTAAAGATTGCAGATTGAGTATTGAGTATTGAAAACTGTGAATTGATGATATTCTATTGAGGATTGAGAATTGACAACTGATTGTTGAGGACTTAGGTCTGAAGATTAAGGTTTCAGGATTGAGGATTCAGGATTGTGGTTTGAGGACTGAGGATTGAGGTTTGAGGATTGAGGATTGAGGATTGAGGGTTGAGGATTGAAGATTGAGGATTGAGGATTGAGGATTGAACATTGAGGATTGAGGATTGAGGATTGAGGATTGAGGATTGAGGATTGAGGATTGAGGATTGTGGATTGAGGATTGAGGATTGAGGATTGAAGATTAAGGAGTGGGGATTGAGGATTGAGGATTGAGGATTGAGGACTGAGCATTGAGGATTGAAGATTGAGGACAGGGATTGAGGATTGAAGATTGAGGATTAAGGATTGAGGATTGGGGATTGGGGATCTAGGATTGGAGATTGATTATTGAGGATTGAAGATTGAGGGTTGAGGATTCAGGATTGAGAATTGAGAATTGAGAATGGGGACTGAGGGTTGAGGATTGAGGTTTGAGGAACGAGGATTGAGGATTGAGGGTTGAGGTTAGAGGATTGACGACTGAGTATTGAAGATTGAGGATTGATGACTGACGATTGAGAATTGAGGATTGATGATTGCGGATTGAGTATTGAATGTTGAGTATTGAGGATTGAATATTGAGGATTGAGGATTGACAATTGATTGTTGAGGACTGAGGGCTGAAGATTGAGGATTCAGGATTGAGGATTCAGAATTGAGGTTTGAGGACTGAGGATTGAGGATTGAAGATTGATTATTGAGGATTGAATATTGAGGATTGAGGATTGAGAATTGAGGATTGAGGATTGAGGTTTGAGGATTGTGGATCAGAGCTGAGCGTTGAGGATTGAGGCTTGAGGATTGAGGATTGACGATTGAGGACTGAGTATTGAGGATTGAGAATTGAGGATTGAGGATTGAGGATTGAAGATTCAGTATTGAGGATTGAAGATTGGGTGTTGAGAATTGAGGATTGAGGATTGACTATGAGGGCTGAGGGTTGAGGATTGCGGTTTGAGGACTGAGGACTGAGGGTTGAGGATTGAGAATTGAGGATTGAGGGTTTAGGATTGAAGATTGAGGACTGCGTATTGAGGATTGAAGAATGAGGATTGACGATTGAGTCTGAGTATTGAGGATTGAAGATTGAGGATTGAGGATTGAGGATTGAACATTGAGGACTGAGTGTTGAGGGTTGAGTGATGAGAATTGATGTTTGTGGATAGAGATTTGAAGATTGCACATTGAGTATTGTGTATCGAAAACTGTGAATTGAGGATATTCTATTGAGGATTGAGGATTGTCACCTGATTGTTGAGGACTGAGGGCTGAAGGTTGAGAATTCAGGATTGAGGATTCAGAATTGAGGTTTGCGGTCTGAGGATTGAGGAATGAGGATTGAGGATTGAGGATTGAGGATTGAGGATTGAGGATTGAAGATTGAGTATTGAGGATTGAATATTGAGGATTGTGGATTGAGGATTGAGGATTGAGGATTGAAGATTAAGGATTGGGGATTGAGGATTGACGATTGAGGATTGAGTATTGAGGATTAATAATTGAGGATTGAGGATTGAGGATTGAAGATTCAGTATTGAGGATTGAAGATTGAGGATTGAGGATTGAGGATTGAGGATTGAGGATTGAGGATTGAGGATTGACTATGAGGGCTGAGGGTTGAGGATTGAGGTTTGAGGACTGAGGACTGAGGATTGAGGATTGAGAATTGAGGATCGAGGATTGAGGATTGAGGATTGAAGATTGAGGATTGGGGATTGAAGATTGAGTATTGAGGATTGTGGATTGAGGATTGAGGATTGAGGATTGAGGATTGCGGATTGAGGATTGAAGATTGAGTATTGAGGATTGAATATTGAGGATTGTGGATTGAGGATTGAAAATTAAGGATTGGGGATTGAGGATTGACGATTGAGGATTCAGTATTGAGGATTAAGGATTGAGGACTGAGGATTGAGGATTGAAGATTGAGGATTGGTGTCTGAGAGCTGAGGGTTGAGTGATGAGAATTGATGTTTGTGGATAGAGATCTAAAGATTGCAGATTGAGTATTGAGTATTGAAAACTGTGAATTGCTGATATTCTATTGAGGATTGAGAATTGACAACTGATTGTTGAGGACTTAGGTCTGAAGATTGAGGATTCAGGATTGAGGATTCAGGATTGAGGTTTGAGGACTGAGGATTGAGGATTGGGTATTGCGGATTGAGCATTGAGGATTGAGGATTGAGGATTGAGGACTGAGGGTTGAGGGCTGAAGATTGAATATTGATGATTGAAGATTGAGGATTGATGATTGAGGGCTGTGGATTGAGGACGAGGACTGAGGGTTGAGTATTGATGTTTGAGGTCTGAGGATTGAGGATTGAGGATTGAGAATTGAGGATTGAGGATTGAGGATTCAAGATTGAGGATTGGGTATTGAGGATTGAAGAATGAGGATTGAGGATTGAGGATTGAGGATTGAGGACTGATGATTGAGGACTGAAGGTTGAATATTGATGATTGAAGATTGAGGATTGAGGATTGAGGGCTGTGGATTGAGGACGAGGACTGATGGTTGAGTATTGATGCTTGATTTCTGAGGATTGAGGACTGAGGACTGAGGGTTGAGGATTGAGGATTGAGGATTCAAGATTGAGGATTGGGTATTGAGGATTGAAGAATGAGGATTGAGGATTGAGGATTGAGGATTGAGGACTGATGATTGAGGACTGAAGGTTGAATATTGATGATTGAAGATTGAGGATTGAGGATTGAGGGCTGTGGATTGAGGACGAGGACTGATGGTTGAGTATTGATGCTTGATTTCTGAGGATTGAGGACTGAGGACTGAGGGTTGAGGATTGAGAATTGAGGATTGAGGATTTAGGATTGAAGATTGAGGACTGCGTATTGAGGATTGAAGAATGAGGATTGAGGATTGAGTCTGAGTATTGAGGATTGAAGATTGAGGATTGAGGATTGAGGATTGAACATTGAGGACTGAGTGTTGAGGGTTGAGTGATGGGAATTGATGTTTGTGGATAGAGATTTGAAGATGGCACATTGAGTATTGTGTATCGAAAACTGCGAATTGAGGATATCCTATTGAGGATTGAGGATTGTCACCTGATTGTTGAGGACTGAGGGCTGAAGATTGAGAATTCAGGAATGAGGATTCAGAATTGAGGTTTGAGGTCTGAGGATTGAGGATTGAGGGTTGAGAATTGAGGATTGAGGATTGACGATTCATGATTGAGGATTGGGTATTGAGGATTGAAGAATGAGGATTGAGGATTGAGGATTGAGGAATGAGGATTGAGGATTGAGGATTGAGGATTGAGGATTGAGGATTGAAGATTGAGTATTGAGGATTGAATATTGAGGATTGTGGATTGAGGATTGAGGATTGAGGATTGAAGATTAAGGATTGGGGATTGAGGATTGACGATTGAGGATTGAGTATTAAGGATTAATAATTGAGGATTGAGGATTGAGGATTGAAGATTCAGTATTGAGGATTGAAGATTGAGGATTGAGGGTTGAGGATTGAGGATTGAGGATTGACTATGTGGGCTGAGGGTTGAGGATTGAGGTTTGAGGACTGAGGACTGAGGATTGAGGATTGAGAATTGAGGATTGAGGATTGAGGATTGAGGATTGAAGATTGAGGATTGGGGATTGAAGATTGGGTATTGAGGATTCAAGATTGAGGGTTCAGGATTGAGGATTGAGGATTGAGGATTGAGGATTGCGGATTGAGGATTGAAGATTGAGTATTGAGGATTGAATATTGAGGATTGTGGATTGAGGATTGAGGATTGAGAATTGAAAATTAAGGATTGGGTATTGAGGATTGACGATTGAGGATTGAGTATTGAGGATTAAGGATTGAGGATTGAGGATTGAGGATTGAAGATTGAGGATTTGGGTCTGAGAGCTGAGGGTTGAGTGATGAGAATTGATGTTTGTGGATAGAGATCTAAAGATTGCAGATTGAGTATTGAGTATTGAAAACTGTGAATTAATGATATTCTATTGTGGATTGAGAATTGACAACTGATTGTTGAGGACTTAGGTCTGAAGATTGAGGATTCAGGATTGAGGATTCAGGATTGAGGATTCAGGATTGAGGTTTGAGGACTGAGGATTGAGGATTGGGTATTGCGGATTGAGCATTGAGTATTGAGGATTTAGGATTGAGGACTGAGGGTTGAGTGCTGAAGATTGAATATTGATGATTGAAGATTGAGGATTGATGATTGAGGGCTGTGGATTGAGGACGGGGACTGAGGGTTGAGTATTGATGTTTGAGGTCTGAGGATTGAGGAGTGAGGATTGAGAATTGAGGATTGAGGATTGAGGATTCAAGATTGAGGATTGGGTATTGAGGATTGAAGAATGAGGATTGAGGATTGAGGATTGAGGATTGAGGACTGAAGATTGAGTATTGAGGGTTTAAGATTGAGGATTGAGGATTGAAGATTAAGGATTGGGGATTGAGGATTGACGATTGAGGATTGAGTATTGAGGATTAATAATTGAGGATTGAGGATTGAGAATTGAAGATTCAGTATTGAGGATTGAAGATTGAGGATTGAGGATTGAGGATTGAGGATTGAGGATTGACTATGAGGGCTGAGGGTTGAGGATTGAGGTTTGAGTACTGAGGACTGAGGATTGAGGATTGAGAATTGAGGATTGAGGATTGAGGATTGAGGATTGAAGATTGAGGATTGGGGATTGAAGATTGAGTATTGAGGATTCAAGATTGAGGATTGAGGATTGAGGATTGAGGATTGAGGATTGAGGATTGAGGATTGAGGATTGAGGATTGCGGATTGCGGATTGAAGATTGAGTATTGAGGATTGAAGATTGAGGATTGAGGATTGAGGATTGAGGATTGAGTATGAGGACTGAGGATTGACGATTGAAGATTGAGTATTGAGGATTGAAGGTTGAGGATTGAGCATTGAGGATTGAAGATTGAGTAATGAGGATTGAAGATTGATGATTGAGTGTTTAGGATTGAAGATTGAGGATTGAGGATTGAGGATTGAGGATTGAGGATTGAGGATTGAAGATTGAGGATTGGGGATTGAAGATTGAGTGTTTAGGATTCAAGGTTGAGGATTGAGGATTGAGGATTGAGGATTGAGGATTGAGGATTGCGGGTTTAGGATTGAAGATTGGGTATTGAGGATTGAATATTGAGGATTGTGGATTGAGGATTGAGGATTGAGGATTGAAAATTAAGGATTGGGTATTGAGGATTGAAGGTTGAGGATTGAGCATTGAGGATTGAAGGTTGAGTAATGAGGATTTAAGATTGATGATTGAGTGCTGAGGATTGAAGATTGAGGATTGAGGATTGAATAATGAGGACTGAGGATTGAGGATTGAGGATTGAGGATTGAAGATTGAGTATTGAGGATTGAAGATTGAGGATTGAGGATTGAGGATTGAACATTGAGGACTGAGTCTTGAGGGTTGAGTGATGAGAATTGATGTTTGTGGATAGAGATTTGAAGGTTGCAGATTGAGTATTGTGTATCGAAAGCTGCGAATTGAGGATATTCTATTGCGGATTGAGGATTGTCACCTGACTGTTGAGGACTGAGGGCTGAAGATTGAGGATTCAGTATTGAGGATTCAGAATTCAGGTTTGAGGTCTGTGGATTGCGGATTGAGGATTGAAGATTGGGTATTAAGGATTGAATATTGAGGATTGTGGATTGAGGAATGAGGATTGAGGATTGAACATTAAGGATTGGGTATTGAGGATTGACGATTGAGGTTTGAGTATTGAGGATTAAGCATTGAGGATTGAGGATTGAGGATTGAGGATTGAAGATTGAGGATTGAGGATTGAGGATTGAACATTGAGGATTGAGGACTGAGGATTGAAGATTGAGGATCGGGTATTGAGGATTGAACATTGGGGATTGAGGATTGAGGATCGAGGATTGAGGATTGAGGATTGAAGATTGAATATTGATGATTGAAGATTGAGTATTGAGGATTGAGGGTAGTGGATTGAGGACGAGGACTGAGGGTTGAGTATTGATGTTTGAGGTCTGAGGATTGAGGATTGAGGATTGAGAACTGGGGATTGAGGATTGAGGATTGAAGATTGAGGATTGGGTATTGAGGATTGAAGAATGAGGACTGAGGATTGAGGATTGAGGATTGAGGATTGAAGATTGAGTATTGAGGATTGAAGATTGAGGATTGAGGATTGAGGATTGAACATTGAGGACTGAGTGTTGAGGGTTGAGTGATGAGAATTGATGTTTGTGGATAGAGATTTGAAGATTGCACATTGAGTATTGTGTACCGAAAACTGCGAATTGAGGATATTCTATTGAGGATTGAGGATTGTCACCTGATTGTTGAGGACTGAGGGCTGAAGATTGAGAATTCAGGATTGAGGATTCAGAATTGAGGTTTGAGGTCTGAGGATTAAATGTTTGAGGATTGATGATTGAGGATTGAGGCTTGAGGACTGAGGATTGAGGGTTGAGGATTGAGGATTGAGGATTGACGCTTGAGGATTGATGGTTGAGGATGGAGGATTGAAGAGAGAGGACTGAGTGTTGAGGATTGAGTGTTGAGAATTGATGTTTGAGGATTGAGATTTGTTATTGAAAATTGTGGATTGAGTATTGAACCATGAGAATTCAGGATATTCTATTGAGTATTGAGAATTGAGTATTGATGGCTGAGTATTGAGGATTGTTGGTTGAGGGTTGTGTGTTGAATATTCAGGATTGAGGATTGAGGATTGAGGACTGAAGATTGAGGATTGAAGATTTAGTGTTGACGATTGAAGGCTGAGGATCGAGGATTGAGTGTTGAGGATTGAGGACGAGGTCTGACGGTTGAGGATTGAGGTTTGTGGATTGAGGATTGAGGATTGAGGACTGAGGATTGAGGATGGAGGACTGAGCATTGAGGATTGAAGATTGAGGACAGGGATTGAGGATTGAAGATTGAGGATTAAGGATTGAGGATTGGGGATTGGGGATCTAGGATTGGAGATTGATTATTGAGGATTGAAGATCGAGGGTTGAGGATTCAGGATTGAGAATTGAGAATTGAGGATGGGGACTGAGGGTTGAGGATTGAGGTTTGAGGAACGAGGATTGAGGATTGAGGATTGAGGACAGAGGATTGTCGATTGAGTATTGAAGATTGAGGATTGATGACTGACGATTGAGAATTGAGGATTGATGATTGCGGATTGAGGATTGAAGGTTGAGTATTGAGGATTGAATATTGAGGATTGAGGATTGACAATTGATTGTTGAGGACTGAGGGCTGAAGATTGAGGATTCAAGATTGAGGATTCAGAATTGAGGTTTGAGGACTGAGGATTGAGGATGGAAGATTGATTATTGAGGATTGAATATTGAGGATTGAGGATTGAGGATTGAGGATTGAGGATTGAGGATTGAGGATGAGAGCTGAGCGTTGAGGACTGAAGTTTGAGGACTGAGGACTGAGGATTGAGTATTGAGAATTGAGGATTGAGGATTGAGTAATGAAGATTGAGGATTGGGCATTGAGGATTGAAGAATGAGGCTTGAGGATTGAGGATTGAGGATTGAGGATTGAAGATTGAGTATTGAGGTTTGATGACTGACGATTGAGGGTTGAGGATTGAGGGTTGAGGATTGAGGATTGAGGATTGAGGATTGAGGATTGATGATTGAGTATTGAGGATTGAAGATTGAGGATTGAAGATTGAGGATTGAGGATTGAGGATTGAGGATGAGAGCTGAGCGTTGAGGATTGAGGTTTGAGGACTGAGGACTGAGGATTGAGTATTGAGAATTGAGGATTGAGGATTGAGTATTGAAGATTGAGGATTGGGCATTGAGGATTGAAGAATGAGGCTTGAGGATTGAGGATTGAGGATTGAGGATTGAAGATTGAGGATTGAGGACGAGGTCTGACGGTTGAGGATTGAGGTTTGTGGATTGAGGATTGAGGATTGAGGACTGAGGATTGAGGATGGAGGACTGAGCATTGAGGATTGAAGATTGAGGACAGGGATTGAGGATTGAAGATTGAGGATTAAGGATTGAGGATTGGGGATTGGGGATCTAGGATTGGAGATTGATTATTGAGGATTGAAGATTGAGGGTTGAGGATTCAGGATTGAGAATTGAGAATTGAGGATGGGGACTGAGGGTTGAGGATTGAGGTTTGAGGAACGAGGATTGAGGATTGAGGATTGAGGACAGAGGATTGACGATTGAGTATTGAAGATTGAGGATTGATGACTGAAGATTGAGAATTGAGGATTGATGATTGCGGATTGAGGATTGAAGGTTGAGTATTGAGGATTGAATATTGAGTATTGAGGATTGACAATTGATTGTTGAGGACTGAGGGCTGAAGATTGAGGATTCAAGATTGAGGATTCAGAATTGAGGTTTGAGGACTGAGGATTGAGGATTGAAGATTGATTATTGAGGATTGAATATTGAGGATTGAGGATTGAGGATTGAGGATTGAGGATTGAGGATGAGAGCTGAGCGTTGAGGATTGAGGTTTGAGGACTGAGGACTGAGGATTGAGTATTGAGAATTGAGGATTGAGGATTGAGTATTGAAGATTGAGGATTGGGCATTGAGGATTGAAGAATGAGGCTTGAGGATTGAGGATTGAGGATTGAGGATTGAAGATTGAGTATTGAGGTTTGATGACTGACGATTGAGGGTTGAGGATTGAGGATTGAGGATTGAGGATTGAGGATTGATGATTGAGTATTGAGGATTGAAGATTGAGGATTGAGGATTGAGGATTGAGTATTGAGGATTGAGGATTGAAGATTGAGGATTGGGGACTGAGTGTTGAGGGTTGAGTGATGAGAATTGATGATTATGGATAGAGATTTAAAGATTGCAGATTGAGTATTGAGTATTGAAAACTGCGAATTGATGATATTCTATTGAGGATTGAGAATTGACAACTGATTGTTGAGGACTTAGGTCTGAAGATTGAGGATTCAGGATTGAGGATTCAGGATTGAGGTTTGAGAACTGAGGATTGAGGATTGGGTATTGCGGATTGAACATTGAGGATTGAGGATTGAGGATTGAGGACTGATGATTCAGGACTGAAGATTGAATATTGATGATTGAAGATTGAGGATTGAGGATTGAGGGCTGTGGATTGAGGACGAGGACTGATGGTTGAGTATTCATGCTTGATTTCTGAGGATTGAGGATTGAGGATCGAGAATTGAGGATTGAAGATTGAGGATTCAAGATTGAGGATTGGGTATTGAGGATTGAAGAATGAGGATTGAGGATTGAGGATTGAGGATTGAGGATTGAAGATTGAGGATTGAAGATTCAGTATTGAGGATTGAAGATTGAGGATTGAGGATTGAGGATTGAGGATTGACTATGAGGGCTGAGGGTTGAGGATTGAGGTTTGAGGACTGAGGACTGAGGATTGAGGATTGAGAATTGAGGATTCAGGATTGAGGATTGAAGATTGAGGATTGGGTATTGAGGATTGAAGAATGAGGATTGAGGATAGAGGATTGAGGATTGAGGATTGAAGATTGAGGATTGAGGATTGAGGATGGAGTATTGAAGATTGAGTATTGAGGATTGAAGATTGAGTATTGAGGATTGAGGACTGAGGATTGAAGATTGAGGATCGGGTATTGAGGATTGAACATTGGGGATTGAGGATTGAGGATCGAGGATTGAGGATTGAGGGTTGAAGATTGAATATTGATGATTGAAGATTGAGTATTGAGGATTCAGGGTAGTGGATTGAGGACGAGGACTGAGGGTTGAGTATTGATGTTTGAGGTCTGAGGATTGAGGATTGAGGATTGAGAACTGGGGATTGAGGATTGAGGATTGAAGATAGAGGATTGGGTATTGAGGATTGAAGAATGAGGACTGAGGATTGGGGATTGAGGATTGAGGATTGAAGATTGAGTATTGAGGATTGAAGAATGAGGATTGAGGATTGAGGATTGAACATTGAGGACTGAGTGTTGAGGGTTGAGTGATGAGAATTGATGTTTGTGGATAGAGATTTGAAGATTGCACATTGAGTATTGTGTACCGAAAACTGCGAATTGAGGATATTCTATTGAGGATTGAGGATTGTCACCTGATTGTTGAGGACTGAGGGCTGAAGATTGAGAATTCAGGATTGAGGATTCAGAATTGAGGTTTGAGGTCTGAGGATTGAGGATTGAGGATTGAGAATTGAGGATTGAGGATTGAGGATTCAAGATTGAGGATTGGTTATTGAGGATTGAAGAATGAGGATTGAGGATTGAGGATTGAGGAATGAGTATTGAGGATTGATGATTGAGGATTGAGGATTGAGGATTGAAGATTGAGTATTGAGGATTGAATATTGAGGATTGTGGATTGAGGATTGAGGATTGAGGATTGAAGATTAAGGATTGGGGATTGAGGATTGACGATCGAGGATTGAGTACTGAGGATTAATAATTGAGGATTGAAGATTGAGGATAGAAGATTCAGTATTGAGGATTGAAGATTGAGGATTGAGGATTGAGGATTGAGGATTGACTATGAGGGCTGAGGGTTGAGGATTGAGGTTTGAGGACTGAGGACTGAGGATTGAGGATTGAGAATTGAGGATTGAGGATTTAGGATTGAAGATTGAGGACTGGGTATTGAGGATTGAAGAATGAGGATTGAGGATTGAGGATTGAGGATTGAGGATTGAAGATTGATGATTGAGGATTGAGGATTGAGGATTGAAGATTGAGTATTGAGGATTGAAGATTGAGGATTGGGGATTGAGGATTGAGGATTGAGGATTGAAGATTGAGAATTGGGGACTGAGTGTTGAGGGTTGAGTGATGAGGATTGATGTTGGTGGATAGAGATTTCAAGATTGCAGATTGAGTATTGCGTATGGAAAGCTCTGAACTGAGGATATTCTATTGAGGATTGAGGATCGACAACTGATTGTTGATGACTGAGGGCTGTAGATTGAGGTTTCAGGATTGAGGTTTCAGGATTGTGGTTTGAGGACTGAGGATTAAATGTTTGAGGATTGATGATTGAGGATTGAGGCTTGAGGACTGAGGATTGAGGGTTGAGGATTGAGGATTGAGGATTGACGCTTGAGGATTGATGGTTGAGGATGGAGGATTGAAGAGAGAGGACTGAGTGTTGAGGATCGAGTGTTGAGAATTTATGTTTGAGGATTGAGATTTGTTATTGAATATTGTGGATTGAGTATTTAACCATGAGAATTCAGGATATTCTATTGAGTATTGAGAATTGAGTATTGATGGCTGAGTATTGAGGATTGTTGGTTGAGGGTTGTGTGTTGAATATTCAGGATTGAGGATTGAGGATTGAGGACTGAAGATTGAGGATTGAAGATTTAGTGTTGACGATTGAAGACTGAGGATTGAGGATTGAGTGTTGAGGATTGAGGACGAGGTCTGACGGTTGAGGATTGAGGTTTGTGGATTGAGGATTGAGGATTGAGGACTGAGGATTGAGGATGGAGGACTGAGCATTGAGGATTGAAGATTGAGGACAGGGATTGAGGATTGAAGATTGAGGATTAAGGATTGAGGATTGGGGATTGGGGATCTAGGATTGGAGATTGATTATTGAGGATTGAAGATTGAGGGTTGAGGATTCAGGATTGAGAATTGAGAATTGAGGATGGGGACTGAGGATTGAGGATTGAGGTTTGAGGAACGAGGATTGAGGATTGAGGATTGAGGACAGAGGATTGACGATTGAGTATTGAAGATTGAGGATTGATGACTGACGATTGAGAATTGAGGATTGATGATTGCGGATTGAGGATTGAAGGTTGAGTATTGAGGATTGAATATTGAGGATTGAGGATTGACAATTAATTGTTGAGGACTGAGGGCTGAAGATTGAGGATTCAAGATTGAGGATTCAGAATTGAGGTTTGAGGACTGAGGATTGAGGATGGAAGATTGATTATTGAGGATTGAATATTGAGGATTGAGGATTGAGGATTGAGGATTGTGGATTGAGGATTGAGGATGAGAGCTGAGCGTTGAGGATTGAGGTTTGAGGACTGAGGACTGAGGATTGAGTATTGAGAATTGAGGATTCAGGATTGAGTAATGAAGATTGAGGATTGGGCATTGAGGATTGAAGAATGAGGCTTGAGGATTGAGGATTGAGGATTGAGGATTGAAGATTGAGTATTGAGGTTTGATGACTGACGATTGAGGGTTGAGGATTGAGGATTGAGGATTGAGGATTGAGGATTGATGATTGAGTATTGAGGATTGAAGATTGAGGATTGAGGATTGAGGATTGAGGATTGAGGATTGAGGATGAGAGCTGAGCGTTGAGGATTGAGGTTTGAGGACTGAGGACTGAGGATTGAGTATTGAGAATTGAGGATTGAGGATTGAGTATTGAAGATTGAGGATTGGGTATTGAGGATTGAAGAATGAGGCTTGAGGATTGAGGATTGAGGATTGAGGATTGAAGATTGAGTATTGAGGTTTGATGACTGACGATTGAGGGTTGAGGATTGAGGATTGAGGATTGAGGATTGAGGATTGATGATTGAGTATTGAGGATTGAAGATTGAGGATTGAGGATTGAGGATTGAGTATTGAGGATTGAGGATTGAAGATTGAGGATTGGGGACTGAGTGTTGAGGGTTGAGTGATGAGAATTGATGTTTGTGGATAGAGATTTGAAGATTGCAGATTGAGTATTGCGTATCGAAAACTGCGAATTGAGGATATTCTATTGAGGATTGAGGATTGTCACCTGATTGTTGAGGACTGAGGGCTGAAGATTGAGGATTCAGGATTGAGGTTTCAGAATTGAGGTTTGAGGTCTGAGGATTGAGGATTGAGGATTGAATATTGAGTGTTGAGGATTGAAGATTGAGGATTGAGGATTGAGGATTGAGGATGAGGACTGAGGATTGACGATTGAAGATTGAGTATTGAGGATTGAATGTTGAGGATTGAGCTTTGAGGATTGAAGACTGAGAATTGAGGATTGAAGATTGATGATTGAGTGTTGAGGATTGAAGATTGAGGATTGAGGATTGAGGATTGAGGATTGAGGATTGAGGATTGAAGATTGAGGATTGGGGATTGAAGATTGAGTATTGAGGATGCAAGATTGAGGATTGAGGATTGAGGATTGAGGATTGAGGATTGTGGATTGCGGATTGAGGATTGAAGGTTGAGTATTGAGGATTGAATATTGAGGATTGTGGATTGAGGATTGAGGATTGAGGATTGAACATTAAGGATTGGGGATTGAGGATTGACGATTGAGGATTGAGTATTGAGTATTAAGGATTGAGGATTGAGGATTGAGGATTGAAAATTGAGGATTGGGGTCTGAGAGCTGAGGGTTGAGTGATGAGAATTGATGTTTGTGGATAGAGATCTAAAGATTGCAGATTGAGTATTGAGTATTGAAAACTGTGAATTGATGATATTCTATTGAGGATTGAGAATTGACAACTGATTGTTGAGTACTTAGGTCTGAAGATTGAGGATTCAGGCCTGAGAATTCAGGATTGAGGTTTGAGGACTGAGGATTGAGGATTGGGTATTACGGATTGAGCATTGAGGATTGAGGATTGAGAATTGAGGATTGAAGATTGAGGATTGATGATTGAGGATTGAGGATTGAGAATTGAGGATGGAGGATTGAATAGAGAGGACTGAGTGTTGAGGATTGATTTTTGTGGGTTGAGATTTGATTATTGATTTTTGTGGATTGAGTATTGAACGATGAGAATTCAGGGTATTCTATTGAGTATTGAGTCTTGAGGGTTGATGGTTGAGTAGTTGAGGATTTATGGTTGACGGTTGTGTGTTGAATATTGAGGATTGAGGATTGAGGATTGAGGATTGAAGATTGAGGATTGAGGATTGAAGATTGAGTATTCAGGATTGAAGATTGAGGATTGAGGTTTGAGGATTGAGGATTGAGGATTGAAGATTGACGATTGGGAATTGAGGATTGACGATTGAGGATTGAGTATGGACGAATGAGAATTGAGGATTGAGGATTGAAGATTGAGTATTGATGATTGAAGATTGCGGATTGAGGATTGAGGATTGAGGATTGAGGACTGAGGATTGAGGATTGAGGATTGAGGATTGAGCATTGAGGATTGAAGATTGAGGACTGGGGATTGAGGATTGAAGATTGAGGGTTGAGGATTGAGGGTTGAGAATTGAGAATTGACGATGGGGACTGTGGGTTGAGGATTGAGGTTTGAGGGACGAGGATTGAGCGTTGATGGTTGAGGACTGTGGATTGACGATTGAGTATTGAAGATTGAGGATTGATGACTGAGGATTGAGGATTGAGGATTGATGATTGCGGATTGAGGATTGAAGATTGATTATTGAGGATTGAACATTGAGGATTGTGGATTGAGTGTTGAGGATTGAAGATTGAGAATTGAGGATTGAGGATAGAAGATTGAGTATTGGGGACTGAGTGTTGAGGGTTGAGTGATGAGAATTGATGATTGTGGATAGAGATTTAAAGATTGCAGGTTGAGTATTGAGTATTGAAAACTGTGAATTGATGATATTCTATTGAGGATTGAGAATTGACAACTGATTGTTGAGGACTTAGGTCTGAAGATTGAGGATTCAGGATTGAGGATTCAGGATTGAGGTTTGAGGACTGAGGATTGAGGATTGAGCATTGGGTATTGCGGATTGAACATTGAGGATTGAGGATTGAGGATTGAATATTGATGATTGAAGATTGAGGATTGAGGATTGACTATGAGGGCTGAGGGTTGAGGATTGCGGTTTGAGGACTGAGGACTGAGGATTGAGGATTGAGAATTGAGGATTGAGGATGTATAATTGAAGATTGAGGACTGCGTATTGAGGATTGAAAAATGAGGATTGAGGATTGAGGACTGAGGATTGAGGATTGAAGACTGAGGATTGAGGATTGAAGATTGAGGATTGAAGATTGAGGATTGAGGACTGAGCATTGAGGATTGAAGATTGAGGACAGGGATTGAGGATTGAAGATTGAGGATTAAGGATTGAGGATTGGGGATTGGGGATCTAGGATTGGAGATAGATTATTGAGGATTGAAGATTGAGGGTTGAGGATTCAGGATTGAGAATTGATAATTGCGGATGGGGAGTGAGGGTTGAGGATTGAGGTTTGAGGAACGAGCATTGAGGGTTGAGGATTGAGGACAGAGGATTGACGATTGAGTATTGAAGATTGAGGATTGATGACTGACGATTGAGACTTGAGGATTGATGAGTGCGGATTGAGGATTGAAGGTTGAGTATTGAGGATTGAATATTGAGGATTGAGGATTGACAATTGATTGTTGAGGACTGAGGGCTGAAGATTGAGGATTCAGGATTGAGGATTCAGATTTGAGGTTTGAGGACTGAGGATTGAGGATTGCAGATTGATTATTGAGGATTGAATATTGAGGATTGAGGATCGAGGATTGAGGATTGAGGATTGAGGATGAGATCTGAGCGTTGAGGATTGAGGTTTGAGGACTGAGGACTGAGGATTGAGTATTAAGAATTGAGGATTGAGGATTGAGTATTGAAGATTGAGGATTGGGTATTGAGGATTGAAGGATGAGGCTTGAGGATTGAGGATTGAGGATTGAGGATTGAAGATTGAGTGTTGAGGTTTGAAGACTGACGATTGAGGGTTGAGGATTGAGGATTGAGGATTGAGGATTGAGGATTGATGATTGAGTATTGAGGATTGAAGATTGAGGATTGAGCATAGAGGATTGAGTATTGAGGATTGAGGATTGAAGATTGAGGATTGGGGACTGAGTGTTGAGGGTTGAGTGATGAGAATTGATGATTGTGGATAGAGATTTAAAGATTGCAGATTGAGTATTGAGTATTGAAAACTGTGAATTGATGATATTCTATTGAGGATTGAGAATTGACAACTGATTGTTGAGGACTTAGGTCTGAAGATTGAGGTTTCAGGATTGAGGATTCAGGATTGTGGTTTGAGGACTGAGGATTGAGGTTTGAGGATTGAGGATTGAGGATTGAGGGTTGAGGATTGAAGATTGAGGATTGAGGATTGAGGATTGAACATTGAGGATTGAGGATTGAGGATTGAGGATTGAGGATTGAGGATTGAGGATTGAGGATTGTGGATTGAGGATTGAGGATTGAGGATTGAAGATTAAGGAGTGGGGATTGAGGATTGAGGATTGAGGATTGAGGACTGAGCATTGAGGATTGAAGATTGAGGACAGGGATTGAGGATTGAAGATTGAGGATTAAGGATTGAGGATTGGGGATTGGGGATCTAGGATTGGAGATTGATTATTGAGGATTGAAGATTGAGGGTTGAGGATTCAGGATTGAGAATTGAGAATTGAGAATGGGGACTGAGGATTGAGGATTGAGGTTTGAGGAACGAGGATTGAGGATTGAGGTTTGAGGTCAGAGGATTGACGATTGAGTATTGAAGATTGAGGATTGATGACTGACGATTGAGAATTGAGGATTGATGATTGCGGATTGAGGATTGAAGGTTGAGTATTGAGGATTGAATATTGAGGATTGAGGATTGACAATTGATTGTTGAGGACTGAGGGCTGAAGATTGAGGATTCAGGATTGAGGATTCAGAATTGAGGTTTGAGGACTGAGGATTGAGGATTGAAGATTGATTATTGAGGATTGAATATTCAGGATTGAGGATTGAGAATTGAGGATTGAGGATTGAGGTTTGAGGATTGTGGATGAGAGCTGAGCGTTGAGGATTGAGGTTTGAGGACTGAGGACTGAGGATTGAGTATTGAAAATTGAGGATTGAGGATTGAGTATTGAAGATTGAGGATTGGGTATTGAGGATTGAAGGATGAGGCTTGAGGATTGAGGATTGAGGATTGAGGATTGAAGATTGAGTATTGAGGTTTGATGACTGACGATTGAGGGTTGAGGATTGAGGATTGAGGATTGAGGATTGATGATTGAGTATTGAGGATTGAAGATTGAGGATTGAGGATTGAGGATTGAGTATTGAGGATTAAGGATTGAAGATTGAGGATTGGGGACTGTGTGTTGAGGGTTGAGTGATGAGAATTGATGATTGTGGATAGAGATTTAAAGATTGCAGATTGAGTATTGAGTATTGAAAACTGTGAATTGATGATATTCTATTGAGGATTGAGAATTGACAACTGATTGTTGAGGACTTAGGTCTGAAGATTGAGGATTCAGGATTGAGGATTCAGGATTGAGGTTTGAGGACTGAGGATTGAGGATTGGGTATTGCGGATTGAACATTGAGGATTGAGGATTGAGGATTGAATATTGATGATTGAAGATTGAGGATTGAGGATTGACTATGAGGGCTGAGGGTTGAGGATTGCGGTTTGAGGACTGAGGACTGAGGATTGAGGATTGAGAATTGAGGATTGAGGATGTATAATTGAAGATTGAGGACTGGGTATTGAGGATTGAAAATGAGGATTGAGGATTGAGGACTGAGGATTGAGGATTGAAGACTGAGGATTGAGGATTGAAGATTGAGGATTGAAGATTGAGGATTGAGGACTGAGCATTGAGGATTGAAGATTGAGGACAGGGATTGAGGATTGAAGATTGAGGATTAAGGATTGAGGATTGGGGATTGGGGATCTAGGATTGGAGATAGATTATTGAGGATTGAAGATTGAGGGTTGAGGATTCAGGATTGAGAATTGATAATTGCGGATGGGGAGTGAGAGTTGAGGATTGAGGTTTGAGGAACGAGCATTGAGGGTTGAGGATTGAGGACAGAGGATTGACGATTGAGTATTGAAGATTGAGGATTGATGACTGACGATTGAGACTTGAGGATTGATGAGTGCGGATTGAGGATTGAAGGTTGAGTATTGAGGATTGAATATTGAGGATTGAGGATTGGCAATTGATTGTTGAGGACTGAGGGCTGAAGATTGAGGATTCAGGATTGAGGATTCAGAATTGAGGTTTGAGGACTGAGGATTGAGGATTGAAGATTGATTATTGAGGATTGAATATTGAGGATTGAGGATTGAGGATTGAGGATTGAGGATTGAGGTTTGAGGTCTGAGGACTGAGGATTGAGTATTAAGAATTGAGGATTGAGGATTGAGTATTGAAGATTGAGGATTGGGTATTGAGGATTGAAGGATGAGGCTTGAGAATTGAGGATTGAGGATTGAGGATTGAAGATTGAGTGTTGAGGTTTGAAGACTGACGATTGAGGGTTGAGGATTGAGGATTGAGGATTGAGGATTGAGGATTGATGATTGAGTATTGAGGATTGAAGATTGAGGATTGAGCATAGAGGATTGAGTATTGAGGATTGAGGATTGAAGATTGAGGATTGGGGACTGAGTGTTGAGGGTTGAGTGATGAGAATTGATGATTGTGGATAGAGATTTAAAGATTGCAGATTGAGTATTGAGTATTGAAAACTGTGAATTGATGATATTCTATTGAGGATTGAGAATTGACAACTGATTGTTGAGGACTTAGGTCTGAAGATTGAGGTTTCGGGATTGAGGATTCAGGATTGTGGTTTGAGGACTGAGGATTGAGGTTTGAGGATTGAGGATTGAGGATTGAGGGTTGAGGATTGAAGATTGAGGATTGAGGATTGAGGATTGAACATTGAGGATTGAGGATTGAGGATTGAGGATTGAGGATTGAGGATTGAGGATTGAGGATTGTGGATTGAGGATTGAGGATTGAGGATTGAAGATTAAGGAGTGGGGATTGAGGATTGAGGATTGAGGATTGAGGTCTGAGCATTGAGGATTGAAGATTGAGCACAGGGATTGAGGATTGAAGATTGAGGATTAAGGGTTGAGGATTGGGGATTGGGGATCTAGGATTGGAGATTGATTATTGAGGATTGACGATTGAGGGTTGAGGATTCAGGATTGAGAATTGAGAATTGAGAATGGGGACTGAGGGTTGAGGATTGAGGTTTGAGGATTGTGGATGAGAGCTGAGCGTTGAGGATTGAGGTTTGAGGACTGAGGACTGAGGATTGAGTATTGAGAATTGAGGATTGAGGATTGAGTATTGAAGATTGAGGATTGGGTATTGAGGTTTGATGACTGACGATTGAGGGTTGAGGATTGAGGATTGAGGATTGAGGATTGATGATTGAGTATTGAGGATTGAAGATTGAGGATTGAGGATTGAGGATTGAGTATTGAGGATTAAGGATTGAAGATTGAGGATTGGGGACTGTGTGTTGAGGGTTGAGTGATGAGAATTGATGATTGTGGATAGAGATTTAAAGATTGCAGATTGAGTATTGAGTATTGAAAACTGTGAATTGATGATATTCTATTGAGGATTGAGAATTGACAACTGATTGTTGAGGACTTAGTTCTGAAGATTGAGGATTCAGGATTGAGGATTCAGGATTGAGGTTTGAGGACTGAGGATTGAGGATTGGGTATTGCGGATTGAACATTGAGGATTGAGGATTGAGGATTGAGGACTGATGATTGAGGACTGAAGGTTGAATATTGATGATTGAAGATTGAGGATTGAGGACTGAGGGCTGTGGATTGAGGGCGAGGACTGATGGTTGAGTATTGATGCTTGATTTCTGAGGATTGAGGATTGAGGATCGAGAATTGAGGATTGATGATTGAGGATTCAAGATTGAGGATTGGGTATTGAGGATTGAAGAATGAGGATTGAGGATTGAGGATTGAGGATTGAGGATTGAAGATTGAGTATTGAGGATTGAAGATTGAGGATTGAGGATTGAGGATTGAGGATTGAGGATTGAGGACTGAGTATTGAGGATTGAGAATTGAGGATTGAGGATTGAGGATTGAAGATTCAGTATTGAGGATTGAAGATTGGGTATTGAGAATTGAGGATTGAGGATTGACTATGAGGGCTGAGGGTTGAGGATTGCGGTTTGAGGACTGAGGACTGAGGGTTGAGGATTGAGAATTGAGGATTGAGGGTTTAGGATTGAAGATTGAGGACTGCGTATTGAGGATTGAAGAATGAGGATTGAGGATTGAGTCTGAGTATTGAGGATTGAAGATTGAGGATTGAGGATTGAGGATTGAACATTGAGGACTGAGTGTTGAGGGTTGAGTGATGAGAATTGATGTTTGTGGATAGAGATTTGAAGATTGCACATTGAGTATTGTGTATCGAAAACTGTGAATTGAGGATATTCTATTGAGGATTGAGGATTGTCACCTGATTGTTGAGGACTGAGGGCTGAAGGTTGAGAATTCAGGATTGAGGATTCAGAATTGAGGTTTGCAGTCTGAGGATTGAGGAATGAGGATTGAGGATTGAGGATTGAGGATTGAGGATTGAGGATTGAAGATTGAGTATTGAGGATTGAATATTGAGGATTGTGGATTGAGGATTGAGGATTGAGGATTGAAGATTAAGGATTGGGGATTGAGGATTGACGATTGAGGATTGAGTATTGAGGATTAATAATTGAGGATTGTGGATTGAGGATTGAAGATTCAGTATTGAGGATTGAAGATTGAGGATTGAGGATTGAGGATTGAGGATTGAGGATTGAGGATTGAGGATTGACTATGAGGGCTGAGGGTTGAGGATTGAGGTTTGAGGACTGAGGACTGAGGATTGAGGATTGAGAATTGAGGATCGAGGATTGAGGATTGAGGATTGAAGATTGAGGATTGGGGATTGAAGTTTGAGTATTGAGGATTGTGGATTGAGGATTGAGGATTGAGGATTGAGGATTGCGGATTGAGGATTGAAGATTGAGTATTGAGGATTGAATATTGAGGATTGTGGATTGAGGATTGAGGATTGAGGATTGAAAATTAAGGATTGGGGATTGAGGATTGACGATTGAGGATTGAGTATTGAGGATTAAGGACTGAGGACTGAGGATTGAGGATTGAAGATTGAGGATTGGGGTCTGAGAGCTGAGGGTTGAGTGATGAGAATTGATGTTTGTGGATAGAGATCTAAAGATTGCAGATTGAGTATTGAGTATTGAAAACTGTGAATTGATGATATTCTATTGTGGATTGAGAATTGACAACTGATTGTTGAGGACTTAGGTCTGAAGATTGAGGATTCAGGATTGAGGACTCAGGATTGAGGTTTGAGGACTGAGGATTGTGGATTGGGTATTGCGGATTGAGCATTGAGGATTTAGGATTGAGGATTGAGGACTGAGGGTTGAGGGCTGAAGATTGAATATTGATGATTGAAGATTGAGGATTGATGATTGAGGGCTGTGGATTGAGGACGGGAACTGAGGGTTGAGTATTGATGTTTGAGGTCTGAGGATTGAGGAGTGAGGATTGAGAATTGAGGATTGAGGATTGAGGATTCAAGATTGAGGATTGGGTATTGAGGATTGAAGAATGAGGATTGAGGATTGTGGATTGAGGATTGAGGACTGAAGATTGAGTATTGAGGGTTGAAGATTGAGGATTGAGGAATGAGGATTGAGGATTGAGGATTGAGGATTGAGGATTGAGCATTGAAGATTGAGTATTGAGGATTGAATATTGAGGATTGTGGATTGAGGATTGAGGATTGAGGATTGAAGATTAAGGATTGGGGATTGAGGATTGAGGATTGAGGATTGAGTATTGAGGATTAAGAATTGAGGATTGAGGATTGAGGATTGAAGATTCAGTATTGAGGATTGAAGAGAGAGGATTGAGGATTGAGGATTGAGGGTTGACTATGAGGGCTGAGGGTTGAGGATTGAGGTTTGAGGACTGAGGACTGCGGATTGAGGATTGTGAATTGAGGATTCAGGATTGAGGATTGAAGATTGAGGATTGAGGATTGAGGAATGACGATTGAGGACTGAGTATTGAGGATTGAGAATTGAGGATTGAGGATTGAGGATTGAAGATTCAGTATTGAGGATTGAAGATTGAGTATTGAGAATTGAGGATTGAGGATTGACTATGAGGGCTGAGGGTTGAGGATTGCGGTTTGAGGACTGAGGACTGAGGGTTGAGGATTGAGAATTGAGGATTGAGGATTTAGGATTGAAGATTGAGGACTGCGTATTGAGGATTGAAGAATGAGGATTGAGGATTGAGTCTGAGTATTGAGGATTGAAGATTGAGGATTGAGGATTGAGGATTGAACATTGAGGACTGAGTGTTGAGGGTTGAGTGATGAGAATTGATGTTTGTGGATAGAGATTTGAAGATTGCACATTGAGTATTGTGTATCGAAAACTGCGAATTGAGGATATTCTATTGAGGATTGAGGATTGTCACCTGATTGTTGAGGACTGAGGGCTGAAGATTGAGAATTCAGGATTGAAGATTCAGAATTGAGGTTTGAGGTCTGAGGATTGAGGATTGAGGATTGAGAATTGAGGATTGAGGATTGACGATTCATGATTGAGGATTGGGTATTGAGGATTGAAGAATGAGGATTGAGGATTGAGGATTGAGGAATGAGGATTGAGGATTGAGGATTGAGGATTGAGGATTGAGGATTGAAGATTGAGTATTGAGGATTGAATATTGAGGATTGTGGATTGAGGATTGAGGATTGAGGATTGAAGATTAAGGATTGGGGATTGAGGATTGACGATTGAGGATTGAGTATTGAGGATTAATAATTGAGGATTGAGGATTGAGGATTGAAGATTCAGTATTGAGGATTGAAGATTGAGGATTGAGGATTGAGGATTGAGGATTGAGGATTGACTTATGAGGGCTGAGGGTTGAGGATTGAGGTTTGAGTACTGAGGACTGAGGATTGAGGATTGAGAATTGAGGATTGAGGATTGAGGATTGAGGATTGAAGATTGAGGATTGGGGATTGAAGATTGAGTATTGAGGATTCAAGATTGAGGATTGAGGATTGAGGATTGAGGATTGAGGATTGAGGATTGAGGATTGAGGATTGAGGATTGCGGATTGCGGATTGAAGATTGAGTATTGAGGATTGAAGATTGAGGATTGAGGATTGAGGATTGAGGATTGAGTATGAGGACTGAGGATTGACGATTGAAGATTGAGTATTGAGGATTGAGGATTGAGGATTGAACATTGAGGACTGAGTCTTGAGGGTTGAGTGATGAGAATTGATGTTTGTGGATAGAGATTTGAAGGTTGCAGATTGAGTATTGTGTATCGAAAGCTGCGAATTGAGGATATTCTATTGCGGATTGAGGATTGTCACCTGACTGTTGAGGACTGAGGGCTGAAGATTGAGGATTCAGTATTGAGGATTCAGAATTCAGGTTTGAGGTCTGTGGATTGCGGATTGAGGATTGAAGATTGGGTATTGAGGATTGAATATTGAGGATTGTGGATTGAGGAATGAGGATTGAGGATTGAAAATTAAGGATTGGGTATTGAGGATTGACGATTGAGGTTTGAGTATTGAGGATTAAGCATTGAGGATTGAGGATTGAGGATTGAGGATTGAGGATTGAGGATTGAGGATTGAGGATTGAACATTGAGGATTGAGGACTGAGGATTGAAGATTGAGGATCGGGTATTGAGGATTGAACATTGGGGATTGAGGATTGAGGATCGAGGATTGAGGATTGAGGATTGAAGATTGAATATTGATTATTGAAGATTGAGTATTGAGGATTGAGGGTAGTGGATTGAGGACGAGGACTGAGGGTTGAGTATTGATGTTTGAGGTCTGAGGATTGAGGATTGAGGATTGAGAACTGGGGATTGAGGATTGAGGATTGAAGATTGAGGATTGGGTATTGAGGATTGAAGAATGAGGACTGAGGATTGAGGATTGAGGATTGAGGATTGAAGATTGAGTATTGAGGATTGAAGATTGAGGATTGAGGATTGAGGATTGAACATTGAGGACTGAGTGTTGAGGGTTGAGTGATGAGAATTGATGTTTGTGGATAGAGATTTGAAGATTGCACATTGAGTATTGTGTACCGAAGACTGCGAATTGAGGATATTCTATTGAGGATTGAGGATTGTCACCTGATTGTTGGGGACTGAGGGCTGAAGATTGAGAACTCAGGATTGAGGATTCAGAATTGAGGTTTGAGGTCTGAGGATTGAGGATTGAGGATTGAGAATTGAGGATTGAGGATTGAGGACTCAAGATTGAGGATTGGTTATTGAGGATTGAAGAATGAGGATTGAGTATTGAGGATTGAGGAATGAGGATTGAGGATTGATGATTGAGGATTGAGGATTGAGGATTGAAGATTGAGTATTGAGGATTGAATATTGAGGATTGTGGATTGAGGATTGAGGATTGAGGATTGAAGATTAAGGATTGGGGATTGAGGATTGACGATTGAGGATTGAGCATTGGTGATTAATAATTGAGGATTGAGGATTGAGGATTGAAGATTCAGTATTGAGGATTGAAGATTGAGGATTGAGGATTGAGGATTGAGGATTGACTATGAGGGCTGAGGGTTGAGGATTGAGGTTTGAGGACTGAGGACTGAGGATTGAGGATTGAGAATTGAGGATTGAGGATTTAGGATTGAAGATTGAGGACTGGGTACTGAGGATTGAAGAATCAGGATTGAGGATTGAGGATTGAGGATTGAGGATTGAGGATTGAAGATTGAGGATTGAGGATTGAGGATTGAGGATTGAAGATTGAGTATTGAGGATTGAAGATTGAGGATTGGGGATTGAGGATTGAGGATTGAGGATTGAAGATTGAGAATTGGGGACTGAGTGTTGAGGGTTGAGTGATGAGGATTGATGTTTGTGGATAGAGATTTCAAGATTGCAGATTGAGTATTGCGGATGGAAAGCTCTGAACTGAGGATATTCTATTGAGGATTGAGGATTGACAGCTGATTGTTGAGGACTGAGGGCTGAAGATTGAGGTTTCAGGATTGAGGTTTCAGGATTGTGGTTTGAGGACTGAGGATTAAATGTTTGAGGATTGATGATTGAGGATTGAGGCTTGAGGACTGAGGATTGAGGGTTGAGGATTGAGGATTGAGGATTGAGGATTGAAGATTGAGGATTGAGGACGAGGTCTGACGGTTGAGGATTGAGGTTTGTGGATTGAGGATTCAAGATTGAGGATTGAGGATTGAGGATTGAGGATTGAGGATTGAGGATTGAGGATTGAGGATTGAGGATTGCGGATTGCGGATTGAAGATTGAGTATTGAGGATTGAAGATTGAGGATTGAGGATTGAGGATTGAGGATTGAGTATGAGGACTGAGGATTGACGATTGAAGATTGAGTATTGAGGATTGAGGATTGAGGATTGAACATTGAGGACTGAGTCTTGAGGGTTGAGTGATGAGAATTGATGTTTGTGGATAGAGATTTGAAGGTTGCAGATTGAGTATTGTGTATCGAAAGCTGCGAATTGAGGATATTCTATTGCGGATTGAGGATTGTCACCTGACTGTTGAGGACTGAGGGCTGAAGATTGAGGATTCAGTATTGAGGATTCAGAATTCAGGTTTGAGGTCTGTGGATTGCGGATTGAGGATTGAAGATTGGGTATTGAGGATTGAATATTGAGGATTGTGGATTGAGGAATGAGGATTGAGGATTGAAAATTAAGGATTGGGTATTGAGGATTGACGATTGAGGTTTGAGTATTGAGGATTAAGCATTGAGGATTGAGGATTGAGGATTGAGGATTGAGGATTGAGGATTGAGGATTGAGGATTGAACATTGAGGATTGAGGACTGAGGATTGAAGATTGAGGATCGGGTATTGAGGATTGAACATTGGGGATTGAGGATTGAGGATCGAGGATTGAGGATTGAGGATTGAAGATTGAATATTGATTATTGAAGATTGAGTATTGAGGATTGAGGGTAGTGGATTGAGGACGAGGACTGAGGGTTGAGTATTGATGTTTGAGGTCTGAGGATTGAGGATTGAGGATTGAGAACTGGGGATTGAGGATTGAGGATTGAAGATTGAGGATTGGGTATTGAGGATTGAAGAATGAGGACTGAGGATTGAGGATTGAGGATTGAGGATTGAAGATTGAGTATTGAGGATTGAAGATTGAGGATTGAGGATTGAGGATTGAACATTGAGGACTGAGTGTTGAGGGTTGAGTGATGAGAATTGATGTTTGTGGATAGAGATTTGAAGATTGCACATTGAGTATTGTGTACCGAAGACTGCGAATTGAGGATATTCTATTGAGGATTGAGGATTGTCACCTGATTGTTGGGGACTGAGGGCTGAAGATTGAGAACTCAGGATTGAGGATTCAGAATTGAGGTTTGAGGTCTGAGGATTGAGGATTGAGGATTGAGAATTGAGGATTGAGGATTGAGGACTCAAGATTGAGGATTGGTTATTGAGGATTGAAGAATGAGGATTGAGTATTGAGGATTGAGGAATGAGGATTGAGGATTGATGATTGAGGATTGAGGATTGAGGATTGAAGATTGAGTATTGAGGATTGAATATTGAGGATTGTGGATTGAGGATTGAGGATTGAGGATTGAAGATTAAGGATTGGGGATTGAGGATTGACGATTGAGGATTGAGCATTGGTGATTAATAATTGAGGATTGAGGATTGAGGATTGAAGATTCAGTATTGAGGATTGAAGATTGAGGATTGAGGATTGAGGATTGAGGATTGACTATGAGGGCTGAGGGTTGAGGATTGAGGTTTGAGGACTGAGGACTGAGGATTGAGGATTGAGAATTGAGGATTGAGGATTTAGGATTGAAGATTGAGGACTGGGTACTGAGGATTGAAGAATCAGGATTGAGGATTGAGGATTGAGGATTGAGGATTGAGGATTGAAGATTGAGGATTGAGGATTGAGGATTGAGGATTGAAGATTGAGTATTGAGGATTGAAGATTGAGGATTGGGGATTGAGGATTGAGGATTGAGGATTGAAGATTGAGAATTGGGGACTGAGTGTTGAGGGTTGAGTGATGAGGATTGATGTTTGTGGATAGAGATTTCAAGATTGCAGATTGAGTATTGCGGATGGAAAGCTCTGAACTGAGGATATTCTATTGAGGATTGAGGATTGACAGCTGATTGTTGAGGACTGAGGGCTGAAGATTGAGGTTTCAGGATTGAGGTTTCAGGATTGTGGTTTGAGGACTGAGGATTAAATGTTTGAGGATTGATGATTGAGGATTGAGGCTTGAGGACTGAGGATTGAGGGTTGAGGATTGAGGATTGAGGATTGAGGATTGAAGATTGAGGATTGAGGACGAGGTCTGACGGTTGAGGATTGAGGTTTGTGGATTGAGGATTGAGGATTGAGGATTGAGGATTGAGGATTGAGGACTGAGGGTTGAGGGCTGAAGATTGAATATTGATGATTGAAGATTGAGGATTGATGATTGAGGGCTGTGGATTGAGGACGAGGACTGAGGGTTGAGTATTGATGTTTGAGGTCTGAGGATTGAGGATTGAGGATTGAGAATTGAGGATTGAGGATTGAGGATTCAAGATTGAGGATTGGGTATTGAGGATTGAAGAATGAGGATTGAGGATTGAGGATTGAGGATTGAGGACTGATGATTGAGGACTGAAGGTTGAATATTGATGATTGAAGATTGAGGATTGAGGATTGAGGGCTGTGGATTGAGGACGAGGACTGATGGTTGAGTATTGATGCTTGATTTCTGAGGATTGAGGACTGAGGACTGAGGGCTGAGGATTGAGAATTGAGGATTGAGGATTTAGGATTGAAGATTGAGGACTGCGTATTGAGGATTGAAGAATGAGGATTGAGGATTGAGTCTGAGTATTGAGGATTGAAGATTGAGGATTGAGGATTGAGGATTGAACATTGAGGACTGAGTGTTGAGGGTTGAGTGATGAGAATTGATGTTTGTGGATAGAGATTTGAAGATGGCACACTGAGTATTGTGTATCGAAAACTGCGAATTGAGGATATTCTATTGAGGATTGAGGATTGTCACCTGATTGTTGAGGACTGAGGGCTGAAGATTGAGAATTCAGGATTGAGGATTCAGAATTGAGGTTTGAGGTCTGAGGATTGAGGATTGAGGGTTGAGAATTGAGGATTGAGGATTGACGATTCATGATTGAGGATTGGGTATTGAGGATTGAAGAATGAGGATTGAGGATTGAGGATTGAGGATTGAGGAATGAGGATTGAGGATTGAGGATTGAGGATTGAGGATTGAGGATTGAAGATTGAGTATTGAGGATTGAATATTGAGGATTGTGGATTGAGGATTGAGGATTGAGGATTGAAGATTAAGGATTGGGGATTGAGGATTGACGATTGAGGATTGAGTATTGAGGATTAATAATTGAGGATTGAGGATTGAGGATTGAAGATTCAGTATTGAGGATCGAAGATTGAGGATTGAGGGTTGAGGATTGAGGATTGAGGATTGACTATGAGGGCTGAGGGTTGAGGATTGAGGTTTGAGGACTGAGGACTGAGGATTGAGGATTGAGAATTGAGGATTGAGGATTGAGGATTGAGGATTGAAGATTGAGGATTGGGGATTGAAGATTGGGTATTGAGGATTCAAGATTGAGGGTTCAGGATTGAGGATTGAGGATTGAGGATTGAGGATTGCGGATTGAGGATTGAAGATTGAGTATTGAGGATTGAATATTGAGGATTGTGGATTGAGGATTGAGGATTGAGAATTGAAAATTAAGGATTGGGTATTGAGGATTGACGACTGAGGATTGAGTATTGAGGATTAAGGATTGAGGATTGTGGATTGAGAATTGAAGATTGAGGATTGGGGTCTGAGAGCTGAGGGTTGAGTGATGAGAATTGATGTTTGTGGATAGAGATCTAAAGATTGCAGATTGAGTATTGAGTATTGAAAACTGTGAATTGATGATATTCTATTGTGGATTGAGAATTGACAACTGATTGTTGAGGACTTAGGTCTGAAGATTGAGGATTCAGGATTGAGGATTCAGGATTGAGGTTTGAGGACTGAGGATTGAGGATTGGGTATTGCGGATTGAGCATTGAGGATTGAGGATTGAGGATTGAGGACTGAGGGTTGAGGGCTGAAGATTGAATATTGATGATTGAAGATTGAGGATTGATGATTGAGGGCTGTGGATTGAGGACGGGGACTGAGGGTTGAGTATTGATGTTTGAGGTGTGAGGATTGAGGAGTGAGGATTGAGAATTGAGGATTGAGGATTGAGGATTCAAGATTGAGGATTGGGTATTGAGGATTGAAGAATGAGGATTGAGGATTGAGGATTGAGGATTGAGGACTGAAGATTGAGTATGGAGGGTTGAAGATTGAGGATTGAGGAATGAGGATTGAGGATTGAGGATTGAGGATTGAGGATTGAGCATTGAAGATTGAGTATTGAGGATTGAATATTGAGGATTGTGGATTGAGGATTGAGGATTGAGGATTGAAGATTAAGGATTGGGGATTGAGGATTGAGGATTGAGGATTGAGTATTGAGGATTAAGAATTGAGGATTGAGGATTGAGGATTGAAGATTCAGTATTGAGGATTGAAGAGTGAGGATTGAGGATTGAGGATTGAGGATTGACTATGAGGGCTGAGGGTTGAGGATTGCGGTTTGAGGACTGAGGGCTGAAGATTGAGGATTCAGTATTGAGGATTCAGAATTCAGGTTTGAGGTCTGTGGATTGCGGATTGAGGATTGAAGATTGGGTATTGAGGATTGAATATTGAGGATTGTGGATTGAGGAATGAGGATTGAGGATTGAAAATTAAGGATTGGGTATTGAGGATTGACGATTGAGGTTTGAGTATTGAGGATTAAGCATTGAGGATTGAGGATTGAGGATTGAGGATTGAAGATTGAGGATTGAGGATTGAGGAATGAACATTGAGGATTGAGGACTGAGGATTGAAGATTGAGGATCGGGTATTGAGGATTGAACATTGGGGATTGAGGATTGAGGATCGAGGATTGAGGATTGAGGATTGAAGATTGAATATTGATGATTGAAGATTGAGTATTGAGGATTGAGGGTAGTGGATTGAGGACGAGGACTGAGGGTTGAGTATTGATGTTTGAGGTCTGAGGATTGAGGATTGAGGATTGAGAACTGGGGATTGAGGATTGAGGATTGAAGATTGAGGATTGGGTATTGAGGATTGAAGATTGAGGACTGGGTACTGAGGATTGAAGAATGAGGATTGAGGATTGAGGATTGAGGATTGAAGATTGAAGATTGAGGATTGAGGATTGAGGATTGAGGATTGAAGATTGAGTATTGAGGATTGAAGATTGAGGATTGGGGATTGAGGATTGAGGATTGAGGATTGAAGATTGAGAATTGGGGACTGAGTGTTGAGGGTTGAGTGATGAGGATTGATGTTTGTGGATAGAGATTTCAAGATTGCAGATTGAGTATTGCGTATGGAAAGCTCTGAACTGAGGATATTCTATTGAGGATTGAGGATTGACAGCTGATTGTTGAGGACTGAGGGCTGAAGATTGAGGTTTCAGGATTGAGGTTTCAGGATTGTGGTTTGAGGACTGAGGATTAAATGTTTGAGGATTGATGATTGAGGATTGAGGCTTGAGGACTGAGGATTGAGGGTTGAGGATTGAGGATTGAGGATTGAGGATTGAAGATTGAGGATTGAGGACGAGGTCTGACGGTTGAGGATTGAGGTTTGTGGATTGAGGATTGAGGATTGAGGACTGAGGATTGAGGATGGAGGACTGAGCATTGAGGATTGAAGATTGAGGACAGGGATTGAGGATTGAAGATTGAGGATTAAGGATTGAGGATTGGGGATTGGGGATCTAGGATTGGAGATTGATTATTGAGGATTGAAGATTGAGGGTTGAGGATTCAGGATTGAGAATTGAGAATTGAGGATGGGGACTGAGGGTTGAGGATTGAGGTTTGAGGAACGAGGATTGAGGATTGAGGATTGAGGCAGAGGATTGACGATTGAGTATTGAAGATTGAGGATTGATGACTGACGATTGAGAATTGAGGATTGATGATTGCGGATTGAGGATTGAAGGTTGAGTATTGAGGATTGAATATTGAGGATTGAGGATTGAATATTGAGGATTGAGTATTGACAATTGATTGTTGAGGACTGAGGGCTGAAGATTGTGGATTCAAGATTGAGGATTCAGAATTGAGGTTTGAGGACTGAGGATTGAGGATTGAAGATTGATTATTGAGGATTGAATATTGAGGATTGAGGATTGAGGAACGAGGATTGAGGATTGAGGATGAGAGCTGAGCGTTGAGGATTGAGGTTTGAGGACTGAGTACTGACGATTGAGTATTGAGAATTGAGGATTGAGGATTGAGTATTGAAGATTGAGGATTGGGCATTGAGGATTGAAGAATGAGGCTTGAGGATTGAGGATTGAGGATTGAGGATTGAAGATTGAGTATTGAGGTTTGATGACTGACGATTGAGGGTTGAGGATTGAGGATTGAGGATTGAGGATTGAGGATTGATGATTGAGTATTGAGGATTGAAGATTGAGGATTGAGGATTGAGGATTGAGTATTGAGGATTGAGGATTGAAGATTGAGGATTGGGGACTGAGTGTTGAGGGTTGAGTGATGAGAATTGATGATTGTGGATATTGATTTAAAGAACGCAGATGGAGTATTGAGTATTGAAAACTGTGAATTGATGATATTCTATTGAGGATTGAGAATTGACAACTGATTGTTGAGGACTTAGGTCTGAAGATTGAGGATTCAGGATTGAGGATTCAGGATTGAGGTTTGAGAACTGAGGATTGAGGATTGGGTATTGCGGATTGAACATTGAGGATTGAGGATTGAGGATTGAGGACTGATGATTCAGGACTGAAGATTGAATATTGATGATTGAAGATTGAGGATTGAGGATTGAGGGCTGTGGATTGAGGACGAGGACTGATGGTTGAGTATTGATGCTTGATTTCTGAGGATTGAGGATTGAGGATCGAGAATTGGGGATTGAAGATTGAGGATTCAAGATTGAGGATTGGGTATTGAGGATTGAAGAATGAGGATTGAGGATTGAGGATTGAGGATTGAGGATTGAAGATTGAGGATTGAAGATTCAGTATTGAGGATTGAAGATTGAGGATTCAGGATTGAGGATTGAGGATTGACTATGAGGGCTGAGGGTTGAGGATTGAGGTTTGAGGACTGAGGACTGAGGATTGAGGATTGAGAATTGAGGATTCATGATTAAGGATTGAAGATTGAGGATTGGGTATTGAGGATTGAAGAATGAGGATTGAGGATAGAGGATTGAGGATTGAGGATTGAAGATTGAGGATTGAGGATTGAGGATGGAGTATTGAAGATTGAGTATTGAGGATTGAAGATTGAGGATTGAGGATTGAGGACTGAGGATTGAAGATTGAGAATTGGGGACTGAGTGTTGAGGGTTGAGTGATGAGGATTGATGTTTGTGGATAGAGATTTCAAGATTGCAGATCGAGTATTGCGTATGGAAAGCTCTGAACTGAGGATATTCTATTGAGGATTGAGGATTGACAACTGATTGTTGAGGACTGAGGGCTGTAGATTGAGGTTTCAGGATTGAGGTTTCAGGATTGTGGTTTGAGGACTGAGGATTAAATGTTTGAGGATTGATGATTGAGGATTGAGGCTTGAGGACTGAGGATTGAGGGTTGAGGATTGAGGATTGAGGATTGACGCTTGAGGATTGATGGTTGAGGATGGAGGATTGAAGAGAGAGGACTGAGTGTTGAGGATTGAGTGTTGAGAATTGATGTTTGAGGATTGAGATTTGTTATTGAATATTGTGGATTGAGTATTGAACCATGAGAATTCAGGATATTCTATTGAGTATTGAGAATTGAGTATTGATGGCTGAGTATTGAGGATTGTTGGTTGAGGGTTGTGTGTTGAATATTCAGGATTGAGGATTGAGGATTGAGGACTGAAGATTGAGGATTGAAGATTTAGTGTTGACGATTGAAGACTGAGGATTGAGGTTTGAGTGTTGAGGATTGAGGACGAGGTCTGACGGTTGAGGATTGAGGTTTGTGGATTGAGGATTGAGGATTGAGGACTGAGGATTGAGGATGGAGGACTGAGCATTGAGGATTGAAGATTGAGGACAGGGATTGAGGATTGAAGATTGAGGATTAAGGATTGAGGATTGGGGATTGGGGATCTAGGATTGGAGATTGATTATTGAGGATTGAAGATTGAGGGTTGAGGATTCAGGATTGAGAATTGAGAATTGAGGATGGGGACTGAGGATTGAGGATTGAGGTTTGAGGAACGAGGATTGAGGATTGAGGATTGAGGACAGAGGATTGACGATTGAGTATTGAAGATTGAGGATTGATGACTGACGATTGAGAATTGAGGATTGATGATTGCGGATTGAGGATTGAAGGTTGAGTATTGCGGATTGAATATTGAGGATTGAGGATTGACAATTGATTGTTGAGGACTGAGGGCTGAAGATTGAGGATTCAGGATTGAGGATTCAGAATTGAGGTTTGAGGACTGAGGATTGAGGATTGAAGATTGATTATTGAGGATTGAATATTGAGGATTGAGGATTGAGGATTGAGGATTGAGGATTGAGGATGAGAGCTGAGCGTTGAGGATTGAGGTTTGAGGACTGAGGACTGAGGATTGAGTATTGAGAATTCAGGATTGAGGATTGAGTATTGAAGATTGAGGATTGGGCATTGAGGATTGAAGAATGAGGCTTGAGGATTGAGGATTGAGGACTGAGGATTGAAGATTGAGTATTGAGGTTTGATGACTGACGATTGAGGGTTGAGGATTGAGGATTGAGGTTTGAGGATTGAGGATTGATGATTGAGTATTGAGGATTGAAGATTGAGGATTGAGGATTGAGGCTTGAGTATTGAGGATTGAGGATTGAAGATTGAGAATTGGGGAGTGAGTGTTGAGGGTTGAGTGATGAGAATTGATGATTGTGGATAGAGATTTAAAGATTGCAGATTGAGTATTGAGTATTGAAAACTGTGAATTGATGATATTCTATTGAGGATTGAGAATTGACAACTGATTGTTGAGGACTTAGGTCTGAAGATTGAGGATTCAGGATTGAGGATTCAGGATTGAGGTTTGAGGACTGAGGATTGAGGATTGGGTATTGCGGATTGAACATTGAGGATTGAGGATTGAGGATTGAGGACTGATGATTGAGTACGGAAGATTGAATATTGATGATTGAAGATTAAGGATTGAGGATTGAGGGCTGTGGATTGAGGACGAGGACTGATGGTTGAGTATTGATGCTTGATTTCTGAGGATTGAGGATTGAGGATCGAGAATTGAGGATTGAAGATTGAGGATTCAAGATTGAGGATTGGGTATTGAGGATTGGGTATTGAGGATTGAAGAATGAGGATTGAGGATTGAGGATTGAGGATTGAGGATTGAAGATTGAGGATTGAAGATTCAGTATTGAGGAATGGAGATTGAGGATTGAGGATTGAGGATTGAGGATTGACTATGAGGGCTGAGGGTTGAGGATTGAGGATTGAGGACTGAGGACTGAGGATTGAGGTTTGAGAATTGAGGATTCAGGATTGAGGATTGAAGATTGAGGATTGGGTATTGAGGATTGAAGAATGAGGATTGAGGATAGAGGATTGAGGATTGAGGATTGAAGATTGAGGATTGAGGATTGAGGATGGAGGATTGAAGATTGAGTATTGAGGATTGAAGATTGAGGATTGAGGATTCAGGACTGAGGATTGAGGATTGTAGATTGAGGATTCGGGACTGAGTGTTGAGGGTTGAGTGATGAGAATTGATGTTTGTGGATAGAGATTTGAAGATTGCAGATTGAGTATTGCGTATGGAAAACTCCGAACTGAGGATATTCTATTGAGGATTGAGGATTGATAACTGATTGTTGAGGACAGGGCGCTGAAGATTGAGGATTCAGGGCTGAGGATTCAGGATTGTGGATTGAGGACTGAGTATTGAGGATTGAGGATTGAGGATTGAGGATTGAGGATTGAGGATTGAAGATTGAGTATTGAGGATTGAGGGTTGAACATTGAGGATTGAGGATTGAAGATTGAGGATTGACGATTGAGGATTGATGACTGAGGATTGATGATTGAGGATTGAGGATTGAGTATTGAGGATTGAAGATTGACTATTGAGGATTGAGGATTGAGGATTGAGGATTGAAGATTGAGGATTGGGGATTGAGGATTGACGATTTAGGATTGAGTAATGACGATTGAGGATTGAGGATTGAGGATTGAAGATTGAGGATTGAGGATTGTGGATTGAATATTGAGGACTTAGTGTTGAGGGTAGAGTGATGGGAATTGATGTTTGTGGATTGAGATTTGAAGATTGAAGAATGGGGATTGAGTATTGAAAACTGTGAATTGAGGATATTCTATTGAGGATTGAGGATTGACAATTGATTGTTGAGGACTGAGGGCTGAAGATTGAGGATTCAGGATTGAGGATTCAGAATTGAGGTTTGAGGACTGAGGATTGAGGATTGAAGATTGAAGATTGAGTATTGACGATTGAAGATTGAGGATTGAGGATTGAGGATTGAACATTGAGGACTGAGTGTTGAGGGTTGAGTGATGAGAATTGATGTTTGTGGATAGAGATTTAAAGATTGCAGATTGAGTATTGTGTATCGAAAACTGCGAATGGAGGATATCCTATTGAGGATTGAGGATTGTCACCTGATTGTTGAGGACTGAGGGCTGAAGATTGAGGATTCAGGATTGAGGATTCAGAATTGAGGTTTGAGGTCTGAGGATTGAGGATTGAGGATTGAATATTGAGTATTGAGGGTTGAACATTGAGGATTGAGGATTGAGGATTGAGGATTGAGTATGAGGACCGAGGATTGACGATTGAAGATTGAGTATTGAGGATTGAATGTTGAGGATTGAGCTTTGAGGATTGAAGATTGAGTATTGAGGATTGAAGATTGATGATTGAGTGCTGAGGATTGAAGATTGAGGATTGAGGATTGAGGATTGAGGATTGAGGATCGAGGATTGAAGATTGAGAATTGGGGATTGAAGATTGAGTATTGAGGATTCAAGATTGAGGATTGAGGATTGAGGATTGAGGATTGAGGATTGAGGATTGCGGATTGAGGATTGAAGATTGAGTATTGAGGATTGAAGATTGAGGATTGGTGATTGAGGATTGGGGATTGAGGATTGAAGATTGAGGATTGGGGACTGAGTGCTGAGGGTTGAGTGATGTGAATTGATGTTTGTGGATAGAGATTTGAAGATTGCAGATTGAGTATTGCGTATGGAAAGCTCTGAACTGAGGATATTCTATTGAGGATTGAGGATTGACAACTGATTGTTGAGGACTGAGGGCTGAATATTGAGGTTTCAGGATTGAGGATTCAGGATTGTGGTTTGAGGACTGATGATTGAGGTTTGAGGATTGATGATTGAGGATTGAGGTTTGAGGACTGAGGATTGAGGGTTGAGGATTGAGGATTGAGGATTGACGCTTGAGGATTGATGGTTGAGGATGGAGGATTGAAGAGAGAGGACTGAGTGTTGAGGATTGAGTGTTGAGAATTGATGTTTGAGAATTGAGATTTGATTATTGAATATTGTGGATTGAGTATTGAACCATGAGGATTCAGGATATTCTATTGAGTATTGAGAATTGAGTATTGATGGTTGAGTATTGAGGATTGATGGTTGAGGGTTGTGTGTTGAATATTGAGGATTGAGGATTGAGGATTGAGGACTGAAGATTGAGGATTGAAGATTTAGTATTGACGATTGAAGACTGAGGATTGAGGATTGAGTGTTGAGGATTGAGGACGAGGACTGACGGTTGAGGATTGAGGATTGAATATTGGGGATTGAGGATTGACAATTGATTGTTGAGGACTGAGGGCTGAAGATTGAGGATTCAGGATTGAGGATTCAGAATTGAGGTTTGACGACTGAGGATTGAGGATTGAAGATTGTTTATTGAGGATTGAATATTGAGGATTGAGGATTGAGGATTGAGGATTGAGGATTGAGTGTTGAGGATGAGAGCTGAGCGTTGAGGATTGAGGTTTGAGGACTGAGGACTGAGGGTTGAGTATTGAGAATTGAGGATTGAGGATTGAGTATTGAAGATTGAGGATTGGGTATTGAGGATTGAAGGATGAGGCTTGAGGATTGAGGATTGAGGATTGAGGATTGAAGATTGAGTATTGAGGTTTGAAGGCTGACGATTGAGGGTTGAGGATTGAGGATTGAGGATTGAGGATTGAGGATTGATGATTGAGTATTGAGTATTGAGGATTGAATATTGAGGATTGAGGATTGAGGATTGAGTATTGAGGATTGAGGATTGAATGTTGAGGATTGGGGACTGAGTGTTGAGGGTTGAGTGATGAGAATTGATGTTTGTGGATAGAGATTTAAAGACTGCAGATTGAGTATTGAGTATTGAAAACTGTGAACTGATGATATTGTATTGAGGATTGAGAATTGACAACTGATTGTTGATGACTTAGGTCTGAAGATTGAGGATTCAGGATTGAAGATTCAGGATTGAGGTTTGAGGACTGAGGATTGAGGATTGGGTATTGCGGATTGAACATTGAGGATTGAGGATTGAGGATTGAGGACTGAGGATTGAGGACTGAAGATTGAATATTGATGATTGAAGATTGAGGATTGAGGATTGAGGATTGAGGATTGAAGATTGAGTATTGAGGTTTGAAGGCTGACGATTGAGGGTTGAGGATTGAGGATTGAGGATTGAGGATTGAGGATTGATGATTGAGTATTGAGTATTGAGGATTGAATATTGAGGATTGAGGATTGAGGAATGAGTATTGAGGATTGAGGATTGAATGTTGAGGATTGGGGACTGAGTGTTGAGGGTTGAGTGATGAGAATTGATGTTTGTGGATAGAGATTTAAAGACTGCAGATTGAGTATTGAGTATTGAAAACTGTGAACTGATGATATTGTATTGAGGATTGAGAATTGACAACTGATTGTTGATGACTTAGGTCTGAAGATTGAGGATTCAGGATTGAAGATTCAGGATTGAGGTTTGAGGACTGAGGATTGAGGATTGGGTATTGCGGATTGAACATTGAGGATTGAGGATTGAGGATTGAGGACTGAGGATTGAGGACTGAAGATTGAATATTGATGATTGAAGATTGAGGATTGAGGATTGAGGGCTGTGGATTGAGGACGAGGACTGATGGTTGAGTATTGATGTTTGAGGTCTGAGGATTGAGGATTGAAGATTGAGAATTGAGGATTGAGGATTGAGGATTCAAGATTGAGGATTGGGTATTGAGTATTGAAGAATGAGGATTGAGGATTGAGGATTGAAGATTGAAGATTGAGTATTGACGATTGAAGATTGAGGATTGAGGATTGAGGATTGAACATTGAGGACTGAGTGTTGAGGGTTGAGTGATGAGGATTGATGTTTGTGGATAGAGATTTAAAGATTGCAGATTGAGTATTGTGTATCGAAAACTGCGAATGGAGGATATCCTATTGAGGATTGAGGATTGTCACCTGATTGTTGAGGACTGAGGGCTGAAGATTGAGGATTCAGGATTGAGGATTCAGAATTGAGGTTTGAGGTCTGAGGATTGAGGATTGAGGATTGAATATTGAGTATTGAGGGTTGAACATTGAGGATTGAGGATTGAGGATTGAGGATTGAGTATGAGGACCGAGGATTGACGATTGAAGATTGAGTATTGAGGATTGAATGTTGAGGATTGAGCTTTGAGGATTGAAGATTGAGTATTGAGGATTGAAGATTGATGATTGAGTGCTGAGGATTGAAGATTGAGGATTGAGGATTGAGGATTGAGGATTGAGGATCGAGGATTGAAGATTGAGAATTGGGGATTGAAGATTGAGTATTGAGGATTCAAGATTGAGGATTGAGGATTGAGGATTGAGGATTGAGGATTGAGGATTGAGGATTGCGGATTGAGGATTGAAGATTGAGTATTGAGGATTGAAGATTGAGGATTGGTGATTGAGGATTGGGGATTGAGGATTGAAGATTGAGGATTGGGGACTGAGGGCTGAGGGTTGAGTGATGAGAATTGATGTTTGTGGATAGAGATTTGAAGATTGCAGATTGAGTATTGCGTATGGAAAGCTCTGAACTGAGGATATTCTATTGAGGATTGAGGATTGACAACTGATTGTTGAGGACTGAGGGCTGAATATTGAGGTTTCAGGATTGAGGATTCAGGATTGTGGTTTGAGGACTGATGATTGAGGTTTGAGGATTGATGATTGAGGATTGAGGTTTGAGGACTGAGGATTGAGGGTTGAGGATTGAGGATTGAGGATTGACGCTTGAGGATTGATGGTTGAGGATGGAGGATTGAAGAGAGAGGACTGAGTGTTGAGGATTGAGTGTTGAGAATTGATGTTTGAGAATTGAGATTTGATTATTGAATATTGTGGATTGAGTATTGAACCATGAGGATTCAGGATATTCTATTGAGTATTGAGAATTGAGTATTGATGGTTGAGTATTGAGGATTGATGGTTGAGGGTTGTGTGTTGAATATTGAGGATTGAGGATTGAGGATTGAGGACTGAAGATTGAGGATTGAAGATTTAGTATTGACGATTGAAGACTGAGGATTGAGGATTGAGTGTTGAGGATTGAGGACGAGGACTGACGGTTGAGGATTGAGGATTGAATATTGAGGATTGAGGATTGACAATTGATTGTTGAGGACTGAGGGCTGAAGATTGAGGATTCAGGATTGAGGATTCAGAATTGAGGTTTGACGACTGACGATTGAGGATTGAAGATTGTTTATTGAGGATTGAATATTGAGGATTGAGGATTGAGGATTGAGGATTGAGGATTGAGTGTTGAGGATGAGAGCTGAGCGTTGAGGATTGAGGTTTGAGGACTGAGGACTGAGGGTTGAGTATTGAGAATTGAGGATTGAGGATTGAGTATTGAAGATTGAGGATTGGGTATTGAGGATTGAAGGATGAGGCTTGAGGATTGAGGATTGAGGATTGAGGATTGAAGATTGAGTATTGAGGTTTGAAGGCTGACGATTGAGGGTTGAGGATTGAGGATTGAGGATTGAGGATTGAGGATTGATGATTGAGTATTGAGTATTGAGGATTGAATATTGAGGATTGAGGATTGAGGATTGAGTATTGAGGATTGAGGATTGAATGTTGAGGATTGGGGACTGAGTGTTGAGGGTTGAGTGATGAGAATTGATGTTTGTGGATAGAGATTTAAAGACTGCAGATTGAGTATTGAGTATTGAAAACTGTGAACTGATGATATTGTATTGAGGATTGAGAATTGACAACTGATTGTTGATGACTTAGGTCTGAAGATTGAGGATTCAGGATTGAAGATTCAGGATTGAGGTTTGAGGACTGAGGATTGAGGATTGGGTATTGCGGATTGAACATTGAGGATTGAGGATTGAGGATTGAGGACTGAGGATTGAGGACTGAAGATTGAATATTGATGATTGAAGATTGAGGATTGAGGATTGAGGGCTGTGGATTGAGGACGAGGACTGATGGTTGAGTATTGATGTTTGAGGTCTGAGGATTGAGGATTGAAGATTGAGAATTGAGGATTGAGGATTGAGGATTCAAGATTGAGGATTGGGTATTGAGTATTGAAGAATGAGGATTGAGGATTGAGGATTGAAGATTGAAGATTGAGTATTGACGATTGAAGATTGAGGATTGAGGATTGAGGATTGAACATTGAGGACTGAGTGTTGAGGGTTGAGTGATGAGGATTGATGTTTGTGGATAGAGATTTAAAGATTGTAGATTGAGTATTGTGTATCGAAAACTGCGAATGGAGGATATCCTATTGAGGATTGAGGATTGTCACCTGATTGTTGAGGACTGAGGGCTGAAGATTGAGGATTCAGGATTGAGGATTCAGAATTGAGGTTTGAGGTCTGAGGATTGAGGATTGAGGATTGAATATTGAGTATTGAGGGTTGAACATTGAGGATTGAGGATTGAGGATTGAGGATTGAGTATGAGGACCGAGGATTGACGATTGAAGATTGAGTATTGAGGATTGAATGTTGAGGATTGAGCTTTGAGGATTGAAGATTGAGTATTGAGGATTGAAGATTGATGATTGAGTGCTGAGGATTGAAGATTGAGGATTGAGGATTGAGGATTGAGGATTGAGGATCGAGGATTGAAGATTGAGAATTGGGGATTGAAGATTGAGTATTGAGGATTCAAGATTGAGGATTGAGGATTGAGGATTGAGGATTGAGGATTGAGGATTGAGGATTGCGGATTGAGGATTGAAGATTGAGTATTGAGGATTGAAGATTGAGGATTGGTGATTGAGGATTGGGGATTGAGGATTGAAGATTGAGGATTGGGGACTGAGGGCTGAGGGTTGAGTGATGAGAATTGATGTTTGTGGATAGAGATTTGAAGATTGCAGATTGAGTATTGCGTATGGAAAGCTCTGAACTGAGGATATTCTATTGAGGATTGAGGATTGACAACTGATTGTTGAGGACTGAGGGCTGAATATTGAGGTTTCAGGATTGAGGATTCAGGATTGTGGTTTGAGGACTGATGATTGAGGTTTGAGGATTGATGATTGAGGATTGAGGTTTGAGGACTGAGGATTGAGGGTTGAGGATTGAGGATTGAGGATTGACGCTTGAGGATTGATGGTTGAGGATGGAGGATTGAAGAGAGAGGACTGAGTGTTGAGGATTGAGTGTTGAGAATTGATGTTTGAGAATTAAGATTTGATTATTGAATATTGTGGATTGAGTATTGAACCATGAGGATTCAGGATATTCTATTGAGTATTGAGAATTGAGTATTGATGGTTGAGTATTGAGGATTGATGGTTGAGGGTTGTGTGTTGAATATTGAGGATTGAGGATTGAGGATTGAGGACTGAAGATTGAGGATTGAAGATTTAGTATTGACGATTGAAGACTGAGGATTGAGGATTGAGTGTTGAGGATTGAGGACGAGGACTGACGGTTGAGGATTGAGGATTGAATATTGAGGATTGAGGATTGACAATTGATTGTTGAGGACTGAGGGCTGAAGATTGAGGATTCAGGATTGAGGATTCAGAATTGAGGTTTGACGACTGACGATTGAGGATTGAAGATTGTTTATTGAGGATTGAATATTGAGGATTGAGGATTGAGGATTGAGGATTGAGGATTGAGTGTTGAGGATGAGAGCTGAGCGTTGAGGATTGAGGTTTGAGGACTGAGGACTGAGGGTTGAGTATTGAGAATTGAGGATTGAGGATTGAGTATTGAAGATTGAGGATTGGGTATTGAGGATTGAAGGATGAGGCTTGAGGATTGAGGATTGAGGATTGAGGATTGAAGATTGAGTATTGAGGTTTGAAGGCTGACGATTGAGGGTTGAGGATTGAGGATTGAGGATTGAGGATTGAGGATTGATGATTGAGTATTGAGTATTGAGGATTGAATATTGAGGATTGAGGATTGAGGATTGAGTATTGAGGATTGAGGATTGAATGTTGAGGATTGGGGACTGAGTGTTGAGGGTTGAGTGATGAGAATTGATGTTTGTGGATAGAGATTTAAAGACTGCAGATTGAGTATTGAGTATTGAAAACTGTGAACTGATGATATTCTATTGAGGATTGAGAATTGACAACTGATTGTTGATGACTTAGGTCTGAAGATTGAGGATTCAGGATTGAAGATTCAGGATTGAGGTTTGAGGACTGAGGATTGAGGATTGGGTATTGCGGATTGAACATTGAGGATTGAGGATTGAGGATTGAGGACTGAGGATTGAGGACTGAAGATTGAATATTGATGATTGAAGATTGAGGATTGAGGATTGAGGGCTGTGGATTGAGGACGAGGACTGATGGTTGAGTATTGATGTTTGAGGTCTGAGGATTGAGGATTGAAGATTGAGAATTGAGGATTGAGGATTGAGGATTCAAGATTGAGGATTGGGTATTGAGTATTGAAGAATGAGGATTGAGGATTGAGGATTGAGGATTGAGGATTGAAGATTGAGTATTGAGGATTGAAGATTGAGTATTGAGAATTGAGGTTGAGGATTGACTATGAGGGCTGAGGGTTGAGGATTGCGGTTTGAGGACTGAGGACTGAGGATTGAGGATTGAGAATTGAGGATTGAGGATTGAGGATTGAGGATTAAGGATTGAGGACTGGGGATTGGGGATCTAGGATTGGAGATTGATTATTGAGGATTGAAGATTGAGGGTTGAGGATTGAGGATCGAGATTTGGGAATTGAAGATTGGGGATTGAGGATTGAGGATTGAGGATTGAGGATTGAAGATTGAGGATTGGGGATTGAGGATTGTCGATTGAGGATTGAGTATTGAGGATTGAGTATTGAGGATTGAGGATTGAAGATTGAGTATTGAGGATTGACGGTTGAGGATTGAGAATTGTGGTTTGAGGATTGACGATGAGGGCTGAGGGTTGAGGATTGAGGATTGAGGACTAAGGACTGAGGATTGAGTGTTGAGGATTGAGGGTTGAGGATTGAGGATTGAGGATTGAGGATTGAGGATGAGGGCTGAGGTTTGAGGTTTGAGGTTTGAGTGTTGAATCATGGGAATTCCGGATATTCTATTGAGTATTGTGGAATGAGGACTGAGGATTGAGGATTGAGGATTGAGGATGAGAGCTGAGCGTTGAGGACTGAGGTTTGAGGACTGTGGACTGAGGATTGAGGATTGAGAATTGAGGATTGAGGATTGAGGATTGAGTATTGAAGATTGTGAATTGAGGATTGAAGGTTGAGGATTGAGGAGTGAGGATTGAGGATTGAGGATGAGGGCTGAGGGTTGATGGTTGAGGTTTTAGGACTGAGGACTGAGGATTGAGGATTGAGAATTGAGGATTTAGGATTGAGGATTGAAGATTGAGGATTGGCTATTGAGGATTGAAGAATGAGGATTGAGGATTGAGGATTGAGGATTGAAGATTGAGGATTGGGGATTGTGGATTGAGGATTGAGGATTGAAGATTGAGGATTGGGGACTGAGTGGTGAGGGTTGAGTGATGAGAATTGATGTTTGTGGATAGAGATTTGAAGATTGCAGATTGAGTATTGCGTATGGAAAGCTCTGAACTGAGGAGATTCTATGGAGGATTGAGGATTGACAACTGATTGTTGAGGACTGAGGGCTGAAGATTGAGGTATCAGGATTGAGGATTCAGGATTGTGGTTTGAGGACTGAGGATTGAGGTTTGAGGATTGAGGATTGAGGATTGAGGATGAGGATTGAGGATTGAAGATTGAGGATAGAGGATTGAGTGTTGAACATTGAGGATTGAGGATTGAGGATTGAAGATTGAGGATTGTGTATTGAGGATTGAACATTGAGGATTGAGGATTGAGGATTGAAGATTGAATATTGATGATTGAAGATTGAGGATTGAGGATTGAGGGTAGTGGATTGAGGACGAGGACTGAGGGTTGAGTATTGATGTGTGAGGTCTGAGGATTTCAGGATTGAGGATTGAGAATTGAGGATTTAGGATTGAGGATTGAAGATTGAGGATTGGGTATTGAGGATTGAAGAATGAGGATTGAGGATTGAGGATTGAGGATTGAAGATTGAGGATTCGGGATTGTGGATTGAGGATTGAGGATTGAAGATTGAGGATTGGGGACTGAGTGTTGAGGGTTGAGTGATGAGAATTGATGTTTGTGGATAGAGATTTGAAGATTGCAGATTGAGTATTGCGTATGGAAAACTCTGAACTGAGGAGATTCTATTGAGGATTGAGGATTGACAACTGATTGTTGAGGACTGAGGGCTGAAGATTGAGGATTCAGGATTGAGGATTCGGAATTGAGGTTTGAGGACTGAGGATTGAGGGTTGAGCATTGAGGATTGAGGATTGATGATTGAGGATTGAAGTTTGAGTATTGATGATTGAAGATTGCGGATTGATTATTAAGGGTTGAGGATTGAGGGCGAGGACTGAGGGTTGAGGATTGAGGACTGAGGGTTGAGGATTGAGGATTGAGCATTGAGGATTGAAGATTGAGGACTAGGGATTGAGGATTGAAGATTGAGGATTAAGGATTGAGGATTGGGGATTGGGGATCTAGGATTGGAGGTTGATTATTGAGGATTGAAGATTGAGGGTTGAGGATTGAGGATCGAGAATTGGGAATTGAAGATTGAGGATTGAGGATTGAGGATTGAGGATTGAGGATTGAAGATTGAGGATTGGGGATTGAGGATTGTCGATTGAGGATTGAGTATTGAGGATTGCGAATTGAGGATTGAGGATTGAAGATTGAGTATTGAGGATTGACGGTTGAGGATTGAGAATTGTGGTTTGAGGATTGACGATGAGGGCTGAGGGTTGAGGATTGAGGATTGAGGACTGAGGACTGAGGATTGAGTGTTGAGGATTGAGGGTTGAGGATTGAGGATTGAGGATTGAGGATTGAGGATTGAGGATGAGGGCTGAGGTTTGAGGTTTGAGGTTTGAGTGTTGAATCGTGAGAATTCAGGATATTCTATTGAGTATTGTGGATTGAGGACTGAGGATTGAGGATTGAGGATTGAGGATGAGAGCTGAGCGTTGAGGACTGAGGTTTGAGGACTGTGGACTGAGGATTGAGGATTGAGAATTGAGGATTGAGGATTGAGTATTGAAGATTGAGAATTGAGGATTGAAAGTTGAGGATTGAGGAATGAGGATTGAGGATTGAGGATGAGGGCTGAGGGTTGATGGTTGAGGTTTTAGGACTGAGGACTGAGGAATGAGGATTGAGATTTGAAGATTGCAGATTGAGTATTGCTTATGGAAAACTCTGAACTGAGGATATTCTATTGAGGATTGAGGATTGACAACTGATTGTTGAGGACTGAGGGCTGAATATTGAGGTTTCAGGATTGAGGATTCAGGATTGTGGTTTGAGGACTGAGGATTGAGGTTTGAGGATTGATGATTGAGGATTGAGGTTTGAGGACTGAGGATTGAGGGTTGAGGATTGAGGATTGAGGATTGACGCTTGAGGATTGATGGTTGAGGATGGAGGATTGAAGAGAGAGGACTGAGTGTTGAGGATTGAGTGTTGAGAATTGATGTTTGAGGATTGAGATTTGATTATTGAATATTGTGGATTGAGTATTGAACCATGAGGATTCAGGATTTTCTATTGAGTATTGAGAATTGAGTATTGATGGTTGAGTATTTAGGATTGATGGTTGAGGGTTGTGTGTTGAATATTGAGGATTGGGGATTGAGGATTGAGGACTGAAGATTGAGGATTGAAGATTTAGTATTGACGATTGAAGACTGAGGATTGAGGATTGAGTGTTGAGGATTGAGGACGAGGACTGACGGTTGAGGATTGAGGTTTGTGGATTGAGGATTGAAGATTGTGGACTGAGGATTGAGGATTGAGGACTGAGCATTGAGGATTGAAGATTGAGGACAGGGATTGAGAATTGAAGATTGAGGATTTGGATTGAGGATTGGGGATTGGGGATCTAGGATTGGAGATTGATTATTGAGGATTGAATGTTGAGGGTTGAGGATTCAGGATAGAGAATTGAGAATTGAGGATGGGGACTGAGGGTTGAGGATTGCGGTTAGAGGAACGAGGATTGAGGATTGAGGATTGAGGAGAAAGGATTGACGATTGAGTATTGAAGATTGAGGATTGATGACTGACGATTGAGAATTGAGGATTGATGATTGCGGATTGAGTATTGAAAGTTGAGTATTGAGGATTGAATATCGAGGATTGAGGATTGACAATTGATTGTTGAGGACTGAGGGCTGAAGATTGAGGATTCAGGATTGAGGATTCAGAATTGAGGTTTGAGGACTGAGGATTGAGGATCGAAGATTGTTTATTGAGGATTGAATATTGAGGATTGAGGATTGAGGATTGAGGATTGAGGATTGAGTATTGAGGATGAGAGCTGAGCGTTGAGGATTGAGGATTGAGGACTGAGGAATGAGGATTGAGTATTGAGAATCGAGGATTGAGGATTGAGTATTGAAGATTGAGGATTGGGTATTGAGGATTGAAGGATGAGGCTTGAGGATTGAGGATTGAGGATTGAGGATTGAAGATTGAGTATTGAGGTTTGAAGACTGACGATTGAGGGTTGAGGATTGAGGATTGAGGATTGAGGATTGAGGATTGATGATTGAGTATTGAGTATTGAGGATTGAACATTGAGGATTGAGGATTGAGAATTGAGTATTGAGGATTGAGGATTGAAGATTGAGGATTGGGGACTGAGTGTTCAGGTTTGAGTGATGAGAATTGATGTCTGTGGATAGAGATTTAAAGACTGCAGATTGAGTATTGAGTATTGAAAACTGTGAATTCATGATATTCTATTGAGGATTGAGAATTGACAACTGATTGTTGATGACTTAGGTCTGAAGATTGAGGATTCAGGATTGAGGATTCAGCATTGAGGTTTGAGGACTGAGGATTGAGGATTGGGTATTGCGGATTGAACATTGAGGATTGAGGATTGAGGATTGAGGATTGAGGAATGAGGGCTGTGGATTGAGGACGAGGACTGATGGTTGAGTATTGATGTTTGAGGTCTGAGGATTGAGGATTGAAGATTGAGCATTGAGGATTGAGGATTGAGGATTGAGGATTCAAGATTGAGGATTGGGTATTGAGTATTGAAGAATGAGGATTGGGGATTGAGGATTGAGGATTGAGGATTGAAGATTGAGTATTGAGGATTGAAGATTGAGTATTGAGAATTGAGGATTGAGGATTGAGGATTGAGGATTGAAGATTGAATACTGATGATTGAAGATTGAGGATTGAGGATTGAGGGTGGTCGATTGAGGACGAGGACTGAGGGTTGAGTATTGATGTTTGAGGTCTGAGGATTTCAGGATTGAGGATTGAGAATTGGGGATTGAGGATTGAGGATTGAAGATTGAGGATTGTGTATTGAGGATTGAAGGATGAGGACTGAGGATTGAGGATTGAGGATTGAGGATTGAGGATTGAAGATTGAGGATTGGGGATTGAGGATTGACGATTGAGGATTGAGTATTGAGGACTGAGAATTGAGGATTGAGGATTGAAGATTGTGTATTGAGGATTGAAGATTGAGGATTGAGGATCGAGGGATGAAGATTGAGGACTGAGTGTTGAGGGTTGAGTGATGAGAGCTGATGTTCGTGGATTGAGATTTGAAGATTGAAGAATGGTGATTGAGTATTGAAAACTGTGAAGTGAGGATATTCTATAGAGGATTGAGGATTGACAATTGATTGTTGATGACTGAGGGCTGAAGACTGAGGATTCAGCTTTGAGGATTCGGGATTGAGGTTTGAGGACTGAGAATTGAGGATTGAGGATGGAGGATTGAAGAGAGAGGACTGCGTGTTGAGTATTGAGTGTTGAGAATTGATGTTTGAGGATTGAGATTTGATTATTCAATATTGTGGTTGAGTATTGAACCATGAGAATTCAGGATATTCAATTGAGTATTGAGAATTGAGGATTGATGGTTGAGTATTGAGAATTGATGGTTGAGGGTTGTGTGCTGAATATTGAGGTTTGAGGATTGAGGATTGAGGATTGAGGATTGAGGATTGAAGATTGAGTATTGATTATTGAGGATTGATGATTGAGAATTGAGGATTGAGGATTGAGAATTGAGAATTAAGGATGAGGACTGGGGGTTGAGGATTGAGGTTTGAGGAATGAGGATTGAGGATTGAGGATTGAGGGTTGAGGATTGAGGATTGAAGATTCAGTATTGAGGATTGAAGATTGAGAATTGAGGATTGAGGATTGAACATTGAGGACTGAGCGTTGAGGGTTGAGTGATGAGAATTGATGTTTGTGGATAGAGATTTGAAGATTGCAGATTGAGTATTGAGTATTGAAAACTGTGAATTGATGATATTCTATTGAGGATTGAGGATTGACAACTGATTGTTGAGGACTGAGGGCTGAAGATTGAGGATTCAGGATTGAGGATTCAGGATTGAGGTTTGAGGACAGAGGATTGAGGATTGAGGATTGAGGATTGAGGATTGAGGACTGAGGATTGAGGATTTGAGATTGAGGATTGGGTATTGAGGATTGAACATTGAGGATTGGGGATTGAGGATCGAGGATTGAGGATTGAGGATTGAAGATTGAATACTGATGATTGAAGATTGAGGATTGAGGATTGAGGGTGGTCGATTGAGGACGAGGACTGAGGGTTGAGTATTGATGTTTGAGGTCTGAGGATTTCAGGATTGAGGATTGAGAATTGGGGATTGAGGATTGAGGATTGAAGATTGAGGATTGTGTATTGAGGATTGAAGGATGAGGACTGAGGATTGAGGATTGAGGATTGAGGATTGAGTATTGAGGATTGAAGATTGAGGATTGAGCATTGGGGATTGAGGATTGCGGATTGAGGATTGATGATAGAGGATTGGGGATTGAGGATTGACGATTGAGGATTGAGGATTGAGGATTTAAGTTTGAGGACTGAGTGTTGATGCTTGAGTGATGAGAATTAATGTTTGTGCATTGAGATTTGAAGATTGAAGGTTGGGGATTGAGTATTGAAAACTGTGAATTGAGGATATTCTATTGAGGATTGAGGATTGACAATTGATTGTTGCGGACTGAGGGATGAAGATCGAGGATTCAGGATTGAGGATTCGGAATTGAGGTTTGAGGACTGAGGATTGAGGGTTGAGGATTGAGGATTGAGGATTGACGCTTGAGGATAGAGTATTGATGATGGAAGATTGAAGAGAGAGGACTGAGTCTTGAGGATTGGGTGTTGAGAATTGATGTTTGAGGATTGATATTTGATTATTGAATATTGTGGGTTGAGTATTGAAACATCAGAATTGAGGATATTCTATTGAGTAGTGAGAATTGAGTATTGATGGTTGAGCTTTGAGGATTGATGGCTGAGTATTGAGAATTGATGGTTGAGGGTTGTGTGCTGAATATTGAGGTTTGAGGATTGAGGATTGAGGATTGAGGATTGAGGATTGAAGATTGAGTATTGATTATTGAGGATTGATGATTGAGAATTGAGGATTGAGGATTGAGAATTGAGAATTAAGGATGAGGACTGGGGGTTGAGGATTGAGGTTTGAGGAATGAGGATTGAGGATTGAGGATTGAGGGTTGAGGATTGAGGATTGAAGATTCAGTATTGAGGATTGAAGATTGAGAATTGAGGATTGAGGATTGAACATTGAGGACTGAGTGTTGAGGGTTCAGCGATGAGAATTGATGTTTGTGGATAGAGGTTTGAAGATTGCAGATTGAGTATTGAGTATTGAAAACTGTGAATTGAGGATATTCTATTGAGGATTGAGTATTGTCAACTGATTGTTGAGGACTGAGGGCTGACGATTGAGGATTCAGGATTGAGGATTCAGAATTGAGGTTTGAGGACTGAGGATTGAGGATTGAAGATTGATTATTGAGGATTGAGGATTGAGAATTGAGGATTGTGGATTGAGGATTGAAGATTGAGGATTGGGTTTTGAGGATTGAAGAATGAGGATTGAGGATTGAGGATTGAGGATTGAGGATTGAAGATTGAGTATTGAGGATTGAAGATTGAGGATTGAGGACTGAGGATTGAGGATTGAGTATTGAGGATTGCGGATTGAGGATTAAAGATTGAGTATTGAGGATTGAAGATTGAGGATTGTGGATTGAAGATTGAGTATTGAGGATTGAAGATTGAGGATTGAGGATTGAGGATTGAGAATTGACGATGAGGTCTGAGGGTTGAGGATTGAGGTTTGTGGACTGAGGACTGAGGATTGATGATTGAGAATTGAGGGTTGAGGATTGAGGACTGAGGATTGAAGATTGAGGATTGGGTATTGAGGATTGAACATTGAGGATTGAGGATTGAGAATCGAGGAATGCGGATTGAGGATTGAAGATTGAATATTGATGATTGAGGATTGATGATTGGGGATTGAGGGTTGTGGATTGAGGACGAGGACTGAGTGTTGAGTATTGATGTTTGAGGTCTGATGATTGAGGATTCAGGATTGAGAATTGAGGATTGAGGATTGAGGATTGAAGATTGAGGTTTGGGTATTGAGGATTGAAGAATGAGGATTGAGGATCGAGTATTGAGGATTGAGGATTGAAGACTGAGTATTGGGGATTGAAGACTGACGATTGAGGATTGAGGATTGAGGGTTGAGGATTTAGTATTGAGTATTGAGGATTGAGGATTGAGGATTGAAGATTGAGGATTGTGTATTGAGGACTGAGGATTGACGATTGAGTATTGAGGATTGAGGATTGAGGATTAAAGATTGAGTATTGAGGATTGAGGATTGAGGATTGAAGTTTGTGTATTGAGGATTGAAGATTGAGGATTGCGGATTGAGGGTTGAGGATTGAGGATTGAAGATTGAGGATTGGGGTCTGAGTGTTGAGGGTTGAGTAATGAGAATTGATGTTTGTGGATGGAGATTTGAAGATTGAAGATTGAGGATTGAGTATTGATAGCTGAGAATTCAGGATATTCTATTGAGTATTGAGAATTTTGGATTGATGGTTGAGTATTGAGGATTGATGGTTGAGGGTTGTGTTTTGAATATTGAGGGTTGGCGGAGTGAGTATTGAAGATTGTGGACTCAGGTCTGAGGATTGCGAATTGAGGATTGAGGATTGAGTATTGAGGGTTGAGGATTTAAGAGTATTGATGAGTGAAGATTGCGGATTTATCATTGAGGGTTGAGGTTTGAGGACGAGGACTGAGGGTTGTGGATTGAGGTTTGAGGACAGAAGATTGAGGATTGAAGATTGAGAATTGATAATTGAAGATTGAGGATTGAAAATTTATGATTGGGTATTGAGGATTGAGGATTGGGGATTGAGGATCTAGTATTGGAGATTGATTATTTAGGATTGAAGATAGAGGGTTGAGGATTGAGGATTGAGAATTGAGAATTGAGGATGATGACTGAGGCTTGAGGATTGAGGTTTGAGGAATGAGGATCGAGGATTAAGGATTGAGGACTGAGGATTGAGGATTGAGCATTGAAGGTTGGGGATTGATGACTGAGGATTGGGGATTGAGGATTGAGGATTGAGGATTGAGGATTGAAGATTGAGTGTTGAGGATTGTGGGTTGAGGAGTGAGGATTGAGTGATGAGGATTGAGGATGAGGGCTGAGGTTTGAGGTTTGAGGTTTGAGGTTTGAGTATTGAATCCTGAGAATTCAGGATATTCTATTGAGTATTGAGAATTGAGGATTGATGGTTGAGTATTGAGGATTGAGGATTGAGGATTGAGGATTGAGTATTGAAGATTGAGGATTGATGATTGAGGATTGAGGATTGAGGATTGAGGATTGAGGATTGAGTATTGAAGATTGAGAATTGAGGATTGAAGGTTGAGGATTGAGGAATGAGGTTTGAGGATTGAGGACGAGGGCTGATGATTGAGGGTTGAGGTTTTAGGACTGAGGATTGAGGATTGAAGATTGGGGATTGGTAATTGAGGATTGAAGAATGAGGATTCAGGATTGAGGATTGATGATTGGGGATTGAAGGTTGGGTATTGAGGATTGAAGATTGTGTATTGATGAATGAAGATTGAGGATTGAGGGTTGAGAGTTGAGGGTTGCGGACGAGGACAGACGGTTGAGGATTGAGGTTTGAGGATTGAGGGTTGAGGACTGAGGACTGAGTATAGAGGATTGAGGATGGAGCATTGAGGATTGAAGATTGAGGACTGGGGATTGAGGACTGAAGATTGAGGATTAAGGATTGAGGATTGGGGATTGAGGATCTAGGACTGAATATTGATTATTGAGGATTAAAGATTGAGGATTGAGGATTGAGGATTGAGAATTGAGAATTGAGGATAAGGACTGAGGGTTGAGGATTGAGGAGTGAGGATTGAGGATTGAAGATTGAGGATTGGGTACTGAGGATTGAAGAATGAGGATTGAGGATTGAGAATTGAGGATTGGGGATTGAAGATTGAGTATTGAGGATTGAAGATTGAGTATTGAGGATTGAGAATTGAGGATTGAGGACTGAGGATTGAGGATTGAGGATTGAGTATTGAAGATTGAGGCTGAGGACTGGGGATTGAGTATTGAGGATTGAGGATTCAGTATTGAGGATTGAGGATTGAAGATTGAGTATTGATGATTGAAGATTGCGGATTGATTATTGAGGGTTGAGGATTGATGACGAGGACTGAAGATTGAGGATTGAGGACTGAGGATTGAGGATGGAGGATTGGGCATTGAGGATTGAAGATTGAGGATTGAGGATTGAAGATTGAGGATTGAGGATTGAGGATTGAGGATTGAGGATTGAGGATTGAGGATTGAGTATTGAAGATTGGTGGTCTGAGGACTGGGGATTGAGTATAGAGGATTGAGGATTCAGTATTGAGGATTGAGGATTGAAGATCGAGTATTGATGATTGAAGGTTGCGGATTGATTATTGAGGGTTGAGGATTGATGACGAGGTCTGAGGGTTGAGGATTGAGCACTGAGGATTGAGGATGGCGGTTTGGGCATTGAGGATTGAAGATTGAGGACTGGGGATTGAGGATTGAAGATTGAGGATTAAGGATTGAGGATTGGGTATAGGGGATCTAGGATTGGAGATTGATTCTTGAGGATTGAAGATTGAGTGTTGAGGATTGAGGATTGAGAATTGAGAATTGAGGATGAGGACTGAGGGTTGAGGATTGAGGTTTGAGGTACGAGGATTGAGGATTGAGGATTGAGGACTGAGGATTGACGATTGAGTATTGAAGATTGAGGATTGATGGCTGAGGGTTGAGAATTGAGGATTGATGATTGCGGATTGAGTATTGAAAATTGAGTATTGAGGATTGAATATTGAGGATTGGGGATTGAGGATTGGGGATTGAAGATTGAGGATTGAAGATTGAGGATTGAGGATTGAGAATTGAGGATTGAGGATGAGGGCTGAGGGTTGAGGATTGAGGTTTAAGGACTGAGGACTGAGGATTGAGGATTGAGAATTGAGGATTGAGGATTGAGGATTGAAGATTGAGGGTCGGGTATTGAGGATTGAAGAATGAGGATTGAGGATTTAGGATTGCGGATTGACGGTTGAGGATTGAGGATTGAGGATTGAGGATTGAGGATTGAAAATTGAGTATTGAGGATTGAAGATTGAGGACTGAGGAATAAGGATTGAGGATTGAGGATGAGGGCTGAGGGTTGAGGATTGAGGCTTGAGGACTGAGGACTGAGGATTGAGGATTGAGGCTTGAGGACTGAGGACTGAGGATTGAGGATTGAGAATTGAGGATAGAGGATTGACGATTGAAGATTGAGGATTGGGTATTGAGGATTGAAGTATGAGGATTGAGGATTGAGGGTTGAGGATTGAGGATTGAAGATTGAGTATTGAGGATTGAAGATTGAGTATTGAGGATTGAGGATTGAGGATTGAGGACTGAGGATTTAGGATTGAGGATTGAGTATTGAAGATTGAGGACTGAGGATTGAAGATTGAGGATTGGGTTTTGAGGATTGAAGAATGAGGATTGAGGATTGAGGATTGAGGATTGAGGATTGAGGATTGAAGATTGAGTATTGAGGATTGAAGATTGAGGATTGAGGACTGAGGATTGAGGATTGAGTATTGAGGATTGAGGATTGAGGATTAAAGATTGAGTATTGAGGATTGAAGATTGAGGATTGTGGATTGAAGATTGAGTATTGAGGATTGAAGATTGAGGATTGAGGATTGAGGATTGAGAATTGACGATGAGGTCTGAGGGTTGAGGATTGAGGTTTGTGGACTGAGGACTGAGGATTGAGGATTGAGAATTGAGGGTTGAGGATTGAGGACTGAGGATTGAAGATTGAGGATTGGGTATTGAGGATTGAACATTGAGGATTGAGGATTGAGAATCGAGGAATGAGGAATGAGGATTGAAGATTGAATATTGATGATTGAAGATTGATGATTGAGGATTGAGGGTTGTGGATTGAGGACGAGGACTGAGTGTTGAGTATTGATGTTTGAGGTCTGATGATTGAGGATTGAGGATTGAGAATTGAGGATTGAGGATTGAGGATTGAAGATTGAGGATTGGGTATTGAGGATTGAAGAATGAGGATTGAGGATTGAGTATTGAGGATTGAGGATTGAAGACTGAGTATTGGGGATTCAAGACTGACGATTGAGGATTGAGGATTGAGGGTTGAGGATTTAGTATTGAGTATTGAGGATTGAGGATTGAGGATTGAAGATTGAGGATTGTGTATTGAGGACTGAGGATTGAGGATTGAGTATTGAGGATTGAGGATTGAGGATTAAAGATTGAGTATTGAGGATTGAGGATTGAGGATTGAGGATTGAAGATTGAGGATTGGGGACTGAGTGTTGAGGGTTGAGTAATGAGAATTGATGTTTGTGGATGGAGATTTGAAGATTGAGGATTGAGTATTGAAAGCTGAGAATTCAGGATATTCTATTGAGTATTGAGAATTTTGGATTGATGGTTGAGTATTCAGGATTGATGGTTGAGGGTTGTGTTTTGAATATTGAGGATTGGCGGAGTGAGTATTGAAGATTGTGGACTCAGGTCTGAGGATTGCGTATTGAGGATTGAGGATTGAGTATTGAGGGTTGAGGATTTAAGGGTATTGATGAGTGAAGATTGCGGATTTATCATTGAGGGTTGAGGTTTGAGGACGAGGGTTGTGGATTGAGGTTTGAGGACAGAAGATTGAGGATTCAGGATTGAGAATTGATAATTGAAGATTGAGGATTGAAAATTTAGGATTGGGTATTGAGGATTGAGGATTGGGGATTGAGGATCTAGTATTGGAGATTGATTATTTAGGATTGAAGATAGAGTGTTGAGGATTGAGGATTGAGAATTGAGAATTGAGGATGATGACTGAGGCTTGAGGATTGAGGTTTGAGGAATGAGGATTGAGGATTGAGGATTGAGGATTGAGGATTGAGGATTGAGCATTGAAGGTTGGGGATTGATGACTGAGGATTGAGGATTGAGGATTGAGGATTGAGGATTGAGGATTGAGGATTGAAGATTGAGTGTTGAGGATTGTGGGTTGAGGAGTGAGGATTGAGTGATGAGGATTGAGGATAAGGGCTGAGGTTTGAGGTTTGAGGTTTGAGTATTGAATCCTGAGAATTCAGGATATTCTATTGAGTATTGAGAATTGAGGATTGATGGTTGAGTATTGAGGATTGAGGATTGAGGATTGAGGATTGAGTATTGAAGATTGAGGATTGATGATTGAGGATTGAGGATTGAGGATTGAGGATTGAGGATTGAGTATTGAAGATTGAGAATTGAGGATTGAAGGTTGAGGATTGAGGAATGAGGTTTGAGGATTGAGGACGAGGGCTGATGGTTGAGGGTTGAGGTTTTAGGACTGAGGATTGAGGATTGAAGATTGGGGACTGGTAATTGAGGATTGAAGAATGAGGATTCAGGATTGAGGATTGATGATTGGGGATTGAAGGTTGGGTATTGAGGATTGAAGATTGTGTATTGATGAATGAAGATTGAGGATTGAGGGTTGAGAGTTGAGGGTTGCGGACGAGGACAGACGGTTGAGGATTGAGGTTTGAGGATTGAGGGTTGAGGACTGAGGACTGAGTATAGAGGATTGAGGATGGAGCATTGAGGATTGAAGATTGAGGACTGGGGATTGAGGACTGAAGATTGAGGATTAAGGATTGAGGATTGGGGATTGAGGATCTAGGACTGAATATTGATTATTCAGGATTAAATATTGAGGATTGAGGATTGAGGATTGAGAATTGAGAATTGAGGATAAGGACTGAGGGTTGAGGATTGAGGAGTGAGGATTGAGGATTGAAGATTGAGGATTGGGTACTGAGGATTGAAGAATGAGGATTGAGGATTGAGAATTGAGGATTGGGGATTGAAGATTGAGTATTGAGGATTGAAGATTGAGTATTGAGGATTGAGAATTGAGGATTGAGGACTGAGGATTGAGGATTGAGGATTGAGTATTGAAGATTGAGGACTGAGGACTGGGGATTGAGTATTGAGGATTGAGGATTCAGTATTGAGGATTGAGGATTGAAGATTGAGTATTGATGATTGAAGATTGCGGATTGATTATTGAGGGTTGAGGATTGATGACGAGGACTGAAGGTTGAGGATTGAGGACTGAGGATTGAGGATGGAGGATTGGGCATTGAGGATTGAAGATTGAGGATTGAGGGTTGAGTATTGAAGGTTGAGGATTGATGACTGAGGATTGAGGATTGCGGATTGACGATTGAGGATTGAGGATTGGGGGTTGAACGTTGAGTGTTGAGGATTGAAGGTTGAGGATTAACGATTGAGGATTGAGGATTGAGGATGATGGTTGTGGTTTGAGGTTTGAGGTTTGAGGTTTGAGTATTGAATCCTGAGAATTCAGGATGTTCTATTGAGTATTGAGAATTGAGGATTGATGGTTTAGTATTGAGGATTCAGGATTGAGGATTGAGGATTGAGTATTGAAGATTGAGGATTGATGGTTGAGGATTTAGAATTGAGGATTGAGGATTGAGGATTGAGGATTGAAAATTGAGTATTAATGATTGAAGATTGAGGACTGAGGAATGAGGATTGAGGATTGAGGATGAGGGCTGAGGGTTGAGGATTGAGGCTTGAGGACTGAGGACTGAGGATTGAGGATTGAGAATTGAGGATAGAGGATTGAGGATTGAGGATCGAGGATTGAAGAATGAGGATTGAGGATTGAGTATTGAGGATCGAGGGTTGAAGATTGAGTATTGAGGATTGAAGGCTGACGATTGAGGATTGAGGATTGAGGGTTGAGGATTTAGGATTGAGAATTGAGGATTGAGGACTGAGGATTGAAGATTGAGGATTGGGTATTGAGGATTGAAGAATCAGGATTGAGGATTGAGGATTGAGGATTGAGGATTGAAGGTTGAGGATTGAGAATTGAGGATTGAGGATAGGGGACTGAGTGTTGAGGGTTCAGTGATGAGAATTGATGTTTGTGGATGGAGATTTGAAGATTGAAGATTGAGGATTGAGTATTGAAAGCTGAGAATTCAGGATATTCTATCGAGTATTGAGAATTTTGGATTGATGGTTGAGTATTGAGGATTGATGATTGAGGGTTGTGTGTTGAATATTGAGGATTGGCGGATTGAGTATTGAAGATTGATGACTGTGGACTGAGGATTGAGTATTGAGGATTGAGGATTTAAGATTGAGTATTGATGAGTGAAGGTTGCGGATTGATTATTGAGGGTTGAGGTTTGAGGGCGAGGACTGAGGGTTGAGGATTGAGGTTTGAGGACAGAGGATTGAGGATTGAGGACTGAGAATTGATAATTGAGGATTGAGGATTGAAGATTTAGGATTGGGTATTGAGGATTGAGGATTGGGTATTGAGGATATAGTATTCGAGATTGATTATTTAGGATTGAAGATAGAGGTTTGAGGATTGAGGATTGAGGATTGAGGATTGAAGGTTGAGTGTTGAGGATTGAGAGTTGAGGAGTGAGGATTGAGTATTGAGGATTGAGGATGAGGGCTGAGGTTTGAGGTTTGAGGTTTGAGCATTGAATCCTGAGAACTCAGGGTATTCTATTGAGTATTGAGAATTGAGGATTGATGGTTGAGTATTGAGGATTGAGGATTGCTATTTAGGGTTGAGTATTGAAGATTGAGGATTGATGATTGAGGACTGAGGATTGATTACTGAAGATTGAATGTTGATGATTGAAGATTGAGTATTGAGGATTGAGGGCTGTGGATTGAGCACGAGGACTGACGGTTGAGTATTGATGTTTGAGGTCTGAGGATTGAGGATTGAGGATTGAGAATTGAGGATTGAGGATTGAGGATTGAAGATTGAGGATTGGGTGTTGAGTATTGAAGGTTGAGGATTGATGACTGAGGATTGAGGATTGAGGATTGATTATTGAGGATTGAGGATTAAGGATTGAAGATTGAGTGTTGAGGTTTGAGGTTTGAGAATTGAATCCTGAGAATTCAGGATGTTCTGTAGAGTATTGGGAATTGAGGGTTGATGGTTGAGTATTGAGGATTGAGGATTCAGGATTGAGGATTGAGGATTGAGGAATGAGAATTGATGATTGAGGATTGAGGATTGAAGATTGAGGATTGAGGACGGAGTATTGAAGATTGAGAATTGAGGATTGAAGTCTGAGGGTTGAGGAATGAGGATTGAGGATTGAGGATGAGTGCTGATGGTTGAGGGTTGTGGTTTTAGGACTGAGGACTGAGGACTGAGGACTGAGGATTGAGGATTGAGGATTGGGTATTGAGGATTGAAGAATCAGGATTGAGGATTGAGGATTGAGGATTGAGGATTGAAGGTTGAGGATTGAGAATTGAGGATTGAGGATAGGGGACTGAGTGTTGAGGGTTCAGTGATGAGAATTGATGTTTGTGGATGGAGATTTGAAGATTGAAGATTGAGGATTGAGTATTGAAAGCTGAGAATTCAGGATATTCTATCGAGTATTGAGAATTTTGGATTGATGGTTGAGTATTGAGGATTGATGATTGAGGGTTGTGTGTTGAATATTGAGGATTGGCGGATTGAGTATTGAAGATTGATGACTGTGGACTGAGGATTGAGTATTGAGGATTGAGGATTTAAGATTGAGTATTGATGAGTGAAGGTTGCGGATTGATTATTGAGGGTTGAGGTTTGAGGGCGAGGACTGAGGGTTGAGGATTGAGGTTTGAGGACAGAGGATTGAGGATTGAGGACTGAGAATTGATAATTGAGGATTGAGGATTGAAGATTTAGGATTGGGTATTGAGGATTGAGGATTGGGTATTGAGGATATAGTATTCGAGATTGATTATTTAGGATTGAAGATAGAGGTTTGAGGATTGAGGATTGAGGATTGAGGATTGAAGGTTGAGTGTTGAGGATTGAGAGTTGAGGAGTGAGGATTGAGTATTGAGGATTGAGGATGAGGGCTGAGGTTTGAGGTTTGAGGTTTGAGCATTGAATCCTGAGAACTCAGGGTATTCTATTGAGTATTGAGAATTGAGGATTGATGGTTGAGTATTGAGGATTGAGGATTGCTATTTAGGGTTGAGTATTGAAGATTGAGGATTGATGATTGAGGACTGAGGATTGATTACTGAAGATTGAATGTTGATGATTGAAGATTGAGTATTGAGGATTGAGGGCTGTGGATTGAGCACGAGGACTGACGGTTGAGTATTGATGTTTGAGGTCTGAGGATTGAGGATTGAGGATTGAGAATTGAGGATTGAGGATTGAGGATTGAAGATTGAGGATTGGGTGTTGAGTATTGAAGGTTGAGGATTGATGACTGAGGATTGAGGATTGAGGATTGATTATTGAGGATTGAGGATTAAGGATTGAAGATTGAGTGTTGAGGTTTGAGGTTTGAGAATTGAATCCTGAGAATTCAGGATATTCTGTAGAGTATTGGGAATTGAGGGTTCATGGTTGAGTATTGAGGATTGAGGATTCAGGATTGAGGATTGAGGATTGAGGAATGAGAATTGATGATTGAGGATTGAGGATTGAAGATTGAGGATTGAGGACGGAGTATTGAAGATTGAGAATTGAGGATTGAAGTCTGAGGGTTGAGGAATGAGGATTGAGGATTGAGGATGAGTGCTGATGGTTGAGGGTTGTGGTTTTAGGACTGAGGACTGAGGACTGAGGACTGAGGATTGAGGATTGAGAATTGAGAATTGAGGATTGAGGACTGAGGATTGAGGATTCAAGATTTGGGATTGGGTATTGAGGATTGAACATTGAGGATTGAGGATTGAGGATCGAGGATTGAGTATTGTGGATTGAAGGTTGAATATTGATAATTGATGATTGAGGATTGAGGATTGAGGGTTGTGGATTGAGGACGAGGACTGAGGGTTGAGTATTGATGTTTGAGGTCTGAGGTTTGAGGATTGAGGATTGAGAATTGGGGATTGAGGATTGAGGATTGAAGATTGCGGATTGGGTATTGGGGATTGAAGAATGAGGATTGAGGGTTGAAGATTGAGTATTGAGGATTGAAGATCGAGGATTGAGGATTGAGGGCTGAGGATTGAGGATTGAGGAATGAGGATTGAGGATTGAGGATTGAGGATTGAGGATTGAAGATTGATTATTGTGGATTGTGGATTGAGGATTGAGTATTGAGGATTGTGGGTTGAGGATTGAATATTGAGGATTGGGGATTGAGGATTGAGGATTGAGGATTGAGGATTGAGGATTGATGATTGAGCATTGAGGATTGAAGATTGAGGATTGGGGATTGAGGACTGACGATTGAGGATTGAGTACAGACGATTGAGAATTGAGGATTGAGGATTGAAGGTTGACGATTGAGTATTGAAGGTTGAGGATTGATGACTGGGGATTGAGGATAGAGGATTGAGAATTGAGGATTGAGGATTGAAGGTTGAGTGTTGAGGATTGAGGGTTGAGGAGTGTGGATTGAGTGTTGAGGATTGAGGATGAGGGCTGAGGTTTGAGGTTTGAGGTTTGAGTATTGAATCCTGAGAATTCAGGATATTCTGTTGAGTATTGAGAATTGAGGATTGATGGTTGAGTATTGAGGATTGAGGATTGAGGATTGAGGATTGAGTATTGAAGATTGAGGATTGATGATTGAGGATTGAGGATTGAGTATTTTGGATGAGGACTGGGGTTTGAGGATTGAGGTTTGAGGAATGAGGATTGAGGATTGAGGATTGAGGATTCAGGATTGAGGATTGAGTATTGAAGGTTGAGGATTGATGACTGAGGATTGAGGATTGCGGATTGACGATTGAGGATTGAGGATTGAGGGTTGAAGGTTGAGTGTTGAGGATTGAAGGTTGAGGATTGACGATTGAGGGTTGAGGATTGAGGATTATGGCTGAGGTTTGAGGTTTGAGGTTTGAGGTTTGAGAATTGAATCCTGAGAATTCAGGATGTTCTATTGAGTATTGAGAATTGAGGATTGATGGTTTAGTATTGAGGATTCAGGATTGAGGATTGAGGTTTGAGTATTGAAGATTGAGGATTGATGGTTGAGGATTTAGAATTGAGGATTGAGGATTGAGGATTGAGGATTGAAAATTGAGTATTGAGGATTGAAGATTGAGGACTGAGGAATAAGGATTGAGGATTGAGGATGAGGGCTGAGGGTTGAGGATTGAGGATTCAGTATTGAGGATTGAGGATTGAAGATGGAGTATTGATGATTGAAGATTGCGGATTGATTATTGAGGGTTGAGGATTGATGACGAGGATTAAGGATTGAGGATTGGGGATTGAGGATCTAGGATTGCGAATTGATGATTGAGGACTGAGGACTGAGGTTTGTAGATTGAGTATTGAGGATTGAAGATTGAGGATTGAGGATTGAGGATTGAGGATTGAGGATTGAGGATTGAGGATTGAGGATTGAGGATTGAGGATTGAGGCTTGAGGATGAGGATTGAGGATTGAGGATTGAAGATTGAGGATTGGGGATTGAGGACTGACGATTGAGGATTGAGTACAGACGATTGAGAATTGAGGATTGAGGATTGACGGTTGACGATTGAGTATTGAAGGTTGAGGATTGATGACTGGGGATTGAGGATAGAGGATTGAGAATTGAGGATTGAGGATTGAAGGTTGAGTGTTGAGGATTGAGGGTTGAGGAGTGTGGATTGAGTGTTGAGGATTGAGGATGAGGGCTGAGGTTTGAGGTTTGAGGTTTGAGTATTGAATCCTGAGAATTCAGGATATTCTATTGAGTATTGAGAATTGAGGATTGATGGTTGAGTATTGAGGATTGAGGATTGAGGATTGAGGATTGAGTATTGAAGATTGAGGATTGATGATTGAGGATTGAGGATTGAGTATTGAGGATGAGGACTGGGGTTTGAGGATTGAGGTTTGAGGAATGAGGATTGAGGATTGAGGATTGAGGATTCAGGATTGAGGATTGAGTATTGAAGGTTGAGGATTCATGACTGAGGATTGAGGATTGCGGATTGACGATTGAGGATTGAGGATTGAGGGTTGAAGGATGAGTGTTGAGGATTGAAGGTTGAGGATTGACGATTGAGGGTTGAGGATTGAGGATTATGGCTGAGGTTTGAGGTTTGAGGTTTGAGGTTTGAGAATTGAATCCTGAGAATTCAGGATGTTCTATTGAGTATTGAGAATTGAGGATTGATGGTTTAGTATTGAGGATTCAGGATTGAGGATTGAGGATTGAGTATTGAAGATTGAGGATTGATGGTTGAGGATTTAGAATTGAGGATTGAGGATTGAGAATTGAGGATTGAGGATTGAAAATTGAGTATTGAGGATTGAAGATTGAGGACTGAGGAATAAGGATTGAGGATTGAGGATGAGGGCTGAGGGTTGAGGATTGAGGATTCAGTATTGAGGATTGAGGATTGAAGATAGAGTATTGATGATTGAAGATTGCGGATTGATTATTGAGGGTTGAGGATTGATGACGAGGATTAAGGATTGAGGATTGGGGATTGAGGATCTAGGATTGCGAATTGATGATTGAGGACTGAGGACTGAGGTTTGAAGATTGAGTATTGAGGATTGAAGATTGAGGATTGAGGGTTGAGGATTGAGGATTGAGGATTGAGGATTGAGGATTGAGGATTGAGGATTGAGGATTGAGGCTTGAGGATGAGGATTGAGGATTGAGGATTGAAGATTGAGGATTGAGGATCGAGGATGAGGGCCGAAGGTTGAGGATTGAGGCTTGAGGACTGAGGACAGAGGATTGAGGGTTGAGAACTAAGGGTTGAGGATTGAGGATGGAAGATTGAGGATTGGGTATCGAGGATTGAAGAATGAGGATTGAGGATTGAGTATTGAGGATTGAGGATTGAAGATTGAGTATTGAGGATTGAATGCTGACGATTGAGGATTGAGGATTGAGGGTTGAGGATTTAGGGTTGAGAATTGAGGATTGAGGACTGAGGATTGAAGATTGAGGATTGGGTATTGAGGATTGAAGAATCAGGATTGAGGATTGAGGATTGAGGATTGAGGATTGAAGGTTGAGGATTGATGACTGAGGATTGAGGATTGCGGATTGACGATTGAGGATTGAGGATTGAGGGTTGAAGGTTGAGTGTTGAGGATTGAAGGTTGATGATTGACGATTGAGGGTTGAGGATTGAGGATTATGGGTGAGGTTTGAGGTTTGAGGTTTGAGGTTTGAGAACTGAATCCTGAGAATTCAGGATGTTCTATTGAGTATTGAGAATTGAGGATTGATGGTTTAGTATTGAGGATTCAGGATTGAGGATTGAGGATTGAGTATTGAAGATTGAGGATTGATGGTTGAGGATTTAGAATTGAGGATTGAGGATTGAGGATTGAGGATTGAAAATTGAGTATTGAGGATTGAAGATTGAGGACTGAGGAATAAGGATTGAGGATTGAGGATGAGGGCTAAGGGTTGAGGATTGAGGATTCAGTATTGAGGATTGAGGATTGAAGATTGAGTACTGATGATTGAAGATTGCGGATTGATTATTGAGGGTTGAGTATTGAGGATTGAAGGCTGACGATTGAGGATTGAGGATTGAGGGTTGAGGATTTAGGATTGAGAATTGAGGATTGAGGACTGAGGATTGAAGATTGAGGATTGGGTATTGAGGATTGAAGAATCAGGATTGAGGATTGAGGATTGAGGATTGAGGATTGAAGGTTGAGGATTGAGAATTGAGGATTGAGGATTGGGGACTGAGTGTTGAGGGTTCAGTGATGAGAATTGATGTTTGTGGATGGAGATTTGAAGATTGAAGATTGAGGATTGAGTATTGAAAGCTGAGAATTCAGGATATTCTATCGAGTGTTGAGAATTTTGGATTGATGGTTGAGTATTGAGGATTGATGATTGAGGGTTGTGTGTTGAATATTGAGGATTGGCGGATTGAGTATTGAAGATTGATGACTGTGGACTGAGGATTGAGTATTGAGGATTTAGGATTGACTATTGAGGATTGAGGATTTAAGATTGAGTATTGATGAGCGAAGATTGCGGATTGATTACTGAGGGTTGAGGTTTGAGGACGAGGACTGAGGGTTGAGGATTGATGTTTGAGGACAGAGGATTGAGGACTGAGGACTGAGAATTGATAATTGAGGATTGAGGATTGAAGATTTAGGATTGGGTATTGAGGATTGAGGATTGGGGATTGAGGATCTAGTATTCGAGATTGATTATTTAGGATTGAAGATAGAGGTTTGAGGATTGAGGATTGAGGTTTGAGGATTGAAGATTGAGTGTTGAGGATTGAGGGTTGAGTATTGAGGATTGAGGATTCAGGATTGAGGATTGAGTATTGAAGAATGAGGATTGATGTTTGAGGATTGAGGTTTGAATATTGAGGATTGAGGACGGAGGATTGAAGATTGAGTATTGAGGATTGAAGTCTGAGTGTTGAGGAATGAGGATTGAGGATTGAGGATGAGGGCTGATGGTTGAGGGTTGAGGTTTTAGGACTGAGGACTGAGGACTGAGGATTGAGGATTGAGAATTGAGAATTGAGGATTGAGGATTGAGGATTGAGGATTGAGGATTGAAGATTGGGGATTGGGTATTGAGGATTGAACATGGAGGATTGAGGATTGAGGATCGAGGATTGAGTATTGTGGATTGAAGATTGAATATTGATGATTGATGATTGAGGATTGAGGATTGAGGGTTGTGGATTGAGGACGAGGACTGAGGGTTGAGTATTGATGTTTGAGGTCTGAGGTTTGAGGATTGAGGATTGAGAATTGGGGATTGAGGATTGAGGATTGAAGATTGCGGATTGGGTATTGGGGATTGAAGAATGAGGATTGAGGATTGAGGATTGAGGATTGAGGATTGAAGATTGAGTATTGACGATTGAAGATCGAGGATTGAGGATTGAGGGCTGAGGATTGAGGATTGAGGAATGAGGATTGAGGATTGAGGATTGAGGATTGAAGATTGATTATTGTGGATTGTGGATTGGGGATTGAGTATTGAGGATTGTGGGTTGAGGATAGAATATTGAGGATTGGGGATTGAGGATTGAGGATTGAGGACTGAGGATTGAGGATTGAGGATTGAGCATTGAGGATTGAAGATTGAGGATTGGGGATCGAGGACTGACGATTGAGGATTGAGTACAGACGATTGAGAATTGAGGATTGAGGATTGAAGGTTGAGGATTGAGTACTGAAGGTTGAGGATTGATGACTGGGGATTGAGGATAGAGGATTGAGAATTGAGGATTGAGGATTGAAGGTTGAGTGTTGAGGATGGAGGGTTGAGGAGTGTGGATTGAGTGTTGAGGATTGAGGATGAGGGCTGAGGTTTGAGGTTTGAGGTTTGAGTATTGAATCCTGAGAATTCAGGATATTCTATTGAGTATTGAGAATTGAGGATTGATGGTTGAGTATTGAGGATTGAGGATTGAGGATTGAGTATTGAGTATTGAAGATTGAGGATTGATGATTGAGGATTGAGGATTGAGTATTGAGGATGAGGACTGGGGTTTGAGGATTGAGGTTTGAGGAATGAGGATTGAGGATTGAGTATTGAGGACTGAGGATTGAAGATTGAGTATTGAGGATTGAAGACTGACGATTGAGGCTTGAGGATTGAGGATTGAGGATTGAGGATAGAGGATTGAGGATTGATGATTGAGTATTGAGGATTGAAGATTGAGGATTGAGGATTGAGGACTGAGGATTGAGGATTGAGGATTGAAGATTGAGGATTGGGGACTGAGTCTTGAGGGTTGAGTTATGAGAATTGATGTTTGTGGATAGAGGTTTAAAGATTGCTGATTGAGTATTGAGTATTGAAAACCGTGAATTGATGGTATTCTATTGTGGATTGTGAATTGACAACTGATTGTTGAGGACTTAGGTCTGAAGATTGAGGATTCAGGATTGAGGATTCAGGATTGAGGTTTGAGGACTGAGGATTGAGGATTGAGGATTGAGGATTGAGGATTGAGGATTGAGGATTGACAATTGAGGATTGAGGATTGAGGATGAGGGCTGAGGGTTGAGGATTGAGGTTTGAGGACTGAGGTCTGAGGATTGAGTATTGAGAATTGAGGATTGAGGATTGAGTATTGAAGATTGAGGATTGGGTATTGAGGATTGAAGAATGAGGATTGAGGATTGAGGATTCAGGATTGTGGATTGAATATTGAGTATTGAGGAATGAAGACTGACGATTGAGTATTGAGGATTGAGGATTGAGGGTTGAGAATTGAGGACTGATGATTGAGTATTGATGGTTGAAGATTGAGGATTGAGAATTGAGGGTGAGGACTGAGGTTTGAGGATTGATGACTGAGGATTGAGGATTGAGGATTAATGATTGCGGATTGAGGACTGAAGATTGAGTATTGAGGATTGAATATTGAGGATTGAGGATTGAGTATTGAGGATTGAAGATTGGGTATTGAAGATTGAAGATTGAGTATTGAGGATTGCTGATTGAGGGTTGAGGATTGAAGATCGAGTATTGATGAGTGAAGATTGCGGATTGATTATTGACGGTTAAGGTTTGAGGACGAGGACTGAGGTTTGAGGATTGAGGTTTGAGGACAGAGGATTGAGGATTGAGGATTGAGAATTGATAATTGCGGATTGAGGATTGAAGATTTAGGATTGGGTATTGAGGATTGAGGATTGGGGATTGAGGATCTAGTATTGGAGATTGATTATCTAGGATTGAAGATAGAGGGTTGAGGATTGAGGATTGAGGTTTGAGAATTGAGAATTGAGGATGAGGACTGAGGTCTGAGGTTTGAGGTTTGAGGAATGAGGATTGAGGATTGAGGATTGAGGATTGAGTATTGAGGATTGAGGATTGAGGATTGAGTATTGAAAGTTGAGGATTGATGACTGAGGATTGAGGATTGAGGATTGAGGATTGAGGATTGAGGATTGAAGATTGAGTGTTGAGGGTTGAGGGTTGAGGATTGAGTATTGAAGATTGAGGGTTGATGATTGAGGACTTAGGATTGAGGATTGAGGATTGAGGATTGAGGATTGAAAATTGAGTATTGAGAATTGAAGGTGGAGGACTGAGGAATAAGGATTGAGGATTGAGGATGAGGGCTGAGGGTTGAGGATTGAGGTTTGAAGATTGAGGATTGGGGACTGAGCGTTGAGGGTTGAGTGATGAGAATTAATGTTTGTGGATAGAGATTTGAAGACTGCAGATTGAGTATCGAGTATTGAAAACTGTGAATTGAGGATATTCTATTGAGGATTGAGGATTGACCATTGATTGTCGAAGACTGAGGGCTGAAGATTGAGGATTCAGGATTGAGGATTCAGAATTGAGGTTTGAGGACTGAGGACTGCGGATTGAAGATTGAGTATTGAGGATTGAAGATTGAGGATTGAGGATTGATGATTGAGGATTTAGGATTGAGGATTGAGTATTGAGGATTGAGGATTGAATATTGAGTTTTGAGGATTGAAGGCTGCGGACTGAGGAATAAGGATTGAGGATTGAGGATGAGGATTGAGGGTTGAGGATTGAGGTTTGAGGACTGAGGACTGAGGATTGAGGATTGAGAATAGAGGATTGAGGATTGAGGATTGAAGATTCAGGATTGGGTATTGAGGATTGACGAATGAGGATAGAGGATTGAGGATTGAGGATTGAGGATTCAAGATTGAGTATTGAGTATTGAAGATTGAGGATTGCGGATTGAGGGTTGAGGATTGAGGACTGAGGATTGAGGATTGAGTATTGAGGATTGAGGATTGAAGATTGATTATTGAGGATTGAAGATTGAGGATTGAGTATTGAGGATTGAGGATTGAGAAATGAGGACTGATGATTGAGTATTGATGGTTGAAGATTGAGGATTGAGGATTGAGGATTGAGGATTGAGGATAGAAGATTGAGGATTGTGGACTGAGTATTGAGTGTTGTGTGATTAGAATTGATGTTTGTGGATAGATATTTGAAGATTGCAGATTGAGCATTGAGTATTGAAAACTGTGAATTGATGATATTCTATTGAGGATTGAGAATTGACAGCTGATTGTTGAGGACTGAGGGCTGAAGATTAAGGATTCAGGATTGAGAATTCAGAATTGAGGATTGAGAACTGAGGACTGAGGCTTGAAGACTGAGTATTGAGGATTGAAGATTGAGGATTAAGGATTGAGGATTGGGGATTGAGGATCTAGGATTGAAAATTGATTATAGAGGATCGAATATTGAGGATTGAGGATTGAGGATTGAGAATTGAGAATTGAGGATAAGGACTGAGGGTTGAGGATTGAGGTTTGAGGAATGAGGATTGAGGATTGAGGGTTGAGGATTGAAGATTGAGTATTGATGATTGAAGATTGAGGATTGAGGATTGAGGGTTGAGCATTGAGGACGAGGACTGACAGTTGAGGATTGTGGTTTGAGGATTTAGGGTTGAGCATTGAGAATTGAGGATGAGGACTGAGGTTTGAGGATTGATGACTGAGGATTGAGGATTGAGGATTGATGATTGCGGATTGAGGACTGAAGATTGAGCATTGAGGATTGAATATTGAGGATTGAGGATTGAGCATTGAGGATTGAGGATTGGGTATTGAGGATTGAAGATTGAGGATTGTGGATTGAGGATTGAGGATTGAGGATTGAGGATTGAGGATTGAGGATTGAGGATTGAGGATAGAGGATTGAAGATTGAGGATTGGGGACTGAGTGTTGAGGGTTGAGTGATGAGAATTGATGTTTCTGAATGGAGAATTGAAGATTGAAGATTGAGGATTGAGTATTGAAAACTGAGATTTCAGGATATTCTATTGAGGATTGAGAATTTTGGATTGATGGTTGAGTATTGAGGATTGATGGTTGAGGGTTGTGTGTTGAATATTGAGGATTGGCGGATTGAGTATTGAAGATTGAGGACTGAGGACTGAGGATTGAGTATTGAGGATTGAGGATTGAAGATTGAGTATTGATGAGTGAAGATTGCGGATTGATTATTGAGGGTTGAGGTTTGAGGACGAGGACTGAGGGTTGAGGATTGAGGTTTGAGGACAGAGCATTGAGGATAGAGGATTGTGAATTGATAATTGAGGATTGAGTATTGAAGATTTAGGATAGGGTATTGAGGATTGAGGATTGGGGATTGAGGATCTAGTATTGGAGATTGATTATTTAGGCTTGAAGATAGAGGGTTGAGGATTGAGGATTGAGGATTGAGAATTGAGAATTGAGAATGAGGACTGAGGTTTGAGGATTTAGGTTTGAGGAATGAGGATTGAGGATTGAGGATTGAGGATTGAGGATTGAGGATTGAGTATTGAAGGTTGAGGATTGATGACTGAGTATTGAGGATTGAGGATTGAGGATTGAGGATTGAGGATTGAAGATTGAGTGTTGAGGATTGAGGGTTGAGGATTGAGGATTGAGTATTGAGGATTGAGGATGAGGGCTGAGGTTTGAGGTTTGAGGTTTGAGTATTGAATCCTGAGAATTCAGGATATTCTATTGAGTATTGAGAATTGATGATTGATGGTTGAGTATTGAGTATTGAGGGTTGAGGATTGAGGATTGAGGATTGAGTATTGAAGATTGAGGATTCATGATTGAGGATTGAGGGTTGAGGATGAGGATTGAGGATTGAGGATTGAAGATTGAGAATTGAGGATTGAAGGTTGAGGATTGAGGAATGAGGATTGAGGATTGAGGATGAGGGCTGATGGTTGAGGGTTGAGGTTTTAGGACTGAGGACTGAGGACTGAGGATTGAGAGTTGAGGATTGAGGATTAAGGATTGAAGATTGAGGATTGGGTATTGAGGATTGAAGAATGAGTATTGAGGATTGAGGATTGATGACTGGGGACTGAAGATTGAGTATTGAGGGTTGAAGATTGAGTATTGATGATTGAAGATTGAGGATTGAGTATTGAGGGTTGAGGGTTGAGGACGGGGACTGACGGTTGAGGATTGAGGTTTGAGGATTGAGGGTTGAGGACTGAGGCCTGAGGATAGAGGATTGAGGATGGAGCATTGAGGATTGAAGATTGCGGATTGGGTATTGAGGATTGAAGAATGAGGATTGAGGATTGAGGATTGAGGATTGAGGATTGAGGATTGAGGATTGAAGATTGAGTATTGGCGACTGAGTGTTGAGGGTTGAGTTATGACAATTGATGTTAGTGGATAGAGGTCTAAAGATTGCAGATTGAGTATTGAGTATTGAAAACTGTGAATTGACGATATTCTATTGAGGATTGTGAATTGACGACTGATTGTTGAGGACTTAGGTCTGAAGATTGAGGATTCAGGGTTGAGGATTCAGGATTGAGGTTTGAGGACTGAGGATTGAGGATTGAGGATTGAGGATTGAGGATTGAGGATTGAGGATTGGGGATTCAGGATTGAGGATAGAGGATTGAGTATTGAAGGTTGAGGATTGATGACTGAGGATTGAGGATTGCGGATTGACGATTGAGGATTGAGGATTGAGGGTTGAAGGCTGAGTGTTGAGGATTGAAGGTTGAGGATTGACGATTGAGGATTGAGGATTGAGGATGATGGCTGAGGTTTGAGGTTTGAGGTTTGAGTATTGGATCCTGAGAATTCAGGATGTTCTTTTGAGTATTGAGAATTGAGTATTGATGCTTTAGTATTGAGGATTCAGGATTGAGGATTGAGGATTGAGTATTGAAGATTGAGTATTGATGATTTTAGGATTTAGCATTGAGGATTGAGGATTGAGGATTGAGGATTGAGGATTGAATATTGAGTATTGAGGATTGATGGTTGAGGACTGAGGAATAAGGATTGAGGATTGAGGATGAGGGCTAAGGGTTGAGGATTGTGGTTTGAGGACTGACGACTGAGGATTGAGGATTGAGAGTTGAGGATTGAGGATTGAGGATTGAAGATTGAGGATTGGGTATTGAGGAATGAAGAATGAGGATTGAGGATTGAGGATTGAGGATTGAGGATTGAAGATTGAGTATTGAGGATTGAAGATTGAGGATTGAGGATTGAGGGTTGAGCATTGAGGATTGAGTATTGAGGATTGAGGATTGAGGGTTGAGGATTGAAGACTGACTATTGAGGATTGAAGATTGAGGATTGAGTATTGAGGATTGAGGATTGAGGATTGAATATTGAGGATTGGGGATTGAGGATTGAGGATTGAGAACTGAGGATTAAGGATTGAGGATTGAGGATTGAGGATTGAGGACTGAGGATTGAGGATTGAGGATTGAGCATTGAGGATTGAAGATTGAGGACTGGGGATTGAGGATTGAAGATTGAGGATTAAGGATTGAGGATTAGGGCTTGGGGATCTAGGATTGGAGATTGATTATTGAGGATTCAAGATCGAGGGTTGAGGATTGAGGGTTGAGAATTGAGAGTTGAGGATGGGGACTTAGGGTTGAGGATTGAGGTTTGTGATACGAGGATTGAGGATTGAGGATTGAGGACTGAGGATTGACGATTGAGTATTGAAGATTGAGGATTGATGACTGACGATTGAGGATTGAGGATTGATGATTGCGGATTGAGGATTGAAGATTGAGTATTGAGGATTGAATATTGAGGATTGAGGATTGAGTGTTGAGTATTGAAGATTGAGAATTGACGATTGAGGATTGAAGATTGAGTATTGACGATTGAAGATTGAGGATTGAGGATTGAGGATTGAATATTGAGGACTGAGTGTTGAGGGTTGAGAGATGAGAATTGATGTTTGTGGATGGAGATTTGAAGATTGAAGATTGAGGATTGAGTATTGGAAACTGAGAATTCAGGATATTCAACTGAGTATTGAGAATTGAGGGTTGATGGTTGAGTATTGAGGATTGATGGTTGAGGGTTGTGTGTTGAATATTGAGGATTGGCGGATTGAGTATTGAAGATTAAGGCCTGAGGACTGGGGATTGAGTATTGAGGATTGAGTATTGAGGATTGAGGATTGAAGATTGAGTATTGATGATTGAAGATTGCGGGTTGATTATTGAGGGCTGAGGATTGATGACGAGGGCTGAGGGCTGAGGATTGAGTACTGAGGATTGAGGATTGAGGACTGGGCATTCAGGATTGAAGATTGAGGACTGGGGATTGTGTATTGAAGATTGAGGATTAAGGATTGAGGATTGGGGATTGGGGATCTAGGGTTGGAGATTGATTATTGATGATAGAAGATTGAGGGTTGAGGGTTGAGGATTGAGGATTGAGAATTGAAAATTGAGGATGAGGACTGAGGGTTGAGGATTGAGGTTTGAGGTACGAGGATTGAGGTTTGAGGATTGAGGTCTGAGGATTGACGATTGAGTATTGAAGATTGAGGCTTGATGACTGAGGATTCAGGATTGAGGATTGATGATTGCGGATTGAGTATTTAAAGTTGAGTATTCAGGATTGAATATTGAGGATTGAGGATTGAGGATTCAGGATTGAAGGTTGAGTATTGTGGATTGATGATTGAGGATTGAGGATTGACGATTGAGGTTTGAGGATTGAGGTTTGAGGATTGACGATGAGGGCTGAGGGTTGAGGATTGATGTTTGATGTCTGAGGTCTGAGGATTGAGGATTGAGAGTTGAGGATTGTGGATTGAGGATTGAGGATTGAAGATTGAGGATTGGGTATTGAGGATTGAAGAATGAGGATTGAGGATTGAGGATTGGGGATTGGGGACTGAGGATTGAATATTCAGGATTGAGGATTGAGGATTGAGGATTGAGGATTGAAGATTCAGCATTGAGGATCGAGGATTGAGAATTGGGGATTGAGGATTGAACATTGAGGACTGAGTGTTGAGGGTTGAATGATGAGAATTGATGACTGTGGATAGAGATTTGAAGATTGCAGATTGAGTATTGAGTATTGAAAACTGTGAATTGAGAATATTATACTGAGGATTGAGGATTGACAACTGATTGTTGAGGACTGAGGGCTGAAGATTGAGGATTCAGGATTGAGGGTTCAGAATTGAGGTTTGAGGACTGAGGATTGAGGATTGAAGATTGAGTATTGAGGGTTGAAGATTGAGGATTGAGGTTGAGGATTGAGGATTGAGGATGAGGCCTGAGGGTTGAGGATTGAGGTTTGAGGACTGAGGTCTGAGGATTGAGTATTGAGAATTGAGGATTGAGGATTGAGTATTGAAGGTTGAGGATTGGGTATTGAGGATTGAAGAATGAGGATTGAGGATTGAGGATCCAGGATTGTGGATTGAATATTGAGTATTGAGGATTGAAGACTGACGATTGAGTATTGAGGATTCAGGATTGAGGATTGAGAATTGAAGATTGAGGATTGTGGACTGAGTGTTGAGGGTTGTGTGATGAGGATTGATGTTTGTGTATAGATATTTGAAGATTGCAGATTGAGCATTGAGTATTGAAAACTGTGAATTGATGATATTCTATTGAGGATTGAGAATTGACAGCTGATTGTTGAGGACTGAGGGCTGAAGATTGAGGATTCAGGATTGAGAATTCAGAATTGAGGATTGAGGACTGAGGACTGAGGATTGAAGATTGAGTATTGAGGATTGAAAATTGAGGATTAAGGAGTGAGGATTGGGGATTGAGGATCTAGGATTGAAAATTGATTATAGAGGATAGAACATTGAGGATTGAGGATTGAGGATTGAGAATTGAGAATTGAGGATTGAGGATTGAGGATTGAGGATTGGGGATTGAGGATTGAGGATAGAGGATTGAGTATTGAAGGTTGAGGATTGATGACTGAGGATTGAGGATTGCGGATTGACGATTGAGGATTGAGGATTGAGGGTTGAAGGCTGAGTGTTGAGGATTGAGGGTTGAGGATTGACGAATGAGGATTGAGGATTGAGGATGATGGCTGAGTTTTGAGGTTTGAGGTTTGAGTATTGGATCCTGAGAATTCAGGATGTTCTTTTGAGTATTGAGAATTGAGTATTGATGCTTTAGTATTGAGGATTCAGGATTGAGGATTGAGGATTGAGTATTGAAGATTGAGTATTGATGATTGAGGATTTAGCATTGAGGATTGAGGATTGAGGATTGAGGATTGAGGATTGAAAATTGAGTATTGAGGATTGATGGTTGAGGACTGAGGAATAAGGATTGAGGATTGAGGATGAGGTCTGAGGATTGAGTATTGAGAATTGAGGATTGAGGATTGAGTATTGAAGGTTGAGGATTGGGTATTGAGGATTGAAGAATGAGGATTGAGGATTGAGGATCCAGGATTGTGGATTGAATATTGAGTATTGAGGATTGAAGACTGACGATTGAGTATTGAGGATTCAGGATTGAGGATTGAGAATTGAAGATTGAGGATTGTGGACTGAGTGTTGAGGGTTGTGTGATGAGGATTGATGTTTGTGTATAGATATTTGAAGATTGCAGATTGAGCATTGAGTATTGAAAACTGTGAATTGATGATATTCTATTGAGGATTGAGAATTGACAGCTGATTGTTGAGGACTGAGGGCTGAAGATTGAGGATTCAGGATTGAGAATTCAGAATTGAGGATTGAGGACTGAGGACTGAGGATTGAAGATTGAGTATTGAGGATTGAAAATTGAGGATTAAGGAGTGAGGATTGGGGATTGAGGATCTAGGATTGAAAATTGATTATAGAGGATAGAACATTGAGGATTGAGGATTGAGGATTGAGAATTGAGAATTGAGGATTGAGGATTGAGGATTGAGGATTGGGGATTGAGGATTGAGGATAGAGGATTGAGTATTGAAGGTTGAGGATTGATGACTGAGGATTGAGGATTGCGGATTGACGATTGAGGATTGAGGATTGAGGGTTGAAGGCTGAGTGTTGAGGATTGAGGGTTGAGGATTGACGAATGAGGATTGAGGATTGAGGATGATGGCTGAGTTTTGAGGTTTGAGGTTTGAGTATTGGATCCTGAGAATTCAGGATGTTCTTTTGAGTATTGAGAATTGAGTATTGATGCTTTAGTATTGAGGATTCAGGATTGAGGATTGAGGATTGAGTATTGAAGATTGAGTATTGATGATTGAGGATTTAGCATTGAGGATTGAGGATTGAGGATTGAGGATTGAGGATTGAAAATTGAGTATTGAGGATTGATGGTTGAGGACTGAGGAATAAGGATTGAGGATTGAGGATGAGGGCTGAGGGTTGAGGATTGTGGTTTGAGGACTGACGACTGAGGATTGAGGATTGAGAATTGAGGATTGAGGATTGAGGATTGAAGATTGAGGATTGGGTATTGAGGATTGAAGAATGAGGATTGAGGATTGAGGATTGAGGATTGAGGATTGAAGATTGAGTATTGAGGATTGAAGATTGAGGATTGAGGATTGAGGGTTGAGGATTGAGGATTGAGTATTGAGGATTGAGGATTGAGGATTGAGGATTGAAGATTGACTATTGAGGATTGAAGATTGAGGATTGAGGATTGAGGGTTGAGCATTGAGGACGAGGACTGACAGTTGAGGATTGTGGTTTGAGGATTTAGGGTTGAGCATTGAGAATTGAGGATGAGGACTGAGGTTTGAGGATTGATGACTGAGGATTGAGGATTGAGGATTGATGATTGCGGATTGAGGACTGAAGATTGAGCATTGAGGATTGAATATTGAGGATTGAGGATTGAGCATTGAGGATTGAGGATTGGGTATTGAGGATTGAAGATTGAGGATTGTGGATTGAGGATTGAGGATTGAGGATTGAGGATTGAGGATTGAGGATTGAGGATTGAGGATAGAGGATTGAAGATTGAGGATTGGGGACTGAGTGTTGAGGGTTGAGTGATGAGAATTGATGTTTCTGAATGGAGAATTGAAGATTGAAGATTGAGGATTGAGTATTGAAAACTGAGATTTCAGGATATTCTATTGAGGATTGAGAATTTTGGATTGATGGTTGAGTATTGAGGATTGATGGTTGAGGGTTGTGTGTTGAATATTGAGGATTGGCGGATTGAGTATTGAAGATTGAGGACTGAGGACTGAGGATTGAGTATTGAGGATTGAGGATTGAAGATTGAGTATTGATGAGTGAAGATTGCGGATTGATTATTGAGGGTTGAGGTTTGAGGACGAGGACTGAGGGTTGAGGATTGAGGTTTGAGGACAGAGCATTGAGGATAGAGGATTGTGAATTGATAATTGAGGATTGAGTATTGAAGATTTAGGATAGGGTATTGAGGATTGAGGATTGGGGATTGAGGATCTAGTATTGGAGATTGATTATTTAGGCTTGAAGATAGAGGGTTGAGGATTGAGGATTGAGGATTGAGAATTGAGAATTGAGAATGAGGACTGAGGTTTGAGGATTTAGGTTTGAGGAATGAGGATTGAGGATTGAGGATTGAGGATTGAGGATTGAGGATTGAGTATTGAAGGTTGAGGATTGATGACTGAGTATTGAGGATTGAGGATTGAGGATTGAGGATTGAGGATTGAAGATTGAGTGTTGAGGATTGAGGGTTGAGGATTGAGGATTGAGTATTGAGGATTGAGGATGAGGGCTGAGGTTTGAGGTTTGAGGTTTGAGTATTGAATCCTGAGAATTCAGGATATTCTATTGAGTATTGAGAATTGATGATTGATGGTTGAGTATTGAGTATTGAGGGTTGAGGATTGAGGATTGAGGATTGAGTATTGAAGATTGAGGATTCATGATTGAGGATTGAGGGTTGAGGATGAGGATTGAGGATTGAGGATTGAAGATTGAGAATTGAGGATTGAAGGTTGAGGATTGAGGAATGAGGATTGAGGATTGAGGATGAGGGCTGATGGTTGAGGGTTGAGGTTTTAGGACTGAGGACTGAGGACTGAGGATTGAGAGTTGAGGATTGAGGATTAAGGATTGAAGATTGAGGATTGGGTATTGAGGATTGAAGAATGAGTATTGAGGATTGAGGATTGATGACTGGGGACTGAAGATTGAGTATTGAGGGTTGAAGATTGAGTATTGATGATTGAAGATTGAGGATTGAGTATTGAGGGTTGAGGGTTGAGGACGGGGACTGACGGTTGAGGATTGAGGTTTGAGGATTGAGGGTTGAGGACTGAGGCCTGAGGATAGAGGATTGAGGATGGAGCATTGAGGATTGAAGATTGCGGATTGGGTATTGAGGATTGAAGAATGAGGATTGAGGATTGAGGATTGAGGATTGAGGATTGAGGATTGAGGATTGAAGATTGAGTATTGGCGACTGAGTGTTGAGGGTTGAGTTATGACAATTGATGTTAGTGGATAGAGGTCTAAAGATTGCAGATTGAGTATTGAGTATTGAAAACTGTGAATTGACGATATTCTATTGAGGATTGTGAATTGACGACTGATTGTTGAGGACTTAGGTCTGAAGATTGAGGATTCAGGGTTGAGGATTCAGGATTGAGGTTTGAGGACTGAGGATTGAGGATTGAGGATTGAGGATTGAGGATTGAGGATTGAGGATTGGGGATTCAGGATTGAGGATAGAGGATTGAGTATTGAAGGTTGAGGATTGATGACTGAGGATTGAGGATTGCGGATTGACGATTGAGGATTGAGGATTGAGGGTTGAAGGCTGAGTGTTGAGGATTGAAGGTTGAGGATTGACGATTGAGGATTGAGGATTGAGGATGATGGCTGAGGTTTGAGGTTTGAGGTTTGAGTATTGGATCCTGAGAATTCAGGATGTTCTTTTGAGTATTGAGAATTGAGTATTGATGCTTTAGTATTGAGGATTCAGGATTGAGGATTGAGGATTGAGTATTGAAGATTGAGTATTGATGATTTTAGGATTTAGCATTGAGGATTGAGGATTGAGGATTGAGGATTGAGGATTGAATATTGAGTATTGAGGATTGATGGTTGAGGACTGAGGAATAAGGATTGAGGATTGAGGATGAGGGCTAAGGGTTGAGGATTGTGGTTTGAGGACTGACGACTGAGGATTGAGGATTGAGAGTTGAGGATTGAGGATTGAGGATTGAAGATTGAGGATTGGGTATTGAGGAATGAAGAATGAGGATTGAGGATTGAGGATTGAGGATTGAGGATTGAAGATTGAGTATTGAGGATTGAAGATTGAGGATTGAGGATTGAGGGTTGAGCATTGAGGATTGAGTATTGAGGATTGAGGATTGAGGGTTGAGGATTGAAGACTGACTATTGAGGATTGAAGATTGAGGATTGAGTATTGAGGATTGAGGATTGAGGATTGAATATTGAGGATTGGGGATTGAGGATTGAGGATTGAGAACTGAGGATTAAGGATTGAGGATTGAGGATTGAGGATTGAGGACTGAGGATTGAGGATTGAGGATTGAGCATTGAGGATTGAAGATTGAGGACTGGGGATTGAGGATTGAAGATTGAGGATTAAGGATTGAGGATTAGGGCTTGGGGATCTAGGATTGGAGATTGATTATTGAGGATTCAAGATCGAGGGTTGAGGATTGAGGGTTGAGAATTGAGAGTTGAGGATGGGGACTTAGGGTTGAGGATTGAGGTTTGTGATACGAGGATTGAGGATTGAGGATTGAGGACTGAGGATTGACGATTGAGTATTGAAGATTGAGGATTGATGACTGACGATTGAGGATTGAGGATTGATGATTGCGGATTGAGGATTGAAGATTGAGTATTGAGGATTGAATATTGAGGATTGAGGATTGAGTGTTGAGTATTGAAGATTGAGAATTGACGATTGAGGATTGAAGATTGAGTATTGACGATTGAAGATTGAGGATTGAGGATTGAGGATTGAATATTGAGGACTGAGTGTTGAGGGTTGAGAGATGAGAATTGATGTTTGTGGATGGAGATTTGAAGATTGAAGATTGAGGATTGAGTATTGGAAACTGAGAATTCAGGATATTCAACTGAGTATTGAGAATTGAGGGTTGATGGTTGAGTATTGAGGATTGATGGTTGAGGGTTGTGTGTTGAATATTGAGGATTGGCGGATTGAGTATTGAAGATTAAGGCCTGAGGACTGGGGATTGAGTATTGAGGATTGAGTATTGAGGATTGAGGATTGAAGATTGAGTATTGATGATTGAAGATTGCGGGTTGATTATTGAGGGCTGAGGATTGATGACGAGGGCTGAGGGCTGAGGATTGAGTACTGAGGATTGAGGATTGAGGACTGGGCATTCAGGATTGAAGATTGAGGACTGGGGATTGTGTATTGAAGATTGAGGATTAAGGATTGAGGATTGGGGATTGGGGATCTAGGGTTGGAGATTGATTATTGATGATAGAAGATTGAGGGTTGAGGGTTGAGGATTGAGGATTGAGAATTGAAAATTGAGGATGAGGACTGAGGGTTGAGGATTGAGGTTTGAGGTACGAGGATTGAGGTTTGAGGATTGAGGTCTGAGGATTGACGATTGAGTATTGAAGATTGAGGCTTGATGACTGAGGATTCAGGATTGAGGATTGATGATTGCGGATTGAGTATTTAAAGTTGAGTATTCAGGATTGAATATTGAGGATTGAGGATTGAGGATTCAGGATTGAAGGTTGAGTATTGTGGATTGATGATTGAGGATTGAGGATTGACGATTGAGGTTTGAGGATTGAGGTTTGAGGATTGACGATGAGGGCTGAGGGTTGAGGATTGATGTTTGATGTCTGAGGTCTGAGGATTGAGGATTGAGAGTTGAGGATTGTGGATTGAGGATTGAGGATTGAAGATTGAGGATTGGGTATTGAGGATTGAAGAATGAGGATTGAGGATTGAGGATTGGGGATTGGGGACTGAGGATTGAATATTCAGGATTGAGGATTGAGGATTGAGGATTGAGGATTGAAGATTCAGCATTGAGGATCGAGGATTGAGAATTGGGGATTGAGGATTGAACATTGAGGACTGAGTGTTGAGGGTTGAATGATGAGAATTGATGACTGTGGATAGAGATTTGAAGATTGCAGATTGAGTATTGAGTATTGAAAACTGTGAATTGAGAATATTATACTGAGGATTGAGGATTGACAACTGATTGTTGAGGACTGAGGGCTGAAGATTGAGGATTCAGGATTGAGGGTTCAGAATTGAGGTTTGAGGACTGAGGATTGAGGATTGAAGATTGAGTATTGAGGGTTGAAGATTGAGGATTGAGGTTGAGGATTGAGGATTGAGGATGAGGCCTGAGGGTTGAGGATTGAGGTTTGAGGACTGAGGTCTGAGGATTGAGTATTGAGAATTGAGGATTGAGGATTGAGTATTGAAGGTTGAGGATTGGGTATTGAGGATTGAAGAATGAGGATTGAGGATTGAGGATCCAGGATTGTGGATTGAATATTGAGTATTGAGGATTGAAGACTGACGATTGAGTATTGAGGATTCAGGATTGAGGATTGAGAATTGAAGATTGAGGATTGTGGACTGAGTGTTGAGGGTTGTGTGATGAGGATTGATGTTTGTGTATAGATATTTGAAGATTGCAGATTGAGCATTGAGTATTGAAAACTGTGAATTGATGATATTCTATTGAGGATTGAGAATTGACAGCTGATTGTTGAGGACTGAGGGCTGAAGATTGAGGATTCAGGATTGAGAATTCAGAATTGAGGATTGAGGACTGAGGACTGAGGATTGAAGATTGAGTATTGAGGATTGAAAATTGAGGATTAAGGAGTGAGGATTGGGGATTGAGGATCTAGGATTGAAAATTGATTATAGAGGATAGAACATTGAGGATTGAGGATTGAGGATTGAGAATTGAGAATTGAGGATTGAGGATTGAGGATTGAGGATTGGGGATTGAGGATTGAGGATAGAGGATTGAGTATTGAAGGTTGAGGATTGATGACTGAGGATTGAGGATTGCGGATTGACGATTGAGGATTGAGGATTGAGGGTTGAAGGCTGAGTGTTGAGGATTGAGGGTTGAGGATTGACGAATGAGGATTGAGGATTGAGGATGATGGCTGAGTTTTGAGGTTTGAGGTTTGAGTATTGGATCCTGAGAATTCAGGATGTTCTTTTGAGTATTGAGAATTGAGTATTGATGCTTTAGTATTGAGGATTCAGGATTGAGGATTGAGGATTGAGTATTGAAGATTGAGTATTGATGATTGAGGATTTAGCATTGAGGATTGAGGATTGAGGATTGAGGATTGAGGATTGAAAATTGAGTATTGAGGATTGATGGTTGAGGACTGAGGAATAAGGATTGAGGATTGAGGATGAGGTCTGAGGATTGAGTATTGAGAATTGAGGATTGAGGATTGAGTATTGAAGGTTGAGGATTGGGTATTGAGGATTGAAGAATGAGGATTGAGGATTGAGGATCCAGGATTGTGGATTGAATATTGAGTATTGAGGATTGAAGACTGACGATTGAGTATTGAGGATTCAGGATTGAGGATTGAGAATTGAAGATTGAGGATTGTGGACTGAGTGTTGAGGGTTGTGTGATGAGGATTGATGTTTGTGTATAGATATTTGAAGATTGCAGATTGAGCATTGAGTATTGAAAACTGTGAATTGATGATATTCTATTGAGGATTGAGAATTGACAGCTGATTGTTGAGGACTGAGGGCTGAAGATTGAGGATTCAGGATTGAGAATTCAGAATTGAGGATTGAGGACTGAGGACTGAGGATTGAAGATTGAGTATTGAGGATTGAAAATTGAGGATTAAGGAGTGAGGATTGGGGATTGAGGATCTAGGATTGAAAATTGATTATAGAGGATAGAACATTGAGGATTGAGGATTGAGGATTGAGAATTGAGAATTGAGGATTGAGGATTGAGGATTGAGGATTGGGGATTGAGGATTGAGGATAGAGGATTGAGTATTGAAGGTTGAGGATTGATGACTGAGGATTGAGGATTGCGGATTGACGATTGAGGATTGAGGATTGAGGGTTGAAGGCTGAGTGTTGAGGATTGAGGGTTGAGGATTGACGAATGAGGATTGAGGATTGAGGATGATGGCTGAGTTTTGAGGTTTGAGGTTTGAGTATTGGATCCTGAGAATTCAGGATGTTCTTTTGAGTATTGAGAATTGAGTATTGATGCTTTAGTATTGAGGATTCAGGATTGAGGATTGAGGATTGAGTATTGAAGATTGAGTATTGATGATTGAGGATTTAGCATTGAGGATTGAGGATTGAGGATTGAGGATTGAGGATTGAAAATTGAGTATTGAGGATTGATGGTTGAGGACTGAGGAATAAGGATTGAGGATTGAGGATGAGGGCTGAGGGTTGAGGATTGTGGTTTGAGGACTGACGACTGAGGATTGAGGATTGAGAATTGAGGATTGAGGATTGAGGATTGAAGATTGAGGATTGGGTATTGAGGATTGAAGAATGAGGATTGAGGATTGAGGATTGAGGATTGAGGATTGAAGATTGAGTATTGAGGATTGAAGATTGAGGATTGAGGATTGAGGGTTGAGGATTGAGGATTGAGTATTGAGGATTGAGGATTGAGGATTGAGGATTGAAGATTGACTATTGAGGATTGAAGATTGAGGATTGAGTATTGAGGATTGAGGATTGAGGATTGAATATTGAGGATTGGGGATTGAGGATTGAGGATTGAGGACTGAGGATTGAGGACTGAGGATTGAGGATTGAGGATTGAGGACTGAGGATTGAGGATTGAGGATTGAGCATTGAGGATTGAAGATTGAGGACTGGGGATTGAGGATTGAAGATTGAGGATTAAGGATTGAGGATTGGGGATTGGGGATCTAGGATTGGAGATTGATTATTGAGGATTCAAGATTGAGGGTTGAGGATTGAGGGTTGAGAATTGAGAGTTGAGGATGGGGACTTAGGGTTGAGGATTGAGGTTTGTGATACGAGGATTGAGGATTGAGGATTGAGGACTGAGGATTGATGATTGAGTATTGAAGATTGAGGATTGATGACTGAGGATTGAGGATTGAGGATTGATGATTGCGGATTGAGTATTGAGGATTGAGGATTGAAGATTGAGTATTGATGATTGAAGATTGCGGGTTGATTATTGAGGGTGGAGGATTGATGACGAGGACTGAGGGCTGAGGATTGTGGACTGAGGATTGACGATTGAGTATTGAAGATTGAGGCTTGATGAGTGAGGATTCAGGATTGAGGATTGATGATTGCGGATTGAGTATTGAAAGTTGAGTATTGAGGATTGAATATTGAGTATTGAGGATTGAGGATTGAGTTTTGAAGGTTGAGTATTGTGGATTGAACATTGAGGATTGAGGATTGACGATTGAGGATTTAGGATTGAGGTTTGAGGATTGACGATGAGGGCTGAGGGTTGAGGATTGAGGTTTGAGGTCTGATGACTGAGGATTGGGGATTGAGAATTGAGGATTGAGGATTGAGGATTGAAGATTGAGGATTGTGTATTGAGGATAGAAGAATGAGGATTGAGGATTGAGGATTGAGGATTGAGGATTGGGGACAGAGGATTGAATATTCAGGATTGAGGATTGAGGATTGAGGATTGAGTATTGAGGATTGAAGATTCAGTATTGAGGATCGAAGATTGAGAATTGAGGATTGAGGATTGAACATTGAGTACTGAGTGTTGAGGGTTGACTGATGAGAATTGATATTTGTGGATAGAGATTTGAAGATTGCAGATTGAGTATTGAGTATTGAAAACTGTGAATTGAGGACATTATACTGAGGATTGAGGATTGACAACTGATTGTTGAGGACTGAGGGCTGTAGGTTGAGGATTCAGTATTGAGGATTCAGAATTGAGGTTTGAGGACTGAGGATTGAAGATTGAAGATTGAGTATTGAGGATTGAAGATTGAGGATTGAGGTTGAGGATTGAGGATTGAGGATGAGGGCTGAGGGTTGAGGATTGAGGTTTGAGGACTGAGGTCTGAGGATTGAGTATTGAGAATTGAGGATTGAGGATTGAGTATTGAAGGTTGAGGATTGGGTATTGAGGATTGAAGAATGAGGATTGAGGATTGAGTATCCAGGATTGTGGATTGAATATTGAGTATTGAGGATTGAAGACTGACGATTGAGTATTGAGGATTGAGGATTGAGGATTGAGAATTGAGGACTGATGAATGAGTATTGATGGTTGAAGATTGAGGATTGAGGATTGAGGATTGAGGATTGAGGATTGAAGATTGAGGATTGTGGACTGAGTGTTGAGGGTTGTGTGATGAGGATTGATGTTTGTGTATAGATATTTGAAGATTGCAGATTGAGCATTGAGTATTGAAAACTGTGAATTGATGATATTCTATTGAGGATTGAGAATTGACAGCTGATTGTTGAGGACTGAGGGCTGAAGATTGAGGATTCAGGATTGAGAATTCAGAATTGAGGATTGAGGACTGAGGACTGAGGATTGAAGATTGAGTATTGAGGATTGAAAATTGAGGATTAAGGATTGAGGATTGGGGATTGAGGATCTAGGATTGAAAATTGATTATAGAGGATCGAAGATTGAGGATTGAGGATTGAGGATTGAGAATTGAGAATTGAGGATAAGGACTGAGGGATGAGGATTGAGGTTTGAGGAATGAGGATTGAGGATTGAGTGTTGAGGATTGAAGATTGAGTATTGATGATTGAAGATTGAGGATTGAGGACTGAGGGTTGAGGATTGAGGACGAGGACTGACAGTTGAGGATTGTGGTTTGAGGATTGAGGGTTGAGGATTGAGAATTGAGGATGAGGACTGAAGTTTGAGGATTGATGACTGAGTATTGAGGATTGAGGATTGATGATTGCGGATTGAGGACTGAAGATTGAGTATTGAGGATTGAATATTGAGGATTGAGGATTGAGTATTGAGGATTGAAGATTGAGTATTGAGGATTGAAGATTGAGGATTGAGGATTGAGGATTGAGGGTTGAGGATTGAGGATTGAGGATTGAGGATAGAGATTCGAAGATTGCAGACCGAGAATTTAGTATTGAAAACTGTGAATTGATGATATTCTATTGAGGATTGAGGATTGACAACTGATTGTTGAGGTCTGAAGTCTGAAGGTTGAGGACTGAGTGTTGAGGATTCAGGATTGAGGTTTGAGGACTGATGATTGAGGATTGAGGATTGAGGCATGAGGATTGTGGATTGAGGATTGAAGATTTAGGTTTGAGGATCCAGGATGAGGGCTGAAGGTTGAGGATTGAGGTTTGAGGACTGAGGACTGAGGATTGAGGGTTGAGAAATAAGGATTGAGGATTGAGGATTGAAGATTGAGGGTTGGGTGTTGAGGATTGAAGAATGAGGATTGAGGATTGAGTATTGAGGATTGAGGATAGAAGATTGAGTATTGAGGATTGAAGACTGACGATTGAGTGTTGAGGATTGAGGGTTGAGGATTTAGGATTGAGAATCGAGGATTGAGGATTGAGGATCGAAGATTGAGAATTGGGTATTGAGGATTGAAGAATGGGGATTGAGGATTGAGGATTCGGTATAGAGGATTGAAGATTGAGGATTGAGAATTGAGGATTGAGGATTGAAGATTGAGTATTGAGGATTGAAGATTGAGGATTGAGGATTGAGTATTGAAGATTGACGATTGGGAAATGAGTGTTGAGGGTTGAGTGATGAGAATTGATGTTTGTGAATGGAGATTTGAAGATTGAAGATTGAGGATTGAGTATTGAAAACTGAGAATTCAGGATCTTCTATTGAGTATTGAGAATTTTGGATTGATGGCTGAGGGTTGTGTGTTGAATATTGAGGATTGACGGAATGAGTTTTGAAGAATGAGGACCGAGGACTGAGGATTGAGTATTGAGGATTGAGGATTGAGTATTGAGGATTGAGGATTGAAGATTGAGTATTGATGAGTGAAGATTGCGGAATGATTATTGAGGGTTGAGGTTTGAGGACGAGGACTGAGGGTTGAGGATTGAGGTTTGAGGACAGAGGATTGAGGACTGAGGATTGAGAATTGATAATTGAGGATTGAGGATTGAAGATTTAGGATTGGGTATTGAGGATTGAAGATTGAGGATTGAGGTTGAGGATTGAGGATTGAGGATGAGGGCTGAGGGTTGAGGATTGAGGTTTGAGGACTGAGGTCTGAGGATTGAGTATTGAGAATTGAGGATTGAGGATTGAGTATTGAAGGTTGAGGATTGGGTATTGAGGTTTGAAGAATGAGGATTGAGGATTGAGGATCCAGGATTGTGGATTGAATATTGAGTATTGAGGATTGAAGACTGACGATTGAGTATTGAGGATTGAGGATTGAGGATTGAGAATTGAGGACTGATGAATGAGTATTGATGGTTGAAGATTGAGGATTGAGGATTGAGGATTGAGGATTGAGGATTGAGGATTGAAGATTGAGGATTGTGGACTGAGTGTTGAGTGTTGTGTGATGAGGATTGATGTTTGTGTATAGATATTTGAAGATTGCAGATTGAGCATTGAGTATTGAAAACTGTGAATTGATGATATTCTATTGAGGATTGAGAATTGACAGCTGATTGTTGAGGACTGATGGCTGAAGATTGAGGATTCAGGATTGAGAATTCAGAATTGAGGATTGAGGACTGAGGACTGAGGATTGAAGATTGAGTATTGAGGATTGAAAATTGAGGATTAAAGATTGAGGATTGGGGATTGAGGATCTAGGATTGAAAATTGATTATAGAGGATCGAAGATTGAGGATTGAGGATTGAGGATTGAGAATTGAGAATTGAGTATAAGGACTGAGGCTTGAGGATTGAGGTTTGAGGAATGAGGATTGAGGATTGAGTGTTGAGGATTGAAGATTGAGTATTGATGATTGAAGATTGAGGATTGAGGACTGAGGGTTGAGGATTGAGGACGAGGACTGACAGTTGAGGATTGTGGTTTGAGGATTGAGGGTTGAGGATTGAGAATTGAGGATGAGGACTGAAGTTTGAGGATTGATGACTGAGGATTGAGGATTGAGGATTGATGATTGCGGATTGAGGACTGAAGATTGAGTATTGAGGATTGAATATTGAGGATTGAGGATTGAGTATTGAGGATTGAAGATTGAGTATTGAGGATTGAAGATTGAGGATTGAGGATTGAGGATTGAGGATTGAGGATTGAGTGTCGAAGGCTGAGTGTTGAGGATTGAAGGTTGAGGATTGACGATTGAGGATTGAGGATTGAGGATGATGGCTGAGGTTTGAGGTTTGAGGTTTGAGTATTGGATCCTGAGAATTCAGGATGTTCTTTTGAGTATTGAGAATTGAGTATTGATGCCTTAGTATTGAGGATTCAGGATTGAGGATTGAGGATTGAGTATTGAAGATTGAGTATTGATGATTGAGGATTTAGCATTGAGGATTGAGGATTGAGGATTGAGGATTGAGGATTGAAAATTGAGTATTGAGGATTGATGGTTGAGGACTGAGGAGTAAGGATTGAGGATTGAGGATGAGGGCTGAGGGTTGAGGATTGTGGTTTGAGGACTGTCGACTGAGGATTGAGGATTGAGAATTGGTTATTGAGGTTTGAGGATTGAAGATTGAGGATTGAGTATTGAGGATTGAGGATTGAGGATTGAGGATTGAATATTGAGGATTGGGGATTGAGGATTGAGGATTGAGAATTGGGGATTGAGGATTGAACATTGAGGACTGAGTGTTGAGGGTTGAGTGATGAGAATTGATGACTGTGGATAGAGATTTGAAGATTGCAGATTGAGTATTGAGTATTGAAAACTGTGAATTGAGAATATTATACTGAGGATTGAGGATTGACAACTGATTGTTGAGGACTGAGGGCTGAAGATTGAGGATTCAGGATTGAGGGTTCAGAATTGAGGTTTGAGGACTGAGGATTGAGGATTGAAGATTGAGTATTGAGGATTGAAGATTGAGGATTGAGGTTGAGGATTGAGGATTGAGGATGAGGGCTGAGGGTTGAGGATTGAGGTTTGAGGACTGAGGTCTGAGGATTGAGTATTGAGAATTGAGGATTGAGGATTGAGTATTGAAGGTTGAGGATTGGGTATTGAGGATTGAAGAATGAGGATTGAGGATTGAGGATCCAGGATTGTGGATTGAATATTGAGTATTGAGGATTGAAGACTGACGATTGAGTATTGAGGATTGAGGATTGAGGATTGAGAATTGAGGACTGATGAATGAGTATTGATGGTTGAAGATTGAGGATTGAGGATTGAGGATTGAGGATTGAGGATTGAAGATTGAGGATTGTGGACTGAGTGTTGAGGGTTGTGTGATGAGGATTGATGTTTGTGTATAGATATTTGAAGATTGCAGATTGAGCATTGAGTATTGAAAACTGTGAATTGATGATGTTCTACTGAGGATTGAGAATTGACAGCTGATTGTTGAGGACTGAGGGCTGAAGATTGAGGATTCAGGATTGAGAATTCAGAATTGAGGATTGAGGACTGAGGACTGAGGATTGAAGATTGAGTATTGAGGATTGAAAATTGAGGATTAAGGATTGAGGATTGGGGATCGAGGATCTAGGATTGAAAATTGATTATAGAGGATCGAAGATTGAGGATTGAGGATTGAGGATTGAGAATTGAGAATTGAGGATAAGGACTGAGGGTTGAGGATTGAGGTTTGAGGAATGAGGATTGGGGATTGAGTGTTGAGGATTGAAGATTGAGTATTGATGATTGAAGATTGAGGATTGAGGACTGAGGGTTGAGGATTGAGGACGAGGACTGACAGTTGAGGATTGTGTTTTGAGGATTGAGGGTTGAGGATTGAGAATTGAGGATGAGGACTGAAGTTTGAGGATTGATGACTGAGGATTGAGGATTGAGGATTGATGATTGCGGATTGAGGACTGAAGATTGAGTATTGAGGATTGAATATTGAGGATTGAGGATTGAGTATTGAGGATTGAAGATTGAGTATTGAGGATTGAAGATTGAGGATTGAGGATTGAGGATTGAGGGTTGAGTATTGAGGATTGAGGATTGAGGATTGAGGATTGAGGATTGAGGATAGAGGATAGAGGATTGAAGATTGAGGATTGGGGACTGAGTGTTGAGGGTTGAGTGATGAGGATTGATGTTTGTGGACTGAGGACTGAGGATTGAGGGTTGAGAATTAAGGATTGAGGATTGAGGATTGAAGATTGAGGATTGGGTGTTGAGGATTGAAGAATGAGGATTGAGAATTGATGATTGAGGACTGAGGACTGAGGTTTGAAGATTGAGTATTGAGGATTGAAGATTGAGGATTGAGGATTGAGGATTGAGGATTGAGGATTGAGGATTGAGGATTGAGGATTGAGGATTGAGGATTGATGCTTGAGGATGAGGATTGAGGATTGAGGATTGAAGACTGAGGATTGAGGATCGAGGATGAGGGCTGAAGGTTGAGGATTGAGGTTTGAGGACTGAGGACAGAGGATTGAGGGTTGAGAACTAAGGGTTGAGGATTCAGGATGGAAGATTGAGGATTGGGTATCGAGGATTGAAGAATGAGGATTGAGGATTGAGTATTGAGGATTGAGGATTGAAGATTGAGTATTGAGGATTGAAGGCTGACGATTGAGGATTGAGGATTGAGGGTTGAGGATTTAGGATTGAGAATTGAGGATTGAGGACTGAGGATTGAAGATTGAGGATTGGGTATTGAGGATTGAAGAATCAGGATTGAGGATTGAGGATTGAGGATTGAAGGTTCAGGATTGAGAATTGAGGATTGAGGATTGGGGATTGAGTGTTGAGGGTTCAGTGATGAGAATTGATGTTTGTGGATGGAGACTTGAAGATTGAAGATTGAGGATTGAGTATTGAAAGCTGAGAATTCAGGATATTCTATCGAGTATTGAGAATTTTGGATTGATGGTTGAGTATTGAGGATTGATGATTGAGGGTTGTGTGTTGAATATTGAGGATTGGCGGATTGAGTATTGAAGATTGATGACTGTGGACTGAGGATTGAGTATTGAGGATTTAGGATTGAGTACTGAGGATTGAGGATTTAAGATTGAGTATTCATGAGTGAAGATTGCGGATTGATTATTGAGGCTTGAGGTTTGAGGACGAGGACTGAGGGTTGAGGATTGAGGTTTGAGGACAGAGGATTGAGGATTGAGGACTGAGAATTGATAATTGAGGATTGAGGATTGAAGATTTAGGATTGGGTATTGAGGGTTGAGGATTGGGGATTGAGGATCTAGTATTCGATATTGATTATTTAGGATTGAAAATAGAGGTTTGAGGATTGAGGATTGAGGATTGAGGATTGAAGATTGAGTGTTGAGGATTGAGCGTTGAGAAGTGAGGATTGAGTATTGAGGATTGAGGATGAGGGCTGAGGTTTGAGGTTTGAGGTTTGAGTATTGAATCCTGAGAACTCAGGATATTCTATTGAGTATTGAGAATTGAGGATTGATGGTTGAGTATTGAGGATTGAGGATTGAGGATTGAGGGTTGAGTATTGAAGATTGAGGATTGATGATTGAGGATTGAGGATTGAGGATTGAGGATTGAGGATTGAGGATTGAGGATTGAAGATTGAGAATTGAGGATTGAACGTTGAGGATTGAGGAATGAGGATTGAGGATTGAGGACGCGGGCTGATGGTTGAGGGTTGAGGTTTTAGGACTGACGACTGAGGATTGAGGATTGAGAATTGAGGATTGAGGATTGAGGATTGAAGATTGGGGATTGGGTATTGGAGATTGAAGAATGAGGATTCAGGATTGAGGATTGATGATTGGGGATTGAAGACTGAGTATTGAGGATTGAAGATTGAGTATTGATGATTGAAGATTGAGGATTGAGGATTGAGGTTTGAGGGTTGAGGACGAGGACTGACGGTTGAGGATTGAGGTTTGAGGTTTGAGGGTTGAGGACGAGGACTGACGGTTGAGGACTGAGGATAGAGGATTGAGGATGGAGCATTGAGGTTTGAAGATTGAGGACTGGGGATTGAGGATTGAAGATTGAGGATTAAGGATTGAGGATTGGGGATTGAGGATCTAGGACTGAATATTGATTATTGAGGATTAAAGATTGAGGATTGAGGATTGAGGATTGAGAATTGACAATTGAGGATAAGGACTGAGGGTTGAGGATTGAAGGTTGAGTATTGAGGATTGAAGATTGAGGATTGAGGTTTGAGGACTGAGGATTGAGGATTGAAGATTGAGTATTGAGGATTGAAGATTGAGGGTTGAGGTTGAGGATTGAGGATTGAGGATGAGGGCTGAGTGTTGAGGATTGATGATTGAGTATTGATGATTGAAGATTGAGGTTTGAGTATTGAGGATTGAGGATTGAGGATTGAAGATTGAGGATTGGGGACTGAGTGTTGAGGGTTGTGTGATGAGAATTGATGTTTGTGGATAGATATTTCAAGATTGCAGATTGAGCATTGAGTATTGAAAACTGTGAATTGATGATATTCTATAGAGGGTTGAGAATTGACAACTGATTGTTGAGGACTTAGGGCTGAAGATTGAGGATTCAGGATTGAGAATTCAGAATTGAGGATTGCGGACTGAGGATTGAGGATTGAAGATTGAGTATTGCGGATTGGAGATTGAGGATTAAAGATTGAGGATTGGGGATTGAGGATCTAGGATTGAAAATTGATTATAGAGGATCGAAGATTGAGGATTGAGGATTGAGGATTGAGAATTGAGAATTGAGGATAAGGACTGAGGCTTGAGGATTGAGGTTTGAGGAATGAGGATTGAGGATTGAGTGTTGAGGATTGAAGATTGAGTATTGATGATTGAAGATTGAGGATTGAGGACTGAGGGTTGAGGATTGAGGACGAGGACTGACAGTTGAGGATTGTGGTTTGAGGATTGAGGGTTGAGGATTGAGAATTGAGGATGAGGACTGAAGTTTGAGGATTGATGACTGAGGATTGAGGATTGAGGATTGATGATTGCGGATTGAGGACTGAAGATTGAGTATTGAGGATTGAATATTGAGGATTGAGGATTGAGTATTGAGGATTGAAGATTGAGTATTGAGGATTGAAGATTGAGGATTGAGGATTGAGGATTGAGGATTGAGGATTGAGGGTCGAAGGCTGAGTGTTGAGGATTGAAGGTTGAGGATTGACGATTGAGGATTGAGGATTGAGGATGATGGCTGAGGTTTGAGGTTTGAGGTTTGAGTATTGGATCCTGAGAATTCAGGATGTTCTTTTGAGTATTGAGAATTGAGTATTGATGCCTTAGTATTGAGGATTCAGGATTGAGGATTGAGGATTGAGTATTGAAGATTGAGTATTGATGATTGAGGATTTAGCATTGAGGATTGAGGATTGAGGATTGAGGATTGAGGATTGAAAATTGAGTATTGAGGATTGATGGTTGAGGACTGAGGAGTAAGGATTGAGGATTGAGGATGAGGGCTGAGGGTTGAGGATTGTGGTTTGAGGACTGTCGACTGAGGATTGAGGATTGAGAATTGGTTATTGAGGTTTGAGGATTGAAGATTGAGGATTGGGTATTGAGCATTGAAGAATGAGGATTGAGGACTGAGGATTGAGGATTGAGGATTGAAGATTGACTATTGAGGATTGAAGATTGAGGATTGAGTATTGAGGATTGAGGATTGAGGATTGAGGATTGAATATTGAGGATTGGGGATTGAGGATTGAGGATTGAGAATTGGGGATTGAGGATTGAACATTGAGGACTGAGTGTTGAGGGTTGAGTGATGAGAATTGATGACTGTGGATAGAGATTTGAAGATTGCAGATTGAGTATTGAGTATTGAAAACTGTGAATTGAGAATATTATACTGAGGATTGAGGATTGACAACTGATTGTTGAGGACTGAGGGCTGAAGATTGAGGATTCAGGATTGAGGGTTCAGAATTGAGGTTTGAGGACTGAGGATTGAGGATTGAAGATTGAGTATTGAGGATTGAAGATTGAGGATTGAGGTTGAGGATTGAGGATTGAGGATGAGGGCTGAGGGTTGAGGATTGAGGTTTGAGGACTGAGGTCTGAGGATTGAGTATTGAGAATTGAGGATTGAGGATTGAGTATTGAAGGTTGAGGATTGGGTATTGAGGATTGAAGAATGAGGATTGAGGATTGAGGATCCAGGACTGTGGATTGAATATTGAGTATTGAGGATTGAAGACTGACGATTGAGTATTGAGGATTGAGGATTGAGGATTGAGAATTGAGGACTGATGAATGAGTATTGATGGTTGAAGATTGAGGATTGAGGATTGAGGATTGAGGATTGAGGATTGAAGATTGAGGATTGTGGACTGAGTGTTGAGGGTTGTGTGATGAGGATTGATGTTTGTGTATAGATATTTGAAGATTGCAGATTGAGCATTGAGTATTGAAAACTGTGAATTGATGATGTTCTATTGAGGATTGAGAATTGACAGCTGATTGTTGAGGACTGAGGGCTGAAGATTGAGGATTCAGGATTGAGAATTCAGAATTGAGGATTGAGGACTGAGGACTGAGGATTGAAGATTGAGTATTGAGGATTGAAAATTGAGGATTAAGGATTGAGGATTGGGGATCGAGGATCTAGGATTGAAAATTGATTATAGAGGATCGAAGATTGAGGATTGAGGATTGAGGATTGAGAATTGAGAATTGAGGATAAGGACTGAGGGTTGAGGATTGAGGTTTGAGGAATGAGGATTGGGGATTGAGTGTTGAGGATTGAAGATTGAGTATTGATGATTGAAGATTGAGGATTGAGGACTGAGGGTTGAGGATTGAGGACGAGGACTGACAGTTGAGGATTGTGTTTTGAGGATTGAGGGTTGAGGATTGAGAATTGAGGATGAGGACTGAAGTTTGAGGATTGATGACTGAGGATTGAGGATTGAGGATTGATGATTGCGGATTGAGGACTGAAGATTGAGTATTGAGGATTGAATATTGAGGATTGAGGATTGAGTATTGAGGATTGAAGATTGAGTATTGAGGATTGAAGATTGAGGATTGAGGATTGAGGATTGAGGGTTGAGTATTGAGGATTGAGGATTGAGGATTGAGGATTGAGGATTGAGGATAGAGGATAGAGGATTGAAGATTGAGGATTGGGGACTGAGTGTTGAGGGTTGAGTGATGAGGATTGATGTTTGTGGACTGAGGACTGAGGATTGAGGGTTGAGAATTAAGGATTGAGGATTGAGGATTGAAGATTGAGGATTGGGTGTTGAGGATTGAAGAATGAGGATTGAGAATTGATGATTGAGGACTGAGGACTGAGGTTTGAAGATTGAGTATTGAGGATTGAAGATTGAGGATTGAGGATTGAGGATTGAGGATTGAGGATTGAGGATTGAGGATTGAGGATTGAGGATTGAGGATTGATGCTTGAGGATGAGGATTGAGGATTGAGGATTGAAGACTGAGGATTGAGGATCGAGGATGAGGGCTGAAGGTTGAGGATTGAGGTTTGAGGACTGAGGACAGAGGATTGAGGGTTGAGAACTAAGGGTTGAGGATTCAGGATGGAAGATTGAGGATTGGGTATCGAGGATTGAAGAATGAGGATTGAGGATTGAGTATTGAGGATTGAGGATTGAAGATTGAGTATTGAGGATTGAAGGCTGACGATTGAGGATTGAGGATTGAGGGTTGAGGATTTAGGATTGAGAATTGAGGATTGAGGACTGAGGATTGAAGATTGAGGATTGGGTATTGAGGATTGAAGAATCAGGATTGAGGATTGAGGATTGAGGATTGAAGGTTCAGGATTGAGAATTGAGGATTGAGGATTGGGGATTGAGTGTTGAGGGTTCAGTGATGAGAATTGATGTTTGTGGATGGAGACTTGAAGATTGAAGATTGAGGATTGAGTATTGAAAGCTGAGAATTCAGGATATTCTATCGAGTATTGAGAATTTTGGATTGATGGTTGAGTATTGAGGATTGATGATTGAGGGTTGTGTGTTGAATATTGAGGATTGGCGGATTGAGTATTGAAGATTGATGACTGTGGACTGAGGATTGAGTATTGAGGATTTAGGATTGAGTACTGAGGATTGAGGATTTAAGATTGAGTATTCATGAGTGAAGATTGCGGATTGATTATTGAGGCTTGAGGTTTGAGGACGAGGACTGAGGGTTGAGGATTGAGGTTTGAGGACAGAGGATTGAGGATTGAGGACTGAGAATTGATAATTGAGGATTGAGGATTGAAGATTTAGGATTGGGTATTGAGGATTGAGGATTGGGGATTGAGGATCTAGTATTCGATATTGATTATTTAGGATTGAAAATAGAGGTTTGAGGATTGAGGATTGAGGATTGAGGATTGAAGATTGAGTGTTGAGGATTGAGCGTTGAGAAGTGAGGATTGAGTATTGAGGATTGAGGATGAGGGCTGAGGTTTGAGGTTTGAGGTTTGAGTATTGAATCCTGAGAACTCAGGATATTCTATTGAGTATTGAGAATTGAGGATTGATGGTTGAGTATTGAGGATTGAGGATTGAGGATTGAGGGTTGAGTATTGAAGATTGAGGATTGATGATTGAGGATTGAGGATTGAGGATTGAGGATTGAGGATTGAGGATTGAGGATTGAAGATTGAGAATTGAGGATTGAACGTTGAGGATTGAGGAATGAGGATTGAGGATTGAGGACGCGGGCTGATGGTTGAGGGTTGAGGTTTTAGGACTGACGACTGAGGATTGAGGATTGAGAATTGAGGATTGAGGATTGAGGATTGAAGATTGGGGATTGGGTATTGGAGATTGAAGAATGAGGATTCAGGATTGAGGATTGATGATTGGGGATTGAAGACTGAGTATTGAGGATTGAAGATTGAGTATTGATGATTGAAGATTGAGGATTGAGGATTGAGGTTTGAGGGTTGAGGACGAGGACTGACGGTTGAGGATTGAGGTTTGAGGTTTGAGGGTTGAGGACGAGGACTGACGGTTGAGGACTGAGGATAGAGGATTGAGGATGGAGCATTGAGGTTTGAAGATTGAGGACTGGGGATTGAGGATTGAAGATTGAGGATTAAGGATTGAGGATTGGGGATTGAGGATCTAGGACTGAATATTGATTATTGAGGATTAAAGATTGAGGATTGAGGATTGAGGATTGAGAATTGACAATTGAGGATAAGGACTGAGGGTTGAGGATTGAAGGTTGAGTATTGAGGATTGAAGATTGAGGATTGAGGTTTGAGGACTGAGGATTGAGGATTGAAGATTGAGTATTGAGGATTGAAGATTGAGGGTTGAGGTTGAGGATTGAGGATTGAGGATGAGGGCTGAGTGTTGAGGATTGATGATTGAGTATTGATGATTGAAGATTGAGGTTTGAGTATTGAGGATTGAGGATTGAGGATTGAAGATTGAGGATTGGGGACTGAGTGTTGAGGGTTGTGTGATGAGAATTGATGTTTGTGGATAGATATTTCAAGATTGCAGATTGAGCATTGAGTATTGAAAACTGTGAATTGATGATATTCTATAGAGGGTTGAGAATTGACAACTGATTGTTGAGGACTTAGGGCTGAAGATTGAGGATTCAGGATTGAGAATTCAGAATTGAGGATTGCGGACTGAGGATTGAGGATTGAAGATTGAGTATTGCGGATTGGAGATTGAGGATTAAGAATTGAGGATTGGGGATTGAGGATCTAGGATTGAAAATTGATTATTTAGGATTGAAGATTGAGGATTGGGGATTGAGAATTGAGAATTGAGAATTGAGGATAAGGACTGAGGGTTGAGGATTGAGGTTTGAGGAATGTGGATTGAGGACTGAGGATTGAGGATTGAAGATCGAGTATTGATGATTGAAGATTGAGGATTGAGGATTGAGTATTGAGGATTGAAGATTGAGTATTGAGGATTGAAGATTGAGGATTGAGGATCCAGGATGAGGGCTGAAGGTTGAGGATTGAGGTTTGAGGACTGAGGACTGAGGATGGAGGGTTGAGAATTAAGGATTGAGGATTGAGGATTGAAGATTGAGGATTGGGTATTGAGGATTGAAGAATGAGGATCGAGGATTGAGTATTGAGGACTGAGGATTGAAGATTGAGGATTGAGGACTGAGGATTGAGGATTGAGGATTGAGCATTGAGGATTGAAGATTGAGGATTGGGGATTGAGGACTGACGATTGAGGATTGAGTACAGACGATTGAGAATTTAGGATTGAGGATTGAAGGTTGAGGATTGAGTATTGAAGGTTGAAGATTGATGACTGGGGATTGAGGATTGAGGATTGAGAATTGAGGATTGAGGATTGAAGGTTGAGTGTTGAGGATTGAGGGTTCAGGAGTGTGGATTGAGTGTTGAGGTTTGAGGATGAGGGCTGAGGTTTGAGGTTTGAGGTTTGAGTATTGAATCCTGAGAATTCAGGATATTCTATTGAGTATTGAGAATTGAGGATTGATGGTTGAGTATTGAGGATTGAGGATTGAGGATTGAGGATTGAGTATTGAAGATTGAGGATTGATGATTGAGGATTGAGGATTGAGTATTGAGGATGAGGACTGGGGTTTGAGTATTGAGGTTTGAGGAATGAGGATTGAGGATTGAGGATTGAGGATTCAGGATTGAGGATTGGGTATTGAAGGTTGAGGATTGATGACTGAGGATTGAGGATTGCGGATTGACGATTGAGGATTGAGGATTGAGGGTTGAGGGTTGAAGGTTGAGTGTTGAGGATTGAAGGTTGAGGATTGACGATTGAGGGTTGAGGATTGAGGATTATGGCTGAGGTTTGAGGTTTGAGGTTTGAGGTTTGAGAATTGAATCCTGAGAATTCAGGATGTTCTATTGAGTATTCAGAATTGAGGATTGATGGTTTAGTATTGAGGATTCAGGATTGAGGATTGAGGATTGAGTATTGAAGATTGAGGATTGATGGTTGAGGATTTAGAATTGAGTATTGAGGATTGAGGATTGAGGATTGAGAATTGAGTATTGAGGATTGAAGATTGAGGACTGAGGAATAAGGATTGAGGATTGAGGATGAGGGCTGAGGGTTGAGGATTGAGGATTCAGTATTGAGGATTGAGGATTGAAGATTGAGTATTGATGATTGAAGGTTGCGGATTGATTATTGAGGGTTGAGGATTGATGACGAGGATTAAGGATTGAGGATTGGGGATTGAGGATCTAGGGTTGAGAATTGATGATTGAGGACTGAAGACTGAGGTTTGAAGATTGAGTATTGAGGATTGAAGATTGAGGATTGAGGATTGAGGATTGAGGATTGAGGATTGAGGATGAGGGCTGAGGTTTGAGGTTTGAGGTTTGAGTATTGAATCCTGAGAACTCAGGATATTCTATCGAGTATTGGGAATTGAGGATTGATGGTTGAGTATTGAGGATTGAGGATTGAGGATTGAGGGTTGTGTATTTAAGATTGAGGATTGATGATTGAGGATTGAAGACTGACGATTGAGGATTGAGGATTGAGGATTGAGGATTGAGAATTGAGGATTGATGATTGAGTATTGATGATTGAAGATTGAGGTTTGAGGATTGAGGATTGAGGATTGAGGATTGAAGATTGAGGATTGGGGACTGAGTGTTGAGGGTTGAGTGATGAGAATTGATGTTTGTGGATAGGTATTTGAAGATTGCAGATTGAGCATTGAGTATTGAAAACTGTGAATTGATGATATTCTATAGAGGGTTGAGAATTGACAACTGATTGTTGAGGACTTAGGGCTGAAGATTGAGGATTCAGGATTGAGAATTCAGAATTGAGGATTGCGGACTGAGGACTGAGGATTGAAGATTGAGTATTGCGGATTGGAGATTGAGGATTAAGGATTGAGGATTGGGGATTGAGGATCTAGGATTGAAAATTGATTATTGAGGATTGAAGATTGAGGATTGGGGATTGAGGATTGAGAATTGAGAATTGAGGATAAGGACTGAGGGTTGAGGATTGAGGTTTGAGGAATGTGGATTGAGGATTGAGGATTGTGGATTGAAGATTGAGTATTGATGATTGAAGATTCAGGATTGAGGATTGAGTATTGAGGGTTGAAGATTGAGTATTGAGGATTGAAGATTGAGGATTGAGGATCCAGGATGAGGGCTGAAGGTTGAGGATTGAGGTTTGAGGACTGAGGACTGAGGATGGAGGGTTGAGAATTAAGGATTGAGGATTGAGTATTGAAGATTGAGGATTTGGTATTGAGGATTGAAGAATGAGGATCGAGGATTGAGTATTGAGGACTGAGGATTGAAGATTGAGTATTGAGGATTGAAGACTGACGATTGAGGCTTGAGGATTGAGGATTGAGGATTGAGGATAGAGGATTGAGGATTGATGATAGAGTATTGAGGATTGAAGATTGAGGATTGAGGATTGAGGACTGAGGATTGAGGATTGAGGATTGAAGATTGAGGATTGGGGACTGAGTCTTGAGGGTTGAGTTATGAGAATTGATGTTTGTGGATAGAGGTTTAAAGATTGCTGATTGAGTATTGAGTATTGAAAACCGTGAATTGATGGTATTCTATTGTGGATTGTGAATTGACATCTGATTGTTGAGGACTTAGGTCTGAAGATTGAGGATTCAGGATTGAGGATTCAGGATTGAGGTTTGAGGACTGAGGATTGAGGATTGAGGATTGAGGATTGAGAATTGAGGATAAGGACTGAGGGTTGAGTATTGATGTTTGAGGTCTGAGGAATGAGGATTGAGGATTGAGAATTGAGGACTGAGGATTGAGGATTGAAGATTGGGGATTGGGTATTGAGGATTGAAGAATGAGGATTGAGGATTGAGGATTGAGGATTGAGGATAGAAAGTTGAGTATTGAGGATTGATGATTGAGGATTGAGGATTGAGGTTTGAGGATTGAGGATTGAGGATTGAGGATTGAAGATTGAGTGTTCAGGATTGAGGGTTGAGGATAGAGGATTGAGTATTGAGGAGTGAGGATGTCGGCTGAGGTTTGAGGTTTGAGGTTTGAGCATTGAATCCTGAGAATTCAGGATATTCTATTGAGTATTGAGAATTGAGTTTTGATGGTTGAGTATTGAGGATTGAGGATTCAGGATTGAGGATTGAGTATTGAAGATTGAGGATTGATGATTGAGGATTGAGGATTGAGGATTGAGGATTGAGGATTGAAGATTGAGAATTGAGGATTGAAGGCTCAGGATTGGGGAATGAGGATTGAGGATTGAGGATGAAGGCTAATGGTTGATGGTTGAGGCTTTAGGACTGAGGACTGAGGACTGAGGATTGAGGATTGAGAATTGAGGATTGAGGATTGAGGATTGAGGATTGAGGATTGAAGATTGAGGATTGGGTATTGAGGATTGAACATTGAGGATTGAGGATTGAGGATTGAGGATTGAGGACTGAGGATTCAGAATTGAGGATTGAAGAATGAAGATTGTGGATTGAGGATTGATGATTAAAGATTGAGTATTGAGGATTGAAGATTGAGGATTGATGATTGAGGATTGAGGATTGAGGATTGGTGGATTGAGGATTGCGGATTGAGTATTGAAGATTGAGGATTGATGATTGAGGATTGAGGATTGAGGATTGAGGATTGAGTATTGAGGACTGAGGATTGAAGATTGAGGGTTGAGGATTGAGTATTGAGAATTGAGGATTGAGGATTGAGGATTGAAGATTGATGATTGGGTATTGAGGATTGACGAATGAGGATTGAGGATTGAGGATTCAGGATTGTGGATTGAATATTGAGTATTGAGGATTGAAGACTGACCATTGAGGATTGAGGATTGAGGATTGAGGATTGAGAATTGAGGATTGATGATTGAGTATTGATGATTGAAGATTGAGGGTTGAGGATTGTGGATTGAGGATTGAGGATTGAGGATTGAAGATTGAGGATTGGGGACTGAGTGTTGAGGGTTGTGTGATGAGAATTGATGTTTGTGGATAGATTTTTGAGGATTGCAGATTGAATAATGAGTATTGAAAACTGTGAATTGATGATATTCTATTGAGGATTGAGAATTTACAACTGATTGTTGAGGACTGAGGGCTGAAGATTGAGGATTCAGGATTGAGGATTCAGAATTGAGGATTGAGGTTTGAGGAATAAGGATTGAGGATTGAGGATTGAGGATTGAAGATTGAGTATTGATGATTGAAGATTGAGGATTGAGGTTTGATGTTTGAGGATGATGGCTGAGGTTTGAGGTTTGAGGTTTGAGTACTGAATCCTGAGAATTCAGGATGTTCTATTGAGTATTCAGAATTGAGGATTGATGCTTTAGTATTGAGGATTCAGGATTGAGGATTGAGGATTGAGTATTGAAGATTGAGGATTGATGATTGAGGATTTAGGATTGAGGATTGAGGATTGAGGATTGAGGATTGAAAATTGACTATTGAGGATTGAAGGTTGCGGACTGAGGAATAAGGATTGAGGATTGAGGATGAGGGCTGAGGGTTGAGGATTGAGGTTTGAGGACTGAGGACTGAGGATTGAGGATTGAGAATTGAGGATTGAGGATTGAGGATTGAAGATTGGGGATTGGGTATTGAGGATTGAAGAATGAGGATTGAGGATTGAGGATTGAGGATTGAGGATTCATGATTGAGTATTGAGTACTGAAGATTGAGGATTGAGGATTGAGGGTTGAGGATTGAGGATTGAGGATTGAGGATTGAGGATTGAGGATTGAGGATTGAGGATTGAAGATTGATTATTGAGGATTGAAGATTGAGGATTGAGTATTGAGGATAGAGGATTGAGGATTGAATATTGAGGATTGGGGATTGAGGATTGAGGATTGAGGACTGAGGATTGAGTATTGAGGATTGAGCGTTGAGGATTGAAGATTGAGGACCGCGGATTGAGGATTGAAGATTGAGTATTCAGGATTGAGGATTAGGGATTGGGGATCTAGGATTGGAGATTGATTATTGAGGATTGAAGATTGAGGGTTGAGTATTGAGGGTTGAGAATTGAGAATTGAGGATGGGAACTGAGGGTTGAGGATTGAGGTTTGAGATACGAGGGTCGAGGATTGAGGATTGAGGACTGAGGATTGACGATTGAGTATTGAAGATTGAGGATTGATGACTGAGGATTGAGGATTGAGGATTGATGATTGCGGATTGAGGATTGAAGATTGAGTATTGAGGATTGAATATTGAGGATTGAGGATTGAGGATTGAGGATTGATGATTGAGGATTGAAGACTGACGATTGAGGATTGAGGATTGAGGATTGAGGATTGAAGATTGAGGATTGATGATTGAGGATTTAGGATTGAGGATTGAGGATTGAGGATTGAGGATTGAAAATTGAGTATTGAGTATTGAAGGTTGCGGACTGAGGAATAAGGATTGAGGATTGAGGATGAGGGCTGAGGGTTGAGGATTGAGGTTTGAGGACTGAGGACTGAGGATTGAGGATTGAGAATTGAGGATTGAGGATTGAGGATTGAAGATTGAGGATTGGGTATTGAGGATTGAAGAATGAGGATTGATGATTGTGGATTGAGGATTGAGGTTTGAGGATTGAGGATTGAGGATTGAGGATTGAAGATTGAGTGTTCAGGATTGAGGGTTGAGGATAGAGGATTGAGTATTGAGGAGTGAGGATGTGGGCTGAGGTTTGAGGTTTGAGGTTTGAGCATTGAATCCTGAGAATTCAGGATATTCTATTGAGTATTGAGAATTGAGTTTTGATGGTTGAGTATTGAGGATTGAGGATTCAGGATTGAGGATTGAGTATTGAAGATTGAGGATTGATGATTGAGGATTGAGGATTGAGGATTGAGGATTGAGGATTGAAGATTGAGAATTGAGGATTGAAGGCTCAGGATTGGGGAATGAGGATTGAGGATTGAGGATGAAGGCTAATGGTTGATGGTTGAGGCTTTAGGACTGAGGACTGAGGACTGAGGATTGAGGATTGAGAATTGAGAATAGAGGATTGAGGATTGAGGATTGAGGATTGAAGATTGAGGATTGGGTATTGAGGATTGAACATTGAGGATTGAGGATTGAGGATTGAGGATTGAGGACTGAGGATTCAGAATTGAGGATTGAAGAATGAAGATTGTGGATTGAGGATTGATGATTAAAGATTGAGTATTGAGGATTGAAGATTGAGGATTGATGATTGAGGATTGAGGATTGAGGATTGGTGGATTGAGGATTGCGGATTGAGTATTGAAGATTGAGGATTGATGATTGAGGATTGATGATTGAGGATTGAGGATTGAGTATTGAGGACTGAGGATTGAAGATTGAGGGTTGAGGATTGAGTATTGAGAATTGAGGAATGAGGATTGAGGATTGAAGATTGATGATTGGGTATTGAGGATTGACGAATGAGGATTGAGGATTGAGGATTCAGGATTGTGGATTGAATATTGAGTATTGAGGATTGAAGACTGACGATTGAGGATTGAGGATTGAGGATTGAGGATTGAGAATTGAGGATTGATGATTGAGTATTGATGATTGAAGATTGAGGATTGAGGATTGTGGATTGAGGATTGAGGATTGAGGATTGAAGATTGAGGATTGGGGACTGAGTGTTGAGGGTTGTGTGATGAGAATTGATGTTTGTGGATAGATTTTTGAGGATTGCAGATTGAATATTGAGTATTGAAAACTGTGAATTGATGATATTCTATTGAGGATTGAGAATTTACAACTGATTGTTGAGGACTGAGGGCTGAAGATTGAGGATTCAGGATTGAGGATTCAGAATTGAGGATTGAGGTTTGAGGAATAAGGATTGAGGATTGAGGATTGAGGATTGAAGATTGAGTATTGATGATTGAAGATTGAGGATTGAGGTTTGATGTTTGAGGATGATGGCTGAGGTTTGATGTTTGAGGTTTGAGTACTGAATCCTGAGAATTCAGGATGTTCTATTGAGTATTCAGAATTGAGGATTGATGCTTTAGTATTGAGGATTCAGGATTGAGGATTGAGGATTGAGTATTGAAGATTGAGAATTGATGATTGAGGATTTAGGATTGAGGATTGAGGATTGAGGATTGAGGATTGAAAATTGAGTATTGAGGATTGAAGGTTGCGGACTGAGGAATAAGGATTGAGGATTGAGGATGAGGGCTGAGGGTTGAGGATTGAGGTTTGAGGACTGAGGACTGAGGATTGAGGATTGAGAATTGAGGATTGAGGATTGAGGATTGAAGATTGGGGATTGGGTATTGAGGATTGAAGAATGAGGATTGAGGATTGAGGATTGAGGATTGAGGATTCATGATTGAGTATTGAGTACTGAAGATTGAGGATTGAGGATTGAGGGTTGAGGATTGAGGATTGAGGATTGAGGATTGAGGATTGAGGATTGAGGATTGAAGATTGATTATTGAGGATTGAAGATTGAGGATTGAGTATTGAGGATAGAGGATTGAGGATTGAATATTGAGGATTGGGTATTGAGGATTGAGGATTGAGGACTGAGGATTGAGGATTGAGGATTGAGCGTTGAGGATTGAAGATTGAGGACCGGGGATTGAGGATTGAAGATTGAGTATTCAGGATTGAGGATTAGGGATTGGGGATCTAGGATTGGAGATTGATTATTGAGGATTGAAGATTGAGGGTTGAGTATTGAGGGTTGAGAATTGAGAATTGAGGATGGGGACTGAGGGTTGAGGATTGAGGTTTGAGATACGAGGGTCGAGGATTGAGGATTGAGGACTGAGGATTGACGATTGAGTATTGAAGATTGAGGATTGATGACTGAGGATTGAGGATTGAGGATTGATGATTGCGGATTGAGGATTGAAGATTGAGTATTGAGGATTGAATATTGAGGATTGAGGATTGAGGATTGAGGATTGATGATTGAGGATTGAAGACTGACGATTGAGGATTGAGGATTGAGGATTGAGGATTGAAGATTGAGTATTGATGATTGAAGATTGAGGATTGAGGTTTGATGTTTGAGGATGATGGCTGAGGTTTGAGGTTTGAGCTTTGAGTATTGAATCCTGAGAATTCAGGATGTTCTATTGAGTATTCAGAATTGAGGATTGATGCTTTAGTATTGAGGATTCAGGATTGAGGATTGAGGATTGAGTATTGAAGATTGAGGATTGATGATTGAGGATTTAGGATTGAGGATTGAGGATTGAGGATTGAGGATTGAAAATTGAGTATTGAGTATTGAAGGTTGCGGACTGAGGAATAAGGATTGAGGATTGAGGATGAGGGCTGAGGGTTGAGGATTGAGGTTTGAGGACTGAGGACTGAGGATTGAGGATTGAGAATTGAGGATTGAGGATTGAGGATTGAAGATTGAGGATTGGGTATTGAGGATTGAAGAATGAGGATTGAGGATTGAGAATTGAGGATTGAGGATTCATGATTGAGTATTGAGTACTGAAGATTGAGGATTGAGGATTGAGGGTTGAGGATTGAGGATTGAGGATTGAGGATTGAGGATTGAGGATTGAGGATTGAAGATTGATTATTGAGGATTGAAGATTGAGGATTGAGTATTGAGGATAGAGGATTGAGGATTGAATATTGAGGATTGGGGATTGAGAATTGAGGATTGAGGACTGAGGATTGAGGATTGAGGATTGAGCGTTGAGTATTGAAGATTGAGGACCGGGGATTGAGGATTGAAGATTGAGTATTCAGGATTGAGGATTAGGGATTGGGGATCTAGGATTGGAGATTGATTATTGAGGATTGAAGATTGAGGATTGAGGATTGAGGATTGAGGATTGAGGATTGAGGATTGAAGATTGAGGATTGGGGACTGAGTGTTGAGGGTTGTGTTATGAGAATTGATGTTTGTGGATAGAGGTTTAAAGATTGCTGATTGAGTATTGGGTATTGAAAACTGTGAATTGATGATATTCTATTGAGGATTGTGAATTGACAACTGATTGTTGAGGACTTAGGTCTGAAGATTGAGGATTCAGGATTGAGGATTCAGGATTGAGGTTTGAGGTCTGAGGATTGAGGATTGAAGATTGAGGATTGGGGACTGAGTGTTGAGGGTTGTGTGATGAGAATTGATGTTTGTGGATAGATATTTGAGGATTGCAGATTGAGTATTGTGTATTGAAAACTGTGAATTGGGGATATTCTATTGAGGATTGAGGATTGTCACCTGATTGTTGAGGACTGAGGGCTGAAGATTGAGGATTCAGGATTGAGGATTCAGAATTGAGGATTGAGGTTTGAGGAATAAGGATTGAGGATTGAGGATTGAGGATTGAAGATTGAGGATTGAGGTTTGATGTTTGAGGATGATGGCTGAGGTTTGAGGTTTGAGGTTTGAGTATTGAATCCTGAGAATTCAGGATGTTCTATTGAGTATTGAGAATTGAGGATTGATGCTTTAGTATTGAGGATTCAGGATTGAGGATTGAGGATTGAGTATTGAAGATTGAGGATTGATGATTGAGGATTTAGGATTGAGTGTTGAGGATTGAGGACTGAGGATTGAAAATTGGGTATTGGGGATTGAAGGTTGCGGACTGAGGAATAAGGATTGAGGATTGAGGATGGGGGCTGAGGGTTGAGGATTGAGGTTTGAGGACTGAGGACTGAGGATTGAGGATTGAGAATTGAGGATTGAGGATTGAGGATTGAAGATTGAGGATTGGGTATTGAGGATTGAAGAATGAGGATTGAGGATTGAGGATTGAGGATTGAGGATTCATGATTGAGTATTGAGTATTGAGTATTGAAGATTCAGGATTCAGGATTGAGGGTTGAGGATTGAGGATTGAGGATTGAGGATTGAGGATTGAGGATTGAGGATTGAAGATTGGTTATTGAGGATTGAAGATTGAGGATTGAGTATTGAGGATGGAGGATTGAGGATTAAATATTGAGGATTGGGGATTGAGGATTGAGGATTGAGGACTGAGGATTGAGGATTGAGGATTGAGCATTGAGGATTGAAGATTGAAGATTGAGGACCGGGGATTGAGGATTGAAGATTGAGGATTCAGGATTGAGGGTTGAGAATTGAGAATTGAGGATGGGGACTGAGGGTTGAGGATTGAGGTTTGAGATACGAGGATCGAGGATTGAGGATTGAGGACTGAGGATTGACGATTGAGTATTGAAGATTAAGG